>NC_056745.1:1025248929-1025396429 GCF_019279795.1 Protopterus annectens | reverse complement strand
CTTTGTCGAAGGTTGTGCATCAGGCCCAGCAAGTCGGCACATAAAAAAATCTACTGCCAATCATTAGCGGACCGGAGTTCCGCTGTGGTGACCCCTTACCGAGAAAAGACGAAAGACAACAACAACAACATGTTCATATAATTGAAGAAAGGTTAAGTAATAAAGCAGAATATGAAAAAGTAACAGCTAATGAAATCATTAAATGTTATAAATACATTTCAAGTTTTTGTATGACAGCTTAATGTGTGGAAATTTGGACCAGAAAACTTATAATTTTTGTAGTGCTGAAAATCCCAAAGTGGGAGTTTTATTTGGCATTCCAAAAACACATAAAAATATGGTATATCCACCTTTTCGGCCTATTATTTCAGACCCAAACTATGTTACAGAGGGAATGCCCTTGTTAGTTGATGCTGTATTAAATCATATACATACATATACATATATATATATATATATATATATATATATATATATATATATAAGTTTTTCTAAAATTGGTAAATCTCAGGAACAATCCTCATGATAAACATCTTGGTTCACCTGCCCAGACACTTATGTCAATTCAAACCAGAACCACACTACCACTCAGCAGTAATTTATTAGTTCCATGTGCTAAGAACAACAAAACAACAAAAGCCCAACTGTTGAAAAAGCATTTTTCCCAGAAATCTTACTATGATAACAACAGCAAACCACTCCGTTCTTTACAAAAGGGGGAGATAGTGAGGATACAGACGTCAAAAGTTTTTGATTACATCGGATTTGTGAAAAGTTTGTGTCAACAGCTGAGATCATACATTCTGGAATCACAAGGAATGGAATTCAGACAAAATTGGAAGCATTTGTTACCAGTGTCCGAACCAATGTTACAGCATCTTGCCTGTAACAAAGACTCTAGTTCTCAGAGTGACTTGTCTGGTGTTTCTGTTCCAGAGGACATTCAGTCAGCAATCCCTTTTCCCGAGAAAATTCCTGATGCACATCAAGCAGAACATTCCCTAGTGACTGTCCGTGTTGCAAAACCCAGTCCTATTACATCACAAGATAAGGTTGCATCTCAAAACCTAGTTCCAGATACACAGCAAACCTAGACATGAATGCTGTTTTTCTTTATTAGTCTCTGAATAAATTGCATGACTACTGAAGTGTCACTGTTTATTATGAGACAGCTCAGTAAAGAGGGAGGATGTAAATCAAAGTGCATGATATACCTTTACGAAGCTTTCCAATGAGTCAACATATACATGTAAGCACTGAGCATGTGCACGCAAGAGTGTCATTTTGACTTGGCAGCCAGAGTGAGAGGATGCAAGTATGTAGTCAGTCAGACAGCCTAAGTTTAATGTTCCTGCTATCCATCCTGATGTGTTTGTATACAATAAACTACTTAAACGAACACCCAAGCCTCAACGTCTTCTTAATGCACATAAGAAGAGCAACATGTATGTGTATATACACATGGTTGCACTCAGTTTAGCTGAGTAACCTATACATCAAGCTCGTAAATGTCAACAGCAAAAGGTCAACAAACAACATCAACATGCTACCAAACATTCACCAAGAAATAACAACAGTATATGCATATCTTAAACTAAAAATAAAAACAAAAAACATGTTTTTTGCAGGGTAAACAGCCCCCTGCACCCCCATACCATTTGCAAATTATAAATACTAACTCCAAGTTTGAACAATATTGGGAAAAGGGAATATTCCCCAAGCCACAGAAATGTACGATCTCACCATATGCAGCCAAATGTCGAACAAAGTTATATTAGACCAAAGTGAGTCAATCTATATAATATATATACATATATATATATATATATATATATATATATATATATATATATATATATATATGTACACACACACGCACATTTTATATAGATATATATATATATATATATATATTATATATATATATCCTGAAACTCATAACACTGACACATTAAATTAAAAGGTATATGCCCTTTCCCCGCTGTAGTGCGATCCTGGAGTTAGTATATATAGTTAGGGGGTGTGGGGGGCATAACCATACACATGGATATTTATAACTGCAATGAATAACTCTTTGCAAAAACATTTACCTAAACTATGGAGGCTTCGCCTAATTTTATATATATATATATATATATATATATATATATATATATATATATATATATATATATATATATATAGATATATAGATATATATAAATATATATATATATATATATATACACACACACACACACACACACACGTACACATATAGATATACATACATACATACAAGTGTGTGTTTTAGTGTGTGTGTGTGTGTGTGTGTGTGTGTGTGTGTGTGTGTGTGTGTGTGTGTATATATATATATATATATATATACACACACACACACATACACGTACACATATAGATAGATATAGATACACACACACACACACACACACACACACACACACACACACACACACACACACACGTACACAGCTTCATCCATTATCCTCCATGAAGTCACAATCTGCTGCATTCTACATGCATTCATTTATTTTTGGCACCTAATAGGAAACATCAGGAATATAAACATAAGTAGGTCTTACACTCTTCTGACTTAAGCTGATGTCAATGGCACATCATGACAATTGGTGGTGACAAGTTGGCTGTAAGATATGTCTGCATTACTGCTTCTTTATCATAGTGTGGAGGTTGCCAACGTTTTTTGGAATTGCTGAGTGGGCTAGATGTATTCAGTTGCAGACTAGATCTAATTTATTTGTATTTGCTTTTTGTAGTGTAAGATACACATACACTTGGCGGTTTGTAAGGATTCATCAATTTCTGTCATAATTATTGGAATTCTTGACTTTGATTACTGTAGTTTATTCTATTTTTCTTGAAATTACATTTTATGGTAATTAGTTTTACTGCATTTAAGAAATATAGTGTCAGCATGCTTAATACATCAGTAAAAGGACATGTGAATACAAGATTTTTTAAATGTACCAAAGTTGGCATTGCAGTGCTCAAGGAAGAAAACATGGTACAAATGCACTGATATATGCACAAGGACTGATGCAAGAGAACACACTGTGGAGCCTACCTAAAATCTGTGACCGGTTTGCTCTTCTTTTATTTCATAACATAGGATGGAAACTACTGACTCATATGGGAGACAGTGAAGCAATGTGGATCATGGGAAAACTATTTGGTACCAGTAATGTTGATCCTTACCTGTTGTCCAAGATTCTTAAGAGGTTTGGAGACTTCAGAAGTGATATAACCAGTGTGCTGGTAGGGTGACAAATTGCAATGTAGTTTCTGCCATGGATAGAATGTGCACATTGGTAGAAAAAAATTATAAAAGAGCAAAGAGATTATTCCAACAGTTTATTGATAATTTACACCGTATATCTAACAGGCCCAGTTATATCCAGAATGAAGGGTTATACCTTTGTCAGGTCATGTGGCTGTATATTTAGGATTGTCCAGCTTTCTACATACATTTGTGGAATTGATAATCAAGCTGTTCACAGACAATACTAATCTTCTTGTCCCCATAATGACTAAAATCACACTTACTTATGCTGCTCCTGTAGTATCCTCATCTCTAATCAAATCCAATCATAAAGCAGTAATATTTTCCTTTAAGGTATTTAAACCCACAGCAAGAAACATCTCTGAATTTAAGGACTTCAAAAATACAAACATATTCAAGTTATAATATAACTTTAAACTTCATATTTTTTTCTCTTTGATAAAATTGACTATTTTGTTACTGGAAATTTTCTTCCCTGGCCTCTGCTGAAAAGGGACTACCATACCCCATTCAGGCAACCCTGGTCAAGAAAAATCAATAAATAAGAGCAGTCAGATGATCAGATTGGTACACATCTGCATGCGTTATGACGTTAAGGAAGAAATTTGGGCTGTGGATCACATCCTATTAACCGCATCTTTTGTGGCTTTAGGATGAGGGATGTGGATGAGAGTGTGATGTTGGAAGATTTTAACCATTTGTTTATTATACTATCTTCTACAAAAATGTGTGTGTGTGTGTGTGTGTGTGTGTGTGTGTGTGTGTGTGTGCGTATGTGCGTGTGATGTTCTTCAGTGTGTCATGATGCATTTGGTTGAAAAGCTGGTCTGCTGTAATACATCAAAATCTGTTTTATCATTGTATACAGTTGAACAGCATGGCATAGCTTTTTTGCTTTTAGCAGTGCAAGAAAATCAGTCTGTTCCAATCACTTAACATTGCCAATAAGGTACAGCACCTCTAAGCTTGTATATTTGAAATTACAGGAGTGCATGAAGCCTTGCCCTTTTGCAAAAACACTTATTTTATTTTTTTTGTCTGCGTTTGGATTCATTGGGTAAGGCTGCATCTGACCGAGTTATGTTCGCTACACTGATTCATCGATTAAGTGCAGGTGAATTAGTCGTAATCCCAAATATAAATGTGTGTGCATATATAAAATATGGTTTACTATGGTGTGTGCGAACGTCATGCTCTCGAACACCGTGTGTTCAAAATCATGGACTGAAACATTCATTTAATCGAATCCCGGCTCTCATATGGTCGAATTGCATGGTGCACTCGACCATAGGAAAATCGATGTACCAACACTGTGAACTGACGTCGCGCTGCAGTGAGGAACAGGGAATTAGCCCATTTTCTCACTGTAGTGCAATCTCGGAGCTGGTATATTTAATATGCAGGGGGTGTGGGAGCACAGCTAAATACTGTATTTAACATACCATTGAATGCTTAGTTCAACGGTAAGCTAATATGCATAGCAGAAGGTGACTGATGTCACTTTCTGCTACGTCAAAAACATCGAACAATGTTTTCATGTTCACATTTGTTTACTATGCGAAGTTTTGAATCCGACATTTAGGTTCAAAGTTCTAAATGTTCAACTGATGTTGATGTGGATTTGAAATTTCCATTGTAAACCATAAAATACATATGGTTACACAGCAGGTGTGTGTGTGTGTGTGTGTGTGTGTGTGTGTGTGTGTGTGTGTGTGTGTGTGTGTGTGTACGCGTTTATATAAAAGTTGTCATTCATCTGCACTCCGATTAGACCACCTGCCATAGTAAAGAGCTGATAACCATATTTTAGTGGATTATATTTCAGGATTAGCTCACAGATTTTATATCAAGAAAAAAATTCTGGTAGATGTACTTGAAACTAAGGTCACATTTACTAGCATCTAGTTAGTTCAATGCAGTCATCTGAAGAGTTAAGACATTTGCCATGTTTTTCAAAAGCATTTATTTATTTTGTTTGTATTGATTTTTGGGATATCCACTGGATTGAGGACCATTTTCAGTAACGGTATGGGGAGAAAATCTCCAAAGTGACACAGAGAAAGTAGACACATTTTTGAATGGTTCACACTAAAATACACAGAGCAGTAACTAAAATAAAATCATTTGTACATAACATATTTTTATGTAGTCATGCTGAAGCAGGGGTGTTAAGCAGAGCAGGTGTACGTACCTCCTTATAAATGGAGCTTATTAAAAATTCCAAGAAATTTGGTACATAGGTCAAGCACTGTGCGTGCTGTACTACTGTGTATACATACTGTTCTTAAAGGAAATGCAGTATTTTGAGAGAATATAATGTTCTGTGTGCATAAGTGACACCAAAAGGCTACTGCATTTTCATTATTCTAATTTACTGAATAAACTTAAGTGACAGATACAAAACATTTGGGACAGTAGGAATCACCTTCTCGAAGAAAGGTTACCCTTGAATAATCAAACAAGTAATTCCTAAAGCTACTAGAAGATTAGTACTCACAGTGTGTGTTAGTCAAGGCTATTATTTAATTAAAATCCTCTGTTAGGCCATTTCGTGACAACTGCACTCTTTTTTTTTTTTTTTTTTAAGATGCACAATATGTAGACCACTTCCAGACCCCATTTCCAGGTAGAAAAGCTTTTCTTTCACAAACATACACTTCTTACACTTTCTGCACATTATGTTCATATTAAAGCCTTTTACTCTCACAGAAATGTGGTGGTGGTGCTGCGGTAGCGTTGTTGCCTCACTGTTCGATTCTCAGCTAGAACGTCTTCTGCGTGGAGGCATGCGTGAATGGGCGTACCTTCGTTGAAGGTTGTGAGTTAGGGCTGGCAACCCGGCACGTAAAAATCAACTGCCAATCATTAGCGGACCGAGTTCCGCTGTGGCAACCCCTAACCGGGAAAAGTCGAAAAGACACTCTCACAGAAATGTTTTGTCTCTCCTAGTTCCTCATTGCCCTGCTCAGTACTTACATTTTTGTTGTCCTTTCTGGCCTTGTACATTCAGCATGGAAATTGTCACCTACTTATGTTATGGACAAAAAACAGCCTACTTTCAGACCAGTGTCACTGCTAACAATATCATAATGACATAGAACCGCAGGCTGAAAGACATTCTCCTGCAGACTATGTGGTCTACTCTATGAATTTGTTAAACAGAAAAATCTTTGACAATCTTAATTTTTTTCTTTCTTTCGGGCTAGCAGTTGCCTCAGCCACAGGTGGGTGACTCTGGTGTGTCCATTTGTTGTACCTCAGACCCACTCACCTTTTACCCCAAATCCTTTTTGTGTAGTATCTACAGCCACTGTGGACCAGGGGTTAGCTGCATCATCTGTGGCTGTTGAGTCCCCTCAGTAGGCAAGGAAGAGCCACTCTTATCTGTCCTGAGAGAGAAAACAGGGAAGTTTTCCCTGTTGTGTCAGAATGCAGTGCCCATCCCTGGGGATGCTGCCAGTGTTATTAGTAACACAGTTGGCCCCATTTTTCCTGTCAAAAAAGAAGCAAAAAACCAAGCATGTATCTACTCGTCCTTAATTTCCTTTGGATAGGAATAATTTACTAATTCTGGCTCAATGTTCCTTCTCCTCCAGATCAGACTCTTTTGTTTCCCCTCATTCTTCATGACATGTTGTCCAAAGAAGTGAGAGAACCAGTTCTGCTTTCCTAGGTGGGAAAAGGTTTTTATTCAAGGATGTTTCTAGTGCCAAAGAAAGAAATTTATTGGAGACCAGTTCTGGAAATCTCTTTTCTAAACCTGTTTGTGACAGTGCCCACATTTAAAATGTCACTTCACAACCTGTTATCTCATCATCATATCCCTATTCATCCAGACTTCAGACATTTCTTAAGGTTTTGTGTGTATGGATCATATCAGTTCTCTGCTTACCCTTTGGACAACCCAGTGCATAAAAGCATGTAGCTCCAGTTATAGCTCATTGCGGGCTGCAGGGTATCTCCATTTTTCCATATTTAAAAGACTTGCATATCTTTGCAGAGTCTTTTTCAAAATGTCAGGAATTTCTCTATTAGACCTCTTTGCCTCCTCTCTGAACAATCAGTTGGCAAAATTCTATTCCAGGACTCTAAGAAGGCATGAAAAACAGATGCCTTTTCTTTTCTTTGGACAGTAATGTTCCTGTATTTCTTTCCACTAACATCCATGGTACTTCAGAAGAATCCCGCAAGAATCCCCATGATGACTCCCTTCTGTCCCAGACAACCACAGTTCTCCCTTTTTTGGAAATGGCTAGGGCCAATTACTACAAGCTTCCTCACAGAATGGATCTACTCAAACAAGAACATGGGTATTTGATACACCTCAACATCAATCATCTTCAACTGACATCCTGGATGCTAGGTGTCTTAATTCCTTTCAGGCACCTGTTTTCCAATGACGTGCAGCAGGTACTAATGGAGACAAGAAAGCTAGCTACTAGAAAATCATAGAATAGCAAATGGAAAAGGTTTTCTAGTTGGTGCCAACAACATAACCAACACCCATTCAGGGCTAGCTGTTCTCTGGCTTTACAATATTTGTGAGAGTTACTATCCTATGACTCTTCTTATTCTATTCAGATTCATTTTTCAGCCATTTCAGCATGTCTGCCCATGGATTATCCTCTTTCAAGGCAGTTTCATGTCAAAATGTTCTTAAAATGGATTTTCCTTAAGAGGCCTCCAAGTAAATGGGTGGCCCCTCCGTGGGACCCTAATTTTGCATTAGTGAAGCTAACACTTGCTCCATCTGAACCAGCTAATTTGGCTCACTTGAGGTTCTTACCATGGAAAACAGTTTTACTGATTTCTCGGACCTCTGTAACAGGAGTATCCAAGTTGCAAGCATTTATGGCAAGTCAACCCTGACTCATTTTCATTCTCCACATTTTCTTTCCTGAACCTAAGAACAAGACAGAAAGGACACTCCACACTTTTGATGTCCATAGACGAATCAAGCACTATCTTGACAAAACTAAATCTTTCAGATCTTTGGATCAATTGTTCATTTTGTGTGAAAGTAAGAAGGGACAACCTATATCAAAACAGACCATTTCCAAATGGCTGCCTAAGCTATTACTTTTTGTTATACTCACAATGACAAATCTATTCCAGACAGGGTCAAGTTCGACTGTACCAGGGCCTTGGCTTTATCTGTGTCTCTCTAGAATAAGGTGGATTCTAGAAGCTGTTACTTGGTCCTCTGTACATACTTTTACAGAGCACTAAGCCTGATTCCTTCTCTACGTCTAGATCAAGGCGCCGCTCCCTCCATCCCCCCCATTTTATTTGGTGTTTTTTTTTTATTTCCGGGGTGTGGACCATACCTCTCAACCTCTTAGAGCAAAAAATCTGGACAAAGCCTAAAATGGTGAGGGGACAAACAGGAACAGATTTTAAATATTGCTCTTACAAACGTAGAAAGTTGATAGAATAATAGATTTTGCATTAGCATGCATTTTCTGAAGGATGTGGAGTCTTAAAACTCAAATGTTTGTCATTATTTAATGACTTCAATCCTCAGCTATTTGCCAGAAAAGTACAGATTTTAGGAGGAACACACTAAAAATATAAAGCAAAAATCTGAACATTCTGCGAAAATCTGTAAAGTTGATAGGTACGGTGTGGACATTTATTTACGTTTTTTTGTTATTCCTAGCACTGTCCTATTAGGACTCAGCCTCCCTCTATCTGCTGGTAGAAAAGTTCTGAAGGGTTTCACGCCCAAACGTGTTTATCAGCTCAGTTCTGGCTGCTTGACAAGTTGGGTGAATGGAAGGTGCCCTGAAACTGTGGAAGGTGGCTGGCTGTTATATCCTTGGAATTATATAACCCATACAGCTAAGGCTACTGCAGCAATGATCATTGAACATCTACTGTTATGGCAAGTTCAACTTACACATCTATACTTTCCTATATGAAATCATAACATCCAAGACTTCTGTATTCCATTACAGAATGGCACCCTGATTAGCTCTAATCTCAGCCTCAGAATTCCAGTGCTGCATAAATAACCAAAGTGCTTCAGGACTGCAGTTTAACAATGTGCAGTGAAAGGGGCAATAACATGAAGGTTCACTTTGAAATGCCATGAATTAAAATTTAAGTAGCTGCAACAAAAACTGACATTTCTCCTCTTCAGGTGAGATCTCCTTAAAATTGCTACATTCAGAAGTGTTGCTCTATAAAGATAACACTAGCCTGATACGTATTCATATGGTTAAATTCAATAAACATATGAGTAACAGTATAAAACCGATCGGACTCACCTACAATAATGTGCAACGCTGATGTTACAGGGTCAACAACGCCAACTGTTGCATAGCAAACGCAGTCGGTTGAGCCTGAAAAATACATAACGTGTATTCAAGAAACTTGTACAGTATAGCCAGGAAAAAATGTATTAGCTCAGATCACATAATAACTGTTGATGTCAATACTGGAAATGTTTTCTTAAGCAAGTACTTTACTCATAAGTAAACTCAGTATCAAACAAAAGAATTCTGAGCATTGCTTTGAATATGAAGGAAGAACAAAACAGCTACAAAGAAAATACAGTCTTGCAACTAAAAAAAAAAAAACAGAAATCTGTACACAGTAAAGCAATACAAAATCCCAGAAGTAGCATTGTGCTTCAGATTACACTGAGATAACTGTTGGTTTCTATACTGTAACTGTCTTGTTAATCAAATATGTAGACTATACCTTACCGATCAATTAAATCCATTTCAGAGAATTCTACACAAATAGTGTTTTGAATTGGGGAAAAAAGGACATCACGCTATATACATAAACTTATATGCCCTGTTGCACATAGTTGTTTAAATCTGTGCATTTCACACCTAATCTTTTTAAAGATGTCAGAATACTCTCTTGCAAAGTGTCTTCTAACTTCATCTTCATTCAATTGAGATTAAAATTTAACTTCATTACACCTTGATTGCTAAAAAATGAACACAGACGATATCTAGACTTTTGAAGGCACATGTTGATCCATTCTGACTTCAAGAGGTTGTCAGGAGGGCAGAGCTCGTAACAGGTTGCACAAGCATAGTAAGGTAAAAACAGGTGAAATTGTTACAGCTAAGTGGATGCCTGCATAAAACCGATCTGCAACTGACTATGAGAAAATAACACGTATATTGGCAATAAAAATCGTCCACGAGTCACTTAATGTCAAACTCTCTACATTTTTTCTTGAAATACAAAAATTATACTTTTATTTTAATCACAATATTCTCATCCTTTCTCTGGGAAATGAAAATGAAAGAAAGAAAGAGAAAAGGAGGCACAGTAAAGAGAGAAGGCTGAAAAGTAAGGTCTGTAGGTGCTTAGTGTGTTGTCCCACCAAATTCTGAAGGGCAGAGGTTTTGGCAGGGAGCTATACAAGACTAGTAAGTTGTTGAATAAATGCAATTTCTGGACAAAATCTTTTGACAGATCAGCTTGGGAATCTTTACTAAAAAGATAATCATCTACTACACGAGGACAAACATGGACTCCTTGAGTCCTTACAGAGACAAACACTGAAAACAGTCTCTTTGAAAAAGTCTTGGAGCTGATGAAGGACAAAGGAAGGGCTGCTGCAGTCATCACACTTGCGTTATCCTATTAGGGGTAGCCCTCAGTTGGCCCAAATACCAGAGGCTTGTTCAACAAATCACTGAAGCCTCCACGATTAGCAGCAAATATTTTTTATTAAAATAAAACAAGCGCTTTCACGCACCTAACAGTGCGCTTCATCAGGTTACTGTTACTAGAGGCTTGGTATTTCTGCGTCAGTTGCTGTCGCTCCAGGACTTACGTCAGGTCATCAGTGGTATAAAATCAGGCAGCCGACACCATTACATCAGTTTTTCTTGCCCCAAATGTCAAGAGCCCCCAAATAGGGAGTTAGATTATGGTGGAAAGACACCACCAGTAGAAAGTAAATACCAAAAATCTCTGTAAGAAGTGAGGAAGAGAGAGAGAGAGAGAGAGAGAGAGAGAGAGACAAGGGGGATGGAGTGTGAGAAACCAGGACTGCAACAGTGAATACACTCACACATCTACATTTATGGTAAGTGTACACAACTGTACTATGTTCTTCGCGTTTCACTGTTGCAGTCTTCACACTTGGGTTGATTCCCAAAACTGAAGAAAAGGGTGGAGGCAGTCAAGAAGACAGGGGTTGCAAAGCCTGCCCTGGATTTGGAGAAGATAGGCAGGTGGTAATGGTTGGTGAAGGTATTAACAGAACTCCATGTTGCAGCTTCCAGGAATTCCCAGGTAGGGACCCCGCTGAGAAAAGCTGCAGAGGTGGAGGTTGCCCTAGTGGAATGTGTTCTAATCCCCTTTGGGGGTGGTTTCCCATGGTATTTGTAGCAGAAATGGATACAGTGTGCTAGCCATTTGGAGATTGTTTGATTGAATATGGCCTTGCCCTCTGGCCCTGCTGCAAAGCTGACTAGCAATTGGTCACTTTTCCTAAAAGATTTAGTCCTATCCAGGTAGAATCTGAGCTGTCTGTGCACATCTAGAGAATGCAGAATCCTTTCCCCCTTGTTTTGTGGGTTAGGGAAAAAGGTGGGCAAATGAATAGATTGGTTGAGAGCCACACTGGACACCACTTTAGGCATGAAAGTTGGGTTAGCCCTGAGGGAGACCCTGTCAGCATGAAAAATTATGAAGGGCTCTACTGCCATGAGTGCCTGTAGCTCAAACTCTTCCAGCTGAAGTGATGGCCAGAAGCAAGGCTGTTTTCCATGAGAGGAATTTTAACTCTGCTGAAGCTGCAGGCTCAAAGGGTGGTAGTGTGAGCTTTTCCAACACAAAGTTAAAGTCCCAAGCTGGGGTAGGAGCTCTTTTGGGTGGCCTTAAATTGCTAGCCACTCTTAGGAACTGCTTGATGAGAGGGTGAGAAAAGAGATGTGGCTCCGTGCTGTAATAAGCAGAGATAGCAGAGGAATGAATTTTAAAAGAAGAGAAGGATAGGCCCCTGTGTAGTAGGTCTGTTAGGTAATCCAGGATGAGAGGTAGGGAGGGCTGTGCTGTTTCAGCTCTTTTAGCCTGGAATCAGGTGCAATACCTTTTCCACTTGTCAGCATAGGATTTTCTAGTGCTGGGGCATCTGGCCTCACGTGCAACATCCAGGACTTGCTTGCTTAGACTGGCAACTGGAGGAGAGTTCAGGGAATAAGCCAGGCTGCCAGGTTCAGGGTCTGCAATTGTGTATGCATGAATTCTCCGTTCTGCTGGGTCAGGAGAGTTAGGATCTGAGGTAGGTGCCATGGTGGTAGGGGTGACAGACTGCGCAGCAGTGGGTACCTGTGCTGGCATGGCCAGTCTGGGGCAATCAAGATTGCTCTTGGTTTTTCCTCCCTTATTTTGAGTAGTACCCTTGAAAGCAGAGGTAGAAGGGGAAATGCACAGATCGAGAGGTTTACCACTGGAAGGATAGGGCATCCACTTTCCAAGCCTTGCTGTGAGGTTCCCTGGTGAAGAATTTGCTGACCTGGTAATTGTTGTGGGAGGCAAAGAGGTCCACCTTCATGGTCTAGCTGCCACTCGTGTGGGTCTAGGAGGTTTCTGCTTAAGTTGTCTGCCAGATAGTTTTGGAAGCCTGGCAGGAATTGTGGTTGCAGGTGAATTTGCATGGCTGAAGCCATGTGCCAAAGGGTCATGGCAAGCCTGCAGAGGGGATAAGAGTGAGTTCCTCCCTGCTTGTTGATGTACCACATCACTGTGGTGTTGTCTGTTTTGATCAGTAGAGCCCCGGGGAGAGTAGGGGTCTGAAAGCTGTCAAAGCATGCTGAACAGCTAGTATGTCTTTTTGGTTGATGTGCAGATGTATTTGATTTGGGCTCCAATGGTCCTGAGTGCACCTGCCGTCCAGGTATGCACCCAGGCATAATCTGATGCATCTGTGGTTAGGGTCTGGGTGGCGTGGGGTTGTGATAAGGGAAGACCCCTGTTGTGGTTGCATGCTGCTGCCCACCAAAGAAAATCTTTCCTTAGACAGGGTATCATAGGTATGACAGTTTCCAGGTCCTGAGAGTGTTGACACCAAAGACTTTTTAGGTACTACTGAAGTTTCCTCATAAGCAGTCTGGCATATGGAACGAGTAGAATGCAGAATGCCATGAACCCAACAGCTTTCAGGATTTTCCTTGTGAATAACTGGGTTTTGGTGGCTAGTTGAGAGAAATATCCTGTCAGATAGGCTTGTTTTTCTGGAGTAAGGAATGCCATCTAGGATGCTGTGTCCAGGCTTGCTCCCAGGAATACTATTTTTTGAGTGGGTACTAGTTTGGATTTTTTCGATTATAGTGTACTCCATGGAGGTCAGTAGGTGCTTTACAAAGGTCAGGTGCTGTAACAGCTTTTGCTGACTGTCTGCCTGAATCAGGCAGTTGTCTAAGTAAGGGTAAATTTGAATATTCCTTTGTCTGCAGAAAAGCAATGGCTGGAGCCAGGCATTTTCTGAAAACTCTGGGAGGAGTGGATAAGCCAAATTGAAACGCAGAGAACTGAAAGTGCATAGATCCTGCTCTGAAACTTCAACATTTCCTGCAGGAATCCCTGATTGGGATGTGTAGATAGACCTCTTTTAGGTCTAGGGTGGCTAACCAAGCATCCTTGTTTAGCATAGGAAGAAGCTGCTGAAGGCTGAGCATTTTGAAATTTGGTATCACCAGGAAGGTGTTTAGAAGTGACAGATCGAGGATTGGGCACCAGGTGCCCTCTTTTCTGGGTACCAGGAAAATCCTGAAATAGAAACCTTGGCCTATCTGGTCTGCAGGAACAGGCTGCATTGCCCTCATGGAGAGCAGGGAATGGACTTAGTTTTGTACTTCTGCCCACTGGTTTGGAGGAAGATCTGGGAACCCTTTTGGGATAGGTAGAAGGTGTAAAGTCATTGTGAGCTCTTTCCATAAGGGAGTGGCTTAGCACTCCCTGTTTTTGAAGTGGAGGAACACCAGTGCTTAGATCTCTGCATTCCCTGGGGCTGCTGTCTGGTGAGGGGGGGGTCTGCTTCCCCTAGGTCTTGTCTGAGCTGGTCTTGAGGGGGCCGGGAAGGACCAGTGCTTGGAGGGGCAATGCCTACTGAACCTCAGAACCTGGACCTGCAAGAAGTCTAACTGTCTGCATAGATTTAGCTTTTTCTTCCATCTTTTTTAAGACCTCTTCTGCCTTGGTGCCAAACAAATTGTCTTTACTCAATGGTGAGTCCAACAGTTTTGATTTGACATGGTCTGGCAAGGACTGTTCCTTAAGCCAAGCATGTCTTCTAAGTACAGAACCTGTGACTGCTGCCCTGCAGGATGCTTCTAGAGCATCAAAGCCACATTGCAAGGTGTGTCTAGTAACTTGGCTTGCAGAATGCATATGCTCCTGTAATTCTTTATTTTCTGCACAAGCCGGAAAAAGTAGATATTTTTTGTTTAAGGAGTTCCATATTATGTTTCTGGTATTTGTGAGAGTCAGGGACTCTGTAACACTTGTCAGGCTTCCTGGGAGCAGGAGGAAGGGATTCCATAAAAACATCATCCACAACATCCAGGCCAGGAGGAATGGCTAAAGGTCTGTGCTGTGGTAAATATAAGAATTCCCTGCGTCTCTTTTTGGACTGAGGATAGTACACTCCCGTTGGAAATGGTCCCTTAAAGTACGTAGGGTTTCACCAAATGAAAAATCCTCTGGAGGAGAGGCAGAAGGAATGGATTCCTCTGCATTTGAATCCTCATAAGCACACAAGGGTTGCATGTCTTCATATTCAGAAACCTCAGAGTCACCAGACTCCTGGTCAGATAAAACAGCTGGGGACAAGTCTCTTTCTTTTGGAAGGGGTAGGCTGGCTTCCCCTAATAAGCAAGGTAAGGTCTTCTGCCATATTAAGCATTTGAGATTGAGGCATGGAAGCAGGTGTTTGACCTTGGGTCGTCGTTTTTTTTTAGGCGTAGTTTGCACCCTGGTCCTTAGAAACTCAGTAGTTTTAGAAAGAATTGAAGATGCAAAAGAAGTTGTCAGTTTGTGTCGAGTATCGGTAGTGCGAAGAACCTCCTCGGAAGCCGGTGCCTGCTCAGCGGCTCTGGACCCATCCAAGGTAGAACATCCGCAGGCTCCTTAGTCAAAGAAGAGTCTAGCGGCATACCGGACTCTGAACGGGTATCAGTAGCAGCCTGTGAATCCACAGAAGCAGGCATCAGGGGCTGCGAAAGCACCTCACTGTGGACCGGCGTACTGGCGACTACCTTAACGGAAGCATCATCGGCAGTTTTGGAACTGTGCTGTCTCTGTCTTTATCCATAACTTTTTTCGGAAGATCGGTAGTCAGATGGCTTACTGAAGCCATTTCAGAAAACGGAGATCGAGAGCAAAAATATTTAGCTACAATAAGTACCGATGACGTATAGTTCTGGCGTTGAACAAAGCACAAAACTGACAGTGAGGGACGCCGTGGTCTGGGCCATACAGGTGACGCAGTAAGAATGGAAATCTCGGTGTGGTATTTGCTTTCCACAGGCGAGACAATTATTAACTTTTTCTGACATTGGTTAGAGCAAGAAAAAAGGATCCCCAATGGGGTACTTAGCTTTAGAAGACTTCAACTTCAATTCGGAAACGAAAACTCAGGTAGCGGCCAACCGGCACTCATGCAATTGCTTCTGCTTTGGGTTCCTTGACAAGAAAGACTGATGTAATAGCGTCGGCTGACTGATTTTATACCACTGATGACCTGATGTCAGTCCTGGAGCGACAGCAACCGACGCAGAAACACTAAGCCTCTGGTATTCGGGCCGACTGAGGGCTACCCCTGGCAGGATAACGCAAGTGTGATGACTGCAACAGTGAAACACAAAGAACATCTAAAGCATACCATTTATTTATTATTTATTTTATTTATTTTATATTTGTTGACAGTGTGTATCCGACTGAGCTATTGTCCTTTTTCCGTGGAGGCTAGGGGAGAAAAGCTCCAAGGCTTTACAATGCAAATAAAACACAGCAAGACAGATACATTTCCATAAAAAATGACAATAGTAAAGTTTTGGTAGTTAAAATACCAAAAGCTATATACATGTATATTATTGAGAGATAAAACGGTACCTATATACAAAAGGTTAATGTTAAAAAGTGAAATGAGTTGTATGCTTTTGGTTTAAAAACATAGAGTATGCTAAATACAGGGTTTTATATGCTGAGTAGCAGAGACTTAAAAAGGTTATATAACAATTTCAGGGTGCAGAGTATAGAAGAAGCATTATGAGGTTACATAGGAAGCATAGGCTGAATCAGTTAATGCTAAGTTAGTTAATAGTAGGCTTTAGAAAATTAGTTTAACAGTATTATAAAGGTAATAATCAGGGAGGGTGAGTACAGTGGCATGACCAGTGTCTAACAAGGTGGTCCTTGGCTGCTATTAAATTGTTTGGGGTGAGTCAGGGTCCTTATTTCAAGTGGGAGTTTGTGCCATGCAATAGATGGATGGTAGCTATATAAGTTACACCCTGTGTTGGATTTGGGTTTATGGAGTTTTAGTAGGTCTTGGGTTGATCTTCGGAGGAGTCTGGTAGGGGAGTAGTGAGAGATGAGAGAACATAGACTTGGGCAGAATTTAGGCTGATACAGGATGAAGTGAATGATTTGGAGTTGCAATAGTAGGAACAGGTGAGGGAATTTTGGGCAGTTCAGGAATTTTAGGGAGAGACAGTGATGAGATTTATATGTCTGTCGACCTGCAAATCTAGCTATTTTATGGTAAGTTGATTCTAATTTGGTAAGTAGGGAAGAGTTCAGATCTGTGAATATTTGAGAACAATAGGTTAAGCACGGTAGAAGGTAGGCATGGGCAAGGGAAATCCTAGCTTCGTTAGTTAGGTATTTGTTGTTCCTATACAGTAGTCCTAGCTTTTGATGTTTTTTTTTAATGCAGTTATTAATGTGAAGATCGAATTTCAGTTGGTCATCAATGGTAAAGCCTAGCAGTTTTGAGCTATTTTCGACTTCTATAGGAGTGTTGTTTAGGGACCTTATGGAAAAGGAAGGTTTAATGTGGTTTGCAGATTTTGGCAGAAAGAGCAGTAATTTAGTTTTCTTAGGGTTGAGGATGAGCTGATTATTAGTAAGCCATGTCTCTACTGAGGTGAAAGATGTCTGGGTATTTGTTAGAAGTTCTGAGGGGGAATTAGTGACAGTTATGACTGTAGAGTCATCTGCGTATTGGATAATGTTAGATAGAGGGCAAGAGGAGTGGAGTGAGATGATAAAGATGTTAAAGGGCAGAGGACCAAGAATGGATCCTTGGGGAACTCCAGTTCTTACTGAGAAAGGGGTAGATAGTGTTGAGTCCCATCATACTGACTGCAGTCTATCAGAGAGAGATAGCTAGAGAACCATGTAACCGTATCAGGAGAGAAGTTTAGATCTACAAGTTTAAGTAGGATAGTGTGTGAGATAGTGTCAAAAGCTTTTGAAAGGTCTAGGAAGAGACAAGATATGAGTTTGTGGTCATCTTTGGCAAGGGCTATGATGTTGAGAAAAAATAGCACAGCTGTGGTTATACTATACATGGGATAGAAGCCATGCTGTGTAGGAGTGAGAAGATTTTCTTGTGAGAGAGAGTGCATAACTTGTTTGTGAAGACATTTCTCTAGGATTGTGGAGAGAGGGGAGAGGATAGCAATAGGTCTGAAATTGGATATTTCTGTGGCGTTACCTCCTTTATGAATAGGAAGAGTGTAAAATTGTTTCCAGATAGTAGGAACTTTAGACTCAGAGATGGAGCAATTGATTAGTATGAATACAGGCACGGCAAAGGAGGGTGCAGCAATCTGGAGAAAGTAAGAAGAAATATTGTCTGCTGATACAGAGCATGGTTTGAGCTTAGAAAGCAGAGTTCTGATACAGTCTGTGGAGACAGATTTGAGAGAGAAGGAATCTATTGGGTTTGTGGTTGAGGGGTTTATAGGGGGGTTAAAGTACTGTTGTTTGAAAGGTTGGAGTTAAATAGTTTGGAAGTAGATTTGACAAAATAGGTGTTGAAGGTACTGGCAGTTTCTTCATGTGACTTGTCAGGACAAGGGTTTGGAGAAGTTGGGTTACCTGGATGTAGTATTTCGTTTATAGCATTCCAGAACTTTTTTGGATCAGATTTTAGTGTTTTTGAGGATTATAAAAGTAGTTTTTTTTGTCTTTGTTGATTAGTTTTTAAGTCTGGTTTCTAATTTGTTTATACTTTAGATGGTCAGCAGAAAGTTTGGTTTGTATCCATGTATTCCATGCCTTCTCTTTGGTTTGCATTAGGGTACGGGTGGTTTTAGTTAGCCAGGGTGAAATGTTAGCCTTTATTCAAACTTTTCTTGGTGGGGCTAGTGAATTTAAGATACTTAGGAAGACTGAGTTGTGGTAGTGGTGCTGCAGTAGCGTTGTCGCCTCACAGCAAGACATTGTCCTGTTCGATTCCCAGCTAGAGCGTCTTATGTGTGGAGACATGCATGAATGAGCGTGCCTTCGTTGAAGGTTGCGCGTCAGGGCTGGTAACTCGGCATGTAAAAATCCACTACCAAATATTAGCGGACCGGAGTTCTGCTGTGGCGACCCCTAACCGGGATAAGCCGAAAGACACAACAAGGAAGGCTGAGTTGAATGCATTTACTGCTTCTTCAAGTGGGAGCTGTGTAAGGAAATTCCAGTTAATTTTAGAGAGGAGGGTTTTAAAGTTGTCTGGGTTAAAGGTTGAAAGTTTATGGCAGGTGATAAGACGGTGTGGCTTGGGAAGGTGGATGATGCATCGCTGCACTTTTATAGGTGAGTAGTCACCCAGGGCATCAGGTAAAGTTTCAGGGTTATGGTATTTGCTGGGGTTAGAGACAGGTATCCAATCTATCAAGGAGCTTGAAGAATGAGAGTTATTAGTATGGGTAGGTTTAGAGATTAGTTCATAGGTTGGTACTAGGCTATCAGCCCTAGGGCCTATACAAGCCTAGCCATAACAATTCCCTGGCTATTTCTTCCCACACTATTTACTTCTGTGGACCCCTGTCTAGCAGGGCGACTGACGTGATCCCCGGGAAAAATTTCCTTTCTCCCATCCAATCGTCAAAGTTCCTTTTGAAGAGGACCTAAGAGGTACTCTGCTTGACATGTATGGCAATCTATTGTAGAGTCTGGGGATTCTCTGGGTCAGGAACCTATCCCTCCAGCATGTTTTGTTTATTGTGATGACAAGCTTTAGCTCCCTGGAGCGTGTGACTCTGAGGGATTGGGATTTCTTTAAGTGTAGCATGTCCAACAGCTCTGGGTTTGACATGGCCTTGTATGTTAAGCAAAGATCGCCTCTCAGTAGACGATATGTGACAGAGTATAGCTGGAGTTTTTTAAGGCGGTCAGTGTAGGGCATCTGCTTTAGGCCTGTGATTCTTTTAGTGAGGTATTTCTGTGGCCTTTCCAGTTGTTGCAGATGTCTTGAGAGGTACGTACCAAACGGGGCATTGTATTCTATAATGGGTCCAATGAGGGATGAGTACAGTGGGACAATGACCTCCTTTTTTCTGGATGAAAAGCCCTTAGTGATGAGGTGTGCCACATAGAAGGATTTCCTGACTGTTGTGGCAATGTGGTTATCGAAGGTGAGACCGCTGTCCACCTGTGTCCCTGAGTCTCTTATCACACTTTCGGTGTTTAGTGTACTGCCACCTATATGGTAATTCACAGATACATGTTTTTTCCCAAAGGGGATAACTATACATTCCTTGGCATTGAGCTTGATCTGGCACCAAGCATCTGTTTCTGTAAGGCCCTTTTGTAGAGTATCCACATCATTTGGGGATTCAATAATGGTTCCCAGTTTGCAGTCATCTGCGAACTTTGTTATCCAGAGTCCCTTAGTGTTGGCCTGTACTTCAGAGAAGTAGATGCCAAACAAGAGCGGTCCCAGGACTGAACCCTGAGGTACTCCACTTGTCACTTGTCTGGAGATGGATTTGGAGTCGGCTACTTTTACAGTGTGGGTTCTATCAGTAAGCCAGTTAGCAACCCATTGGGTGACATAGGGATTAATGCCCAGCTTAGTAAATGTATCTATGATTCCAGAGTGGGGGTTGATGTCAAAGGCCTTGGCAAGGTCTAGATAGGCTGTGTGGACCACCTTACCCTTGTCCATGCCTCTGGAGACTGATTTGAAGAAGTCAATCAAGTTCAGGAGACAAGATTGGCCCTTCACGAACCCAAACTGGGTGGGGTCCAGTGTTTGAAGGTTGCCAATATCTTTGTTTATAAGTTCCATGATAATACGCTCCATGGCCTTGCAGATAAGGCTTGTCAGACTGATGGGATGGTAGTTTCCGGGATCCAAGGTGGATCCCCCCTTGTGGAGTGAGATAACTGTAGCTGTGCGCCACTCAGTGGGCATGAAACCTGAGGTGAGGCTATGATTAAACATGACACTTAGGTGAGGTGCCAGTTCATACTGTAGTTCATGTAGTACACAGCCCGGGATGTCATCTGGTCCCATGCATGCTGTATTCTTAGCTTTGGAGAGTGCGTTTTTTACCTGTGTGGCCGTTATTACCGGAATTTGGCAATCTTCCGATATTGAGATGGGCCATTTAGGGGGTGAGAAGGGGGTGAAGTTGGCACTGAATCGATCTGCCAGGATATTGGCAATATCCTTGGGATCAGTATATTTAATGCCATTCTGTTTTAGCTCAGAGCAGATCTGAACATTGCCATTTAGATTCTTGACATAGTTATAGAATGCCTTGTGGTTGTCTTTGGAATCTTTGGCAATTTTATTTTCATAACTAGCTTTGGAGGATTTTATGAGGGATCTCAGTTTCTTACTGAGGCTGGTAAGGAAGTTTTTTGCATCCTGGGATTTTCCTCTTTTCTGCAACAGTTTCTTCCTTTTGTTGTAAAGTTTGTTTATGGCAGGGGACCACCAGATTGGCTTATTTTTTTTGGATGAGAGCATCTTGGTTCTATTTGGGATAGCACGATTTATGCATGAGTGGATGTGATCGTACAGTGCCTTAGTGTAGGATTCAGCAGTTGAACTTTCAGCTCCCGTCTGCATGGGTGTCATTAAATTTGTCACTTCTGACTTGAGTAGCATGAAGTTGGCTTTGGAGAAGTTTTTATGGAGGTTTTCTTACTGGGGGTGGGATGTGGATGTTAAGGGTGATTAGCTTATGGTCAGATGTGACTAATGAGGGGTGACCAGGTGTGGAGCATCGATTCCCATGTTGGTAATGACCAGGTCTAGGATATTGGAGCCCCTGGTGGGACTATGGATTAGTTGATCCAGGGCGTTGGAATTTATGAATTCCAAGAACCGTTGGGCAAAGGTGTTGGTACATGAGTAGCTTTCCCAGTTAATGGCAGGGTAGTTAAAATCACCCAGTATTAGGGTGTTTGGTTCTATCTTAATATTTTCCAGAATGTTTGGAAAGGTGTAGTGAGAATCTTGGGGTATGGTGGGGGATCTGTAGCAAGCTACAATTTGGATTGCAGTCTTACCTAGTGTTAGTTGTACCTGGAGAACTTCAGACGCATTGTGTTGGGCAACTAGCCTGGTGGTGAGAATATCCTTGGTGAATACTGACACTCCTCCACCTTTAGTGTTTCGGTCCTGCTTTGGTGGCCGAAAAGTGTGGTAAGAGTTGTACCCTGGTATTGCAAGGGTGCTCTCTGGAGCCTTGAACCAGATCTCAGTTACTGCACAGATATTGATGTTCTCCATTTTTAGGAGTGCCTCGAGAGAGTGCATTTTGAGGTTTAGACTTCTAGTATTGAGTAGCATTACCTTCAGATTTTGCATGCTTGTACCTGTTACGGTGGTGGTTTTGTCCTTTGAACTTTGCCTAAAAAAGGCACTATAGGGGTGGCAAGAGCCTTAGCCAGTAACCTGAATCCCAGGGGCGACAGGTGCAGACCATCTCTGGCAAAGCATCGTGGTCTGTCAATCATGTCGTCCCAAGCAGACAGATACTGGATTCCCTTTGAATGACACCAGAAGCTTATCCAATTGTTGAAGTCAATCATTTTGTCCTTATATTGTGGTATCATTCTAGGCGAAGGTAGGATGCTACTCAGGGCTAGGGTCATACCTGCCTGGGTCACATGATCCGAGAGCTCTTCCATGTCTCTTTTCATGTAGTCCAGGGAGGTACGTCTCAAGTCATTCACTCCAACATGGACAATGACAGAGTCATATTTGTACTTGTTGTGGAGTGACTTGAGTGCATGCGTTATGTGGTGGATCCTGGCACCCGACAGGCAGCTGACTGTAATTTTCTCCTTGTTCAACCTGGTGAGAGGGACATCAGTGTGCCAGACTATAGAGTCACCAATGACTAAAGTGTTAGGTACATTGTCTTGCCTTAGGGGCTGTTGCTGGGTGGCACACAGGTGTTGTGAACTATGTGACACTTTGGTTGTGATTGGTGTTTGTTTGCATTTCAGCTTCAGAGGTCCTTGTTGCTTGGGCAGGTTACAGTTAAGGGCCTCTGCATATGTGGATTTAGTGTTGCTATATGTGGGTGTTGGTGGTGTGGGTTTATAAGGGCTATGTGTTGCTTGAGGTGTAGTGTGGGTGTTAACCTTCTCCTCTTGACTGTCTAGCACAATCTTGGGTGGAGAGAGAGTTGCTTCCATAGTTGTGTAAATCCATGGAGGTTTATGTGTTCTGGAGGGTTTGGATTGTTCATGTTTTGCCAGTTAATGTTTATGTCCCCAAGAAGGATGGTTTCATTAGTAATATTTAGGGAGAGAAATGACAGTATATTTTCCATTAAAGGGGTGGTGTCCCCTGGTGGAATGCATATGGCTACTTGTGTGATGGTAGTAAAGTTATTGGGTTTGAGGTTTGCTATTAGAATTTCCGCAGGTGTACAGGAGGGGATTGGTTCCTTAGGAAGGGAGAGAGTGAGGTAGTTAGAGTAAACTAAAGCAATACCGCCACTTTTTTTCTTTAAGCAATCTTGGCGGAGTATATTATAGCCAGGGGGAAGGATGTCTTTATCATGGTTTTAAGGTTTGAGCCAAGTTTCTGTGACAGAGATGATGTCTGGGGTATGAAGAGATACCCATACATGAATCTGGCTTAGTTTGTTGAGCATACTTCGAGTGTTGATAGAGTAGAAGGAAATATTCTTGTTAGGTGTGGATGGTTGATTAGAATTAGAGGTAAAATTTTGTAGAGTGTTAGGAGTAATGGTAGGACCAGGGTTTGAGTGTATGTCACCTGACAGGAGTAGAGCCCTTGAAAAGTTCTAAGCCATCATTTTATCTATCTATCTATCTATATATATATATCTATATATATATATATATATATATATATATATATATATATATATATATATATATACATATAAATATATATATATACATATATATATATATATATATATATATATATATATATATATATACATATATATATATATATATATATATATATATTTATAGATATTTACAATAAATCTGAGACATATTTTCCAACAGGATCTTCATGGAATGTGTAGGTAAGGATTTTTCACGTCAGGGACCTAGATCCATGCACTGAGAAGGGCACAGATGTAAATCCCAAACTTCTATGACATGACTAGTAAAGAGTTCCAAAAGTCCTGTGCCTGTTGGATAACAAAACCTCTCAAGAAAAATTTGGGAATGTTGCAGATGTTCAAAAACTCTTTTTGCAAGTGCCAATACTGTGAAACAAATTCACTGAAAGTAGTCTTCAGTGAACCTGCAATTTGCCCTTTTCTCCTATAGTGTGTGATCGTGGAGTTGTTATAATTAAGTTTGGGGGAGGCTGAAAAAATAAAATCTTTCAGGTTTGCTGAAAATTGTTTTTCAGTTAATTTGTTTCAAAGTATTGGGACTCACAGAAATATCATTCATAAACTCATCAGCAAAGAGCCTCATTGGAAAGAGCTTTTGGATTAACAGTGAGGCTTGGGAAAGGATCAGAATGGGACTTGAAAGAGGAAGAAAGATACTTTACTGCACCATCCTAGAGCAGTATTTTCCAAAGTGTTGTGCATGCACCACTGTTGTATGTAGGGCAAACATAGGCTGCACATGGACATGCAAGTTTCATAGGAAGAGTTTTTTATAGGTTTTCTGCATGTGCATTAACTATAACTTTCTGTCTGATCTTCTTGATCAGATACATCACAATTAAGCTGTAATTGTGGTGCTAGATTATCCAGTCTGTTCTCTCATGGGATAGTTATCCAGGAAATATACATAGCTGCCACTATACTGGCCTCTTGGGTCAGTAGTTAAAACCAAGAAATTAATAACGCAGATACAAGGAATTAACACAGACAGATAAAGGTTGTGATAGGAAAGCAAGCTGAAGATGTCAATGTAAAAAATTAGTTAAATTTCCACACCTAGCTATAAGAAACAAACTGAATCATCTGTTACTATTGTGAAAGCACAAATGAAAAAAAAATGTATACATTACAGAAATACAATGACAATTAACAAGATAGCTGGTGAAAAGCAACCCATTTCTACTAGGTAAGCTTTGTTTGCAGGTACTCACAGATCCTGACATGAAACCGTACAGTCTTGCATGTCACTGCGTTCAAGAAGTTAATGCATGGTAATGTGGAATTAAAGCACAAAAAAGCCACAGAAGCCTCATTTAAAGGGTCATACTTAACTGCAGAGGTTGGAGCTGTTGAAGTGCTGAAAGAGGAACATGCATGTTTAGTAACAGTAGTTTAATTCAAAGTAGTTTAAATCAAGCAGAGACTTCGAGAGCCAATTAAAGAGGCAATGTTGCAATTATTTATTTATTGGCACGTCCAGAATTGAGTACAGTTTTGATTTTATGGTAACATTGTCTTTTACTGGTACTTTTGTGTTATTTTATTTAAAAAAAATAGTACTTTCTTCATGGAGATAATGACGGTGTTTGTGTTATACCGATGTACTTGATTTTACTGAAGCAGGACATCAAAAGTAGTTCTGGGATGGGTGTTTCTACACATCAGCTATTTTCATTTTTTTAGTTTTACCATTGATTAATGGGGTTGAGGGGTCAGAAGCTGCCACTTTTTTGTTTTTGGTTGGGGGGGGGGGGCTCCTCCACAAAAGTCTGAAAATTACCTAAAAGAAATTGTGATGTCCAGGAATAATAACTAGAAGAATAAACAAGCCACCTAACAAATAATGTTCATCAAAGAATTAAAGATAAGAGGGCGGCCACGGTGGTGCAGTGGTTAGCGTTGCCGCCTCACAGCAAGAGGTTCTCCGGTTTGATTCTCGGCTGGGGTGCCTTCTGTGCGGAGTCTGCATGTCCTCCCTGTGGTCACGTGGGTTTCCTCCGGGTGCTCCGGTTTCCTCCCACATCCCAAAGACATGCTGTAGGTGGATTGGACACTCTAAATTGGCCCTAGGCGTGAGTGTGTGTGTGTGTGTGTGTGTGTGTGTGTGTGCGCCTTCTGTGGAAGGTTGGGCGCCGGGCTGGCAACTCAACACTGTAAAAAACTGCACTGCCAATCATGAGCGGACAGGAGATCTGCTGTGGCGACCCCTAACCTGGAAAAGCCGAAAGAAGAAGAAGAAGAAATAATTAAAGATAAGGCCAAATATGTGAAGCAGTGATTCTTATGCTGGGTATAACAAAGATGCTACTCTGCAATGCAAATTGATGAATCCACAGACATTTTAAGTGCAGTTAACAGGTTATCAACTGAATAAAGAAGTTCACAAAGATGGCTTTGCTCTTTCAAACCTGCCAACTCACACAAGAGGTTGTTACATAAAAGAGAAGAATGTTTAAGTGCTTATGTGTAACTATAAAGAATAAAAAATACAAAACTGTATTTTAGAGAGATGATACTGCAACTGTTTCATCTATACTGGATTATTTGACTTGTCAGTATCTTGGCATGCTGACAAGAATGCAGGGTGTGAATGCAGAGTTAAAATTTGGCTTAACACATGCTCACTTTTACAATTTAAAGTAGTAAAAATTTACTGGCATAAACTATTTACTGGAAGTTCATCAGATTTAGGCAGATCTTACTATGCTACCTGTACTGCGTGCTCTAAGGAAATTTGCAGACTAGAATAAAAGTATTTTACTATGCCTGGTGCAAATCAGATTCTGGAAAACAATGATTCTGTACTTTTAATTCACCAATAAGAAAGAACAGATTTCTAAGACATTCAATTAATGTTTTGTCAACATCTGAAGTAGTCTAAAAAGCTTTTGCAGAGAAGAGCAAAAGGTTTGATAGTGGTGTATTAGCACAACTAATAATAACTATTGGTATGTGAACAAACCAAAGAATACATTCCTTTTCCATTCACCGACTGAAAAGGAATCCAATCTTGCTAATTAGTGCATGGTGCTGAGAAAAGTACAGTTTTGTACCTACCATAAATGTAGATGTTCGAGGATCTACATTGCTGCAGTCATATGTCAGAAGGCCTAAAAGAAAGGCCAAAGCCAAAAATACCAAACAAAACCCAGCAACCCCAACGGAAAATAGGACTGCCACATTGCTGCAGTCATGACCTGTGGGTAGAATCCCAAAGCTGCTGGACTTGGAATAGAGAGGAGATGATAATGCTTAGTGAAAGTGTGTACAGAACTCCAAGTAGCTGCTTCAAAATATCCTTAGTAGCTACACCTCACAAAAGCAGTAGAAGTGGCAGTAGGCCTGATCCCAGCAGGACATCCTTCCCATGATGAGCTGTGAATTCAAAGCAAAGAGACAAATAACTGTTGAGTCTGTCTGAACTCCTTAGTTCTGTTCAAGTAAACTGCCTATGGATATAAGAATGCAAAACTTTTTCCCCTTTATTTTGGGGTTCAGCATAAAAAGTAGGCAAATGAATAGACTGATTCAAGGCCACATTAGAAATCACTTTAGGCATAAAAGTAGGGTTAGTCAAAGAAACTCTATCCTTATGGAATATCAAAAAGGTTCAACTGCCATGAGAGCCTGCAATTCAGATACCCTAAAAGCAGTCTTCCAAGACAAAAACTTCAGTTCAGACGTAGCTGCAGGTTCAAAAGGAGGTAAAGTAAGTTTCTCCAAAACAAAATTGAGATCCCAGGAAGGAGTAGGAGCTCTACGTGGGGTCTTATATTCTTTGCCCCTCTAAGAAATTGTTTGAACAAAGGATGGGAAAATAAAGGAGGGTCACAATCATAGTGAGCAGAAATGGCTGCAGCATGAACTTTCACAGAAGAAAATGACAAACCCTTGTCCAGTAATTCAGTAAGGTACTGTAGTGCAAAACTCAAATTAGGCACTGAAACATCAAAAAGCAGTGCTCCAAAGAAAAATCTCTTCCATTTATCAGCATAAACTTTTCTAGTGCTAGGCCTAGCTTCCAAAATGACATCTAAAACCTGTTGAGGAAGCTGAGACTCCGCTCCATCACAGTATCGCCAGGCTGTCGAGGACTGCACCTGAACATTGAGAAAATGATTGTTTGACTGGGACAACAAATGAGGAATCTGTGGCAGAGGCCAAGGAGGCTCCTGGATTAAACTCCTCAGCAGAGGATACCAATGTTGGCGTGGCCAATCTGGTGCTATTAGAATCATGCAAGGCTTGTCCTGTCTGGCTGGGAGAAGAGGCAGAGGAGGAAAAGCATAAGCGTGAAGGTTGTTCCAACTGAAAGACAGAGCATCCACTTTCCAAGCATCTGGGTGGAACATCTTTGTGCAAAATTTTGGAAGTTGAAAATTCAGTGGGAAGCGAATAGATCTATGTCTGGAGTTCCCCAAGCCACAGTCAATTGTTTGAAAATCTGAGGATCCAGTTTCCACGGGATCCACCATTTGTCTGCTCAAAATATCTGCTAGGAGTTCTGTGCTCCTGGCAGAAACCTTTGAAGATTGATTGAGCAGTCTCCCATAAAATCATTGCTTGTCTGCAAAGAGGGTAAGAATGGGTTCCCCCCTGCTTGTTGATGTACCACATGACTGTTGTGTTGTCTGTTTGTATCAACACCTGTCCTGGCTGAAGGAGTTCCTTGAATGCTATCAAAGCAAATTGAACTGCCAACATCTCTTTCATGTTGATATGCAAATGTAGTAGTTTGGGAGGCCACATGTCTTGTATCCATTTTCCATTGAAGTGTGCTCCCCAAGCCAAGTCCGAGGCATCTGTCGTTAGGATCTGACTCGCCTCTGGTCTGGACACAGAGAGTTCCTTGTTTAGGTGACATTCCTGAGCCCACCAAAGCAATTCTTTCTGGATGCAAGGTATAATCCGAATGACAGTGTCCAAACTGTGGCAGTGTTGAGCCCACACACTTTTGAGATACCATTGTAGCTTCCTCATATGCAGTTTGGCATTGGGAAGTACTAGAATGCAAGATGCCATGAACCCCAAGGCTTGGAGGACTGTCCTTGCAGTCAGCCTGGACATTACTGATAACTGCTGGAAATAGAGAGGAAGAGTTCTTTGTTTGTCCGGGGTCAGAAATGCCATCTGAGAGGCTGTATTCAGTCTCACCAAGTCCTGAGAGGGCACTAGACTGGACTTTGTTTCGTTCACAGTATACCCTAGGCACCTTAAAACTGTCATTACATACTGGAGATGCTGTAGTAATTTGTCTTTGTTTTGAGCAAGAATCAGGCAATCGTCCAAATAAGGATAAATTTGTATTCCTCCCTGTCTGAAGAAAGCAATCACTGGAGCCAGAACTTTCGTGAACACCCTGGGCGCAGTAGATAAACCAAAGGGCAATGCAGAGAAAAGTACCAGCCCGAAATCTCAGGAATCTCCTGCAGCTGGGCTTGATAGGGATGTGAAGATAGGTCTCTTTGAGATCCAAGGTTACCATCCAATGATCTTTGCCTATCATAGGCAGAAGTTGTTGTAATGTTAACATCTTGAACTTTGGAATTTCCAAGTAGGTGTTGAGAATGGACAAATCCAGAATTGGCCTCCAAGTGCTTCCTTTCTTTGGCACCAGGAATAGACGAGAATAAAATCCTAGACCTGCTTCTGAAGGAGGGACCACCTGAATCGCCTCCATCTGCAAAAGTAAAGAAATCTGCTTCTGAGCCTCCAGTCTTTGCTGAGGAGGCACATCCGGCATGCCTTTGAAAGGAGGAAAAGTGTGAAAATAAAACTTGTAACCTCGATTTATTATATCCAACACCCATTTGTCTTGTGTGATCAAATTCCAGTTTTCTTTGAAAAGTCCCAACTTTCCTCCTAGAGGAGCTGCCAGTAAGGAGGGTCTGGCAGCGGAAGATACAGGTCATTGAGTCTGACGAAAGACTGACCTGCCCTCACCAGAAGACTGTGCAGGAGAACTCCAAGTCCTAGGTCTGAAAGAACCCTGGCGTGAGCCCTGCCTCTACCACGTCTAGACCTGCCCTTAGGCTGATAATCCGAAGAAGGGTAAGACCATCCCCTAGCAGGCCAATTCCTACTAAACTTAGGGGGCTGCACCTGCAAAAAATCCTTGACCGTCTGCATAGACTTAGCCTTATCCTCCATCTTTTTCAAAACTGATTCCACAGGAGGACCAAAAAGAACTTCAGATTGAAGGAGCATCCAAAATTACATGTTCTGACAAATTTTGATCCTTAAGCCAGGCATGTCTCTGAATAACTGAACCTGTAGCAGCCACCCTAGAAGAAGCCTGAAGAGCATCAAACCCACACTGCAAAGAATGCTTGCCAACCTGATCAGATGCATGAACCAACACCTGGAGCTCCTTACACTCTATACCCTCAGATAAGGCATCCACCTTAGATTTCAATTGCCCTAATAAAAAGTTCTGATACTTCAGCATATGAAATTGGCAATTCAAAGCCCTCGGATGTGTACACTTTTTTCCCACACCTATCTAACGCCCTAGAATCTTTATTCAAAGGGACTGGATTCTTAGCCACAGAAGCCCTAACACCCTTAGGGCCTTGAATAATGGTTTCCGGATCAGCCCTAGGACTCTTATACAAGTACTTATGTGCTTCTGGAACTCTGTAATACCTGTCAGGCTTAACAGGAGCCGGAGGCAGAGAATCAGGATTAAGGGAAGATTCAGAAAACACATCCTGAACAACATCTAAGACAGGAGGAATAGCCAAGGGCCTATGTTGCGGCAGAAATAAAAATTCCCTAAGCCTTTTCCGAGAATCTGAAAAATCTTGACCTTCCCACTTGAAATGCTCCCTCATGGAATGTAAAGTTTCAGAAAAGGAAAAATCTTCTGGAGGAGAAGCAGAAGGACAGGAGTCCTCTGCCTCCGAATCAGAATAGGAAGGAAAATCCTGCATTTCTTCAGCTGAGGAATCAGAGTAGTCCGAGGAATGATCCATCCCCTCTAAATCTGCTTCCACCCTAGGCCGCTTCTCTGGGGGGGGCATAGAACCCCTGATCAAAGTAATCAAGTCTTCCGCCATTTTCAACATATGTTTTTTAGGAACAGGGGCTGGAGAGCTAGAAGAATGTCCAGGACCAACAAAACCAGTTTTGGCCTTAGCATGGCTTTAGCCACTGAAGTAGAAGGCCTAATAACCTTTTGTAAGGGTGGAACTACTGAAACCTGAGAAGCACCCTCGGCCTGTCCTAACTCCTGAGAGGCCAACTCTTGTAAAAGCAAAGGTTCCCCCTGGGGTTCAGCCAAACCCTCGGCAGGATCCATAGATTCAACTGGAGGCTCCGAAGAACCCCGCGTCATAGCAGACTGACTCATCGGTTTAGACCTCAAGCAGGATTTATCCTTCTTTAGCGTTAAGCGCCGGAGGATCAGGATCCGGCGGCCAATTACACCGCTACTGAAAACAAGCCTGGCTTAAATCTAGCACAGCGACACCCGACTACGTCGTGCTCCGGCCCTAAGCAAGGAATACAGAGGGAATGACAATCCCTATGACCTATCTGTTTCCCACAAGAAATGCAATTACCTTTTTCTGCCATCCGGATAACTGAGGCAAGAAAAACAAAAATTTCAATTTCAGACAAACACTGCTTCTGCTTGGACCCGCAGCAAGAAAGACTGAGGATATGGTGTCGGTCATCTACTGCGTGCTGGCGTCAGTTCAGCGACAATGACCGGCGCCAGCCTACGAGGACAGCGGACTACCCACAGGTCATGACTGCAGCAATGTGAGACTAAGAACATCAGGCTTTATTATTTTAGCTGAAGTGGTGTGTGACTGCATCTGATTTTTCCCAGCCACCCACCTTATCCCTGTTGTGCTTTTAAAACTTGGCGTTATTGAGCTGCCCGCCTCTAAGTTTCACTTTTGACATTCCTCCAAGTCTCATCTCAACTGTTCATTTTACTGGGCACAGAGACCGACTGGGAAGGCCTCCCCTTAGACTCTTTAAAACTTAAGTTATCTTATTATCTTGTTATTTTACAACATCCCACTCACTCAGTACACATTGCACATTTTGGAGTATTAATCCTTTTTTCCCATCTTACTTTAAAAATATGCAACATGTGGGACTAGGCTACCAATCACTGGCTTGGGATCAGTGCTTCTGTTTTGTTCCGGGTGAGAGAAGGAATATAGGGACATCATTACCTAACATTCTACAGTTTACCATTCACTAGCAAGTCTGAAAACTGCTTCTTAGCCAGCTTGGGATTAATGTTACTGCTTTTCTCCTGGTGACAGTAGGAGCAGATAGACACATTGGTTCCTACTGGTCTCTGATACAGCAGTGTGTATGGGACTTCAATGAGCAAGCAGTCTGGTTGCAGTTTTGTTAAGAAACTATCTAGGGTCTTTGTGCATCTTAGCTTTCTGTTGCATCCAGCTGCTGTAAGTTCTCTCTGGGATATCTAGAATGAAAAGGCAATAGCAACTGTACTGAACCCATAAACATCTGGTTTAATACTACTTCTCAGGAAGCAGTTTGGGACTAGTGTTACTCTTACTTCCAGTGAGAGAAGGCGCAAAAAGTTTGGTCTTAGATCATCTTGAATGCAGCTGTAAATCCCTCTTAAATCAACCCCTTGTAAATTACTTAATAAGGATCTGTAACCACAGATATGCACTTTTCTACAATTTTTTCAGGCAGTTTGGTGGATATGGACATCTCATGTTTAATGACAACCATCTAATTCTTAAACTGTGCAACTACAACTCTCACATACTATATCAGTGTCACTGGAGGCAAGGCTCTCACATACAACACTTACAATACAAAGCACTTTGTCAGAAACACACACACACACTACACCCACCACACATACTATGGACAAGACACATAGACCCACATATGCTAAGGTTTTTAAATGTAATCTTCCTATACCTCAAAGGCCTCACAGACATTGCACTTACAACAAGTATCCTCCACCACCCCAAAAGGATTCTGCCAAAATAACACCTACCACAAAACATGAAGTCACATCTCATGGCGTCTTAACCTGCAAGCCCATAAGGCAAACCACTACATAGCCCAATATTTTGGTTAGAGAAGATTCCATTGTGAGACAAATAGATGTCTCACTCACTACACTGTGTAAGGAGAGAGCCATGGTCAGGGGCCAGGATGCGCCATCACTCACGCACTCAAGTCATTAAACCACAAGCACCTGTAGGAGTCATAGTCCATGTGGGTGTAAACGACCTGAGACACATCTCCCTAGACTACATGAAGAGAGACATGATGGAGCCCTGAGACTGTGTGTCCTAGCATGTGAGTCTGTGAGTCTAGCATTGAGCAACTGTCTACCTCCTCCAAGGATGATGCCACAATATCAACAGAAGATAATTGACTAACAATTGACTTATTTTTTGTCATTCAAACCATGCTGCTTTGTCAGGGAAAGTCTGCACTCATCCTCTTTAGGCTTTCAAATATTGGCCAACACCTTGACATCCCCATATTGCCTTTTTTAGGAATTGCCAAACTGATAAACCATTCAGCATAGCAAAACCAACCCAAGAAGATCTAATGGTGTTACTGCTCAATGCCAGGAGTCTAAACAAGTAACTCTATTCCCTGCAAGCTCTCCTCACCCTGGAGAATACAGATGTCTGTGCAGTTACTAAGAAGTTCTTTAAAGCCACAGAGAGCATCTCGGCAGTGCAGGACTATAATGCCTTTCACACATTTAGATCAGCTTCTGCACAGGAAGGGACAAAAGGTGAAAGCGTCTTAATTTACAGGAAAAACAAACATCTTAATGCTAGTGAAACAGTATAACACTTGAGCTTCCTCCATGTCCAGATAACAATAGGCAAAATCCCATAAAATATCTTTCTAAGCTGCAGGACCCCTCTATGACCGAGGAAACCCACAACACATACTTAAACATACTTGACATGCTCCTCTTTTAAACCAGTATCATATTCATGGGTGAATTTAACTATTCCATTATAAAATGCAGGCCCAAAGATTTCTGGGATTTGAAAATGCAAACACCCTGGAAGTGCTAGACAATACACCCAGTAAGGGCGCTAACATCCTTGACATGGTCCTTATAAACATGTGAGAACTTTACCACCACCCCCGTGTAATGTTCTCTCTCGTCAGGTAGGACCATAAAGCTGTATCCTTTGAAATAAGAAATAAATAAATTAATTAATAAAATCTTCACACTATTAAATGATTCCCTGACAAACTGTCAGGAACCCCCAAAACCCTGAGAACACCTCTGTTTATGTGGAATTGTTCAAAAAAGCCCTGCACAATCATATTAAGGGCTGCATAGATGTAAATGTACCTAAACAAAATAAGCACAAGACAAACTGAAAAAAAACAAGCCACCTTTGTGGAATCCCATCATCAAAAGACTGTATAAAAAAAAGGAAGAAAATCATGGCAAAATAAAGGAGTGCAATGCCCAGCAAGGTCAGTCTCCCCCATCAATCTAATCAAGCAACTCAGGGGACTAATCAAGTCTACCAAAGTCATATTAGAGGCTGAAGCAGATTCGCACGCCAAGGGGACAATCACAAGGCATTCTTCAGCTATGTCTACAACCTCAAAGGCAATAAACAATACACTGAGCCAGACGATATAAAAAAGTTACTGGCCAACAAACTTGGCTCCAATTTTACCCCTCTCTCCAATCCAGATACCCTCCAGGAAACATCTTCGACCATAACTCCCCCCAGAAAACTCTAAAGAAAAAGGTCCTCAATGCACCTTCTAACAGCAGGAACACTGTATCAATGGGCACTAATAATATATGCCTTCTTAATAGCATGAAATACGACCTATCAAGACCACAAGAATCACTATTTAACCACAGTCTTCAGACAGGTTTCATACCAAGTGAATGGAGGACTGCAAGTGTCATCCCCCTACTCAAGGGTGAGCCATCTACGGCCCTAAGTAATTACAGATCGAGAAGTCAGACTAGTCTCAGATGCAAAGCCCTGGAAAGAATCATCGTGGAGATGATAAACAACGACATAGGAAACCTTCAGATACTGGCTTCAACCCAGTTTGGTTTGGTCAGGGAAAGGTCATACCTACTCAAACTAGTGGACCTCTCTGTAAGGTTACTAAAAATGGATGTGGGCAAAACAGTGCAAATACTGCCTACCTTGACCTGGCCATAACATCTGATGTAATACCCCACTCAGGCATTGTAGAAAAGCTCAAAAAATTAGGTATAAATCCTTATGACACCTGCTGAATAGCCAGCTGGGTCACAGATAGGACACAAGATGTTTGGATAAGGGAGTCTACCTCCACAAAGAGATCAGTCACTGGTGGTGTCCCTCAAGGCTCTGTCCTGCATATGCTCCTTTTTGATATTTACTCCCCTGAAGTAAAAGGTCAATGTCAATGGCTTTTTGTGGACTAAGTTTGGAGACGATTGCAAACTAGGTGCAGTCCTAGAATCCCCAATGATGCCAATAATCTTCAAGTCTAAAACTCACTGCCAAGAAATGGATAACATTATCCATTAAAAAGATGGCTACCCTTGGAAAGTATCACACTGACAACATTCCCCTAACAGTACAGCCAGTAGATAGGGATTTAGGAACATATGCAGGCAGTAATGTGACCTTTGACCATCATGTGCCTATAGTTATAAGGAAATCATTCTATACTGCACAACTTAGGAACAAGGATATGGCATCTAGGTCCAGGGATATCACTGTTCCTCTGTACTCGGCCCTTATTATACCAATCATTAAGTACAGCACTCCCTCTGGTATGTACCTGACCAGGTATACATAAAAAATGGAACATCCATAGATGTTCCTCACAAAAAGAATACATGGCCTAAACAAAATATCCTATATGGCCCACCTCAAAACACTATTTCTGTACTCTGTCTCTTACGGATCGCCGAAAGGCAATCTATGCCTAGCCTGCAAAGCATCCTCTGATCCATCGCTGATAGACCCTTGCTCATCCACAAAATAAATAGCATCAGAATTACCCAATCTATGGACCTAAACCTCATTTGCAACATAAACAGGAAACGTTGTCAGGATAGGTATGTGTCTCAGAAACTACCTCTTCTCTGGAACAGGCTTTCCCATCCAAGTGAAGTAGAATTCTTCCCTAAGCCAGCTCAAATGTAACTTGGATCAGTGGATGGGGAAAAAGAAATTTACCCCTGGTCTGAAATCTATGTCTCTTGTAGACAAAGGTAGCCTATAAATGCTTGACCACCCATGCCCAAGCCTAAACATAGACCCCCCCCCAAAAAAAAATAACCCTAAGATATCAAAACTTGTTAAGATACATTTGTGAAGCATAACTAGGTTTAAAATGCCCCCCTGGGATCATTAGCCTAAATCACATATGAACCTATGAATAATAAAATGCAAGACTCGGTTAATGAAAATGCTGACAGAGATAACCTCAAGCTGAACATGCATATGTTACAGATGAAAATTACATAGGCAACATATTTTCATCAGACAGCCTGAAACTGGATACTGTGAAACAGCTAAAATGAAAATGCCTTACTCCAAACATAGGCAGTTATATTTCAAAATACAGTTAACCCATTAGGTGTGAGCTTTCCAATAAGGAAATTAACTGAACATAATATGCAAAGGTTTTTATGCACAAAGCAAGAACGTAAGTTTTGAAATGCGTATACAGTTACTAACTGCAGCAAATACGATGGTATATTCTGACTAGAAATATGAAACTACAGATGTAAACCAAAATGATGCTGGTGCATAATCCACTTACCTATGAGAAAGAGCTTTACGGAACATTAGAACTTAAAAGAGATATGCTCACAGAGAAAAAGACCCGTGAGCTACAATGTACGGATCTGATATGATACATGATAAATCTGCTGCAAAAAAAGACCATAGCAAAATATACCTTGAAAAGTCCTTTTATAAAATGGCATTAAGACTGTTATTGAGACTGTAAAAGTTTGACATAAATGTGAAGTTTACTTCAAAAAAGTGCATATAGACAAATAAACAGCATCTTTATATCCACCACAGCATCGCAAGAATTTGTCTGGAAAGATCTGGAACATGACTACATAAAGCCACAGATGAGAAGAGAAGATAAAATTATTTCACCAATGTACTCAGAGACCTAGAGATATGAATGCTAGCAGATGCAACAATGAATGGCTATCCACAGCAATAGTCTACTGTAATAACGAAAAACTACCCAAGGTTTTGCTTAAAGTGAAAATAAGCTGCATACATGGTCAGATGTTAAAAGCAGATAAAGGAACAGTGCCTCATCAGCTACAGAAAGAAATCAGTGCAAGAACACACAAATTGATTTAGGAACTGTACAATATAAAGAGAAAGAGAAAGACTTCCGTAGTGGTGCAGCGGTAGCGTTGGTGCCTCACAGCAAGAGGTTCTCCCGTTCGATTCTCGGCTTGGGTTGGGAGTGCCTTCTGTGTGGAGTCTGCATGTCCTCCCACGGTTGGGTGGGCATTGAAAGACATGCGTTGAATGGGCGTGCCTTCGTTGAAGGTTGGGTGTTGGGCTGGCAACTCGACACCATAAAAAAAAAGAAAACCAACTGCCAATCATTAGCGGACGGAGTTCGCTGTGGCGACCTAACGGGGAAAAGCCGAAAGACAAACAACAACAATGTAAGAAAACATGTAATGTGTTTTACTGGCCAAGCATGTCAAAGCAGATCAAAGAAGAAGCTGGGGATTGTTCTGGACACAAAACATATTAACCAGACAGATGATGATTTTTTTTTTTTACATAAACCCAGGAAGGCCATGGAATAATGCTTGAACACAGATATTTTATTTCAGAGACTGTGTAGGTCATGAAGTTAATGGACACAACAAATAGTGTTAATGCAGTTATTTTATTTGCATTTGTTAACTAGAAAACTAATCTCCACGGACCTTTTTCAGACTAGGTTTGGGAGTACTGTCTGGTTAAGTGACTTGCTGGACCACTGGATCACATGAAACAGCACCTATGAGAAAGAGCTTTACGGAACATTAGAACTTAAAAGAGATATGCTCACAGAGAAAAAGACCTGTGAGCTACAATGTACGGATCTGATATGTTACATGATAAATCTGCTGCAAAAAAAGACCATAGCAAAAGTACAGTTTTGTACCTACCATAAATGTAGATGTTCGAGGATTCCATTGCTGCAGTCCTTACTATTGGGTATAGTCCGCGTCCAGTCGGCCCGAATACCAGAGTATAAGGCTGACGCCGGTCAGGGCGCATTAGACTGACGTCAGTACGTCAGGGTACTAATGCGCATGACCGACGTCATATCCTCAGTCTTTTCTTGCCCCAGATGTCAGAAGACCCTAAAAAGACAAGTCCCAAAATACCTGCACCAAAAACATGTACAATATATACAACAATATATACAAAAATATAAGCATGTAAACTCACCTACACAACCACCCCTAAACACAGAGGGAAGGAGGGAGGGTAATTGACTGCAGCAATCGAATCCTCCAACATCTACATTTATGGTAGCTACAAAACTCTACTATGTTCTTCTTTTTCCATTCCTGCAGTCCTTACTATTGTTTAGAATCCCAAAGCAGAGGTAAGGGAGGCTGGCAAATCATAAAGAAGTAGGAGCTGACAACATGCCTTGCAAAACAGCTGTGGCAAAACCAGCCCTAGACTTAGAGTAGATAGGAAGGTGATAATGCTTAGAGAAAGTATGCACTGAACTCCAAGTAGCTGCTTCCAAAATATCCTTAGTTGCCACCCCCCTTAGAAATGCTGTTGAAGTGGCAGTAGCCCTAGTGGAATGAGGCCTAATCCCAGCTGGAATCTCCTTGCCATGATGGGAATAACAAAATGCAATGCAAAAGCCAATCCACCTAGAAATAGTTTGTTTTGACACAGGCTTGCCTTGTGAACTCAAAGCAAAAGAAACAAACAACTGCTGAGACTGCCTAAAATCCTTAGTCCTGCTTAAATAATAACGCAATTGCCTGTGTACATCTAAAGTGTGCAAAATCTTTTCCCCTTTATTTTGAGGGTCTGCATAAAACGTAGGCAAATGAATAGTTTGGTTTAAAGCCACACTAGAAACCACCTTAGGCATAAAGGAAGGATTAGTAATGTAATGATACCCTATCCTTATGGAAAATCAAAAGGGCTCTACTGCCATAAGGGCCTGCAACTCAGACACCCTTCTTGCAGAAGTAATAGCCAACAGAAAAGCAGTCTTCCATGACAAGTATTTCAATTCAGCAGTAGCTGCAGGCTCAAAAGGTTGTAGAGTAAGTTTTTCCAACACAAAATTGAGATCCCAAGCAGGAGTAGGAGCTCTACGTGGGGTCTTATATTCTTTGCCCCTCTAAGAAACTGCTTGAACAAAGGATGAAAACAAAGGTGGGTCACAATCATAGTGAGCTGAAATTGCTGCAGCATGAATCTTAATGGAAGAGAAGGACAAACCTTTGTCCAATAACTCAGTAAGATATTGAAGAGCCACACTCAAATTAGGCTCAGAAATCTCCAAATTCTTTGCTGTACTCCAAAATAAAAATCTCTTCCATTTTTCTGACACTCTCCTTGTACTAGGTCTTCTAGCTTCCATAATCACATTTAAAACTTGTTGAGGAAGTTGAGACCTGCTGTGTTTCAACACAGAATATGCCAGGCTGTTAGATGAAGAGAGTGAAGCTTGACATTGAGCAGATGACCGTCCTTCTGAGATAACAGATGAGGAATCAGAGGTAAAGGCCATGGAGGCTTCTTTACCAGACTCCGTAGTAGTGGGTACCAGTGTTGCCGAGGCCAATCTGGAGCTATCAAAATCATCCTTGGCCTGTCTTGTCTGACCTTTAATAGTACCTTTGGAAGAAGAGGCAGAGGTGGAAAGGCATACACATGAAGGTTTTTCCAACTGAAAGACAGAGCATCCACTTTCCAAGCTGTGTGATGAAACCCCTTTGTGCAATACTTTGGCAGCTGGTGGTTTAGTGGAGAAGCTTAACAGATCTATGTCTGGAGTTCCCCATGACACTGTCAATTTCTGAAATACATGAAGATCCAGTTTCCACTCGTGGGGATCCATGATTTGTCTGTTTAACACATCTGCTAAGGAGTTCTGTGCTCCTGGCAGAAACCTTGCCTGAAGAGTTAGTTACAAGCTTAGCAGTCTCCCATAAAATCATTGCTTGCCTGCATAGAGGATAAGAATGTGTTCCCCTTGCTTGTTGATGTACCACATGACAGTTGTGTTGTCTGTTAGAATCAACACTTGCCCTGGAAGAAGTAACTCCTTGAAAGCCATTAATGCAAACTGACTGCTAACATCTCCTTCATGTTGATATGTAGATGCTGTAGTCTGGCAGGCCACTTGTCTTGTATCCACTTTCCATTTAGATGAGCTCCCAAGCAATGTCCGAGGCATCTGTCGTTAAGATCTGACTTGCCTCTGGCCGGGTCACAGAGAGTCCCTTGTTTAGGTGACATTCCTGAGCCCACCACAAGAATTCTTTTGAAGGCAAGGTATTATTTGAATGACAGTGTCCAAATCCTGGCAGTGCTGTGTCCATACATTTTGAGATACCATTGTAGCTTCCTCATATGCAGTTTGGCATTGGGAAGCACCAGAATACAAGATGCCATGAACCCTAATGCTTGAAGGACTGTCCTTGCAGTCAGCACGGACTGATGAGATAGTTGATGGAAGTAAAGTGACAGACTCTTTTGTTTGTCCGGGGTTAAAAAGGCCATCTGGGCTGCTGTATTCAGTCTCACACCCAGAAAGCACATGTCTTGAGAGGGTACTAGACTGGACTTTATTTCGTTCACAGAATACCCTAGGCATCTTAGCACTGCTATGACATATTCCACATGCTGTAGAAGGTCTTCCTTTTCTTGAGCCAGAATCAGGCAGTCGCCCAAATAAGGATAGATTTGAATTCCTTGAAGCCTGAAGTAAGCTATCACTGGAGCCAGAACCTTTGTGAATACTCTGGGCGCAGTAGATAAGCCAAAGGGCAATGCAGAGAACTGATAATGAGAATTTCCAGCTCGAAACCGCAGATACTTCCTGCAACTTAGCCTTATAGGCACATGAAGGTAAGCTTCCTTGAGATCTAAAGTTACCATCCAGTGATCTTTGCCCAGCAGAGGTAAAAGCTGTTGTAACGCCAACATCTTGAACTTGGGAATGTCCAAAACGTGTTGAGGAGAGATAAATCCAAAATTGGTCTCCACGTGTTCCCCTTCTTTGGTACTAGGAACAGGCGAGAATAAAATCCTAGGCCCCTTTCTGATACAGGGACTGGCTGAATGGCCCCTATCTGGAGTAACTGAGAAACTTGCTTGTGAGCCTCTTTTCTTTGTGGAGGAGGAACGTCTGGCATGCCTTTGAAAGGGGCATTGTATGGAAATAAAATCTGTAACCGTGGTGAATGATATCCAACACCCATTTGTCTTGAGTAATTAAATCCCAATTTTCTTTGAAAAGAGACAGTCTTCCTCCCAAAGGAGCTGCCAGACGGAATCTACTGGCAGCTGAAAAGACAGGTCATTGGGTCTGTTTACTTAAAGGACTGACCCCTGCCCTCACCAGAAGTCTGAGCAGGTGAACTCCCTGTTCTAGGCCTAAAAGAACCTTGAGCCCTGCCCCTACCACGCCTAGACCTACCCCTAGACTGGGAATCATAAGCAGGATATGTCCACCCCTTAGCAGGCCAATTTCTACTAAACTTCGTGGCTGCACCTGCAAAAATCTTTAACAGTTTGCATAGACTTAGCTTTGTCCTCCATTTTCTTTAAAACTGCTTCCACAGGCGATCCAAACAACACATCAGACTGTAAAGGAGCATCCAAAATCCTTGTCTTAACATGCTCAGCTAAATTCTGATCCTTCAACCAGGCATGCCTGCGAAGAACAGAACTGGTAGCAGCCACCCTCGAGGAGGCCTGTACAGCATCAAAACCACATTGCAAAGAATGCTTACCCACTTGTTCAGACACATGAACCAAATCCAGCAACTCTTACACTCAATACCTTCCGCCAAAGCATCCACCTTAGATTTCAATTGTGAAAGGAGATAATTCTGATATTTTAGCATGTGAAACTGACAATTTAATGCTCTCATGGCTAGAGTGGAAGAAGTATACACTTTCTTTCCCCACCTATCCAAAGCCCTTGCCTCTTTATCAGTGGGAACAGGATTTTTAACCACAGAAGCCTTAACACCTTTAGGTCCCTGAGAAATAGTTTCTGGGTCCGCCCTAGGACTCTTAAACAAATATTTATGAGCTTCGGGCACCCTATAATACCTATCAGGCTTAACAGGAGCAGGAGGCAAAGAGTCAGGGTTCAGGGAAGCCTCTGCAAAAACATCTTCCACCACATTCAACACAGGAGGAATAGCTAAAGGCCTATGCTGGGGTAAAAACAAGAATTCCCTAAGCCTTTTCCTGAATCAGAGTAATCCTGGCCTTCCCATTTAAAGTGCTCCTCATGGAATGCAGAGTCTCTGAAAATGAGAAATCCTCAGGAGGAGAAGCTGTAGGAGTGGAATCATCCACATCAGAATCAGAATAAGTAGGATACTCCTGCATATCTTCCGCAGAAGATTCTGAAGCCTCTGAACACTGTTCAAAACTATCAAACTCCGGTTCCACCCTAGGCCTCTTATCAGGCGGGGCATAGAACCTCTAATCATAGTAATCAAATCTTCTGCCATTTTAAGCATATGTTTCTTAGGTACAGAACCCGAAATGCTAGGAGAAGCCCCCACTGAAGCTGAACTAGGCCTACCTCTCAAAGAAGTTTTGGCAACAGAAGGAGAGGCTCTAACTACCTTGGGAAGAGAGGGAAGAACAGTCACCTGAGAAGCCCCCTCAGCCTGGCCTACCTCCTGAGAAGGCACATCCTGTAATAGTAAAGTTTCTGCCTGGGACTCCATGGAAACTCCTGGCAAAACCTCTGGCTCCACTGAGTCTTCTAAAGAACCGACGTCCGGGACTGCCGTTCATCAACCCTAGGCTTCGCTGTTTTGTCCTTGCGCTTCTTGGGAAGCGCGCCGGCGCATCCGACGGCATTTTATAATTGCAACGCTACCCAAACACTAACCTGGCACAGTCTAACCTCCTCTTAATAGTGCGATTGTTAAACCTAGCACAAGAGCGCAACCAACAACGCCGTGCTCAGGCCCTAAACAAGGTATACACAAGGTATGGTAATCCCTATGAGGTATCTGTTTCCCACAAGAAATACAGTTATTCACTTTTTCTGACATCCGTAAAATACTGAGGCAAGAAAAAACAAAATGTTCCCAACGGGTACTTAGCCAACTCTGTTTCGGTCTGAAACTCCGGTTTCGGAAATATTTCAGAACGCCAACCTGCACTCGCAAAACTGCTTCTGCATCGGACCATGCGGCAAAAAAGACTGAGGATATGACGTCGGTCATGCGCATTAGTACCCTGACGCATCGACGCCAGTCTAATGCGCCCTGACCGACGTCAGCCTTATACTCTGGTATTCGGGCCGACTGGACGCGGACTATACCCAATAGTAAGGACTGCAGCAATGGAAAACGAAGAACATCTATACCTTGAAAAGTCCTTTTATAAAATGTCATTAAGACTGTTATTGAGACTGTAAAAGTTTGACATAAATGTGAAATTTACTTCAAAAAAGTGCATATAGACAAATAAACAGCATCATCTTTATCCACCACAGCATCGCAAGAATTTGTCTGGAAAGATCTGGAACATGACTACATAAAGCCACAGATGAGAAGAGAAGATAAAATTATTTCACCAATGTACTCAGAGACCTAGAGATATGAATGCTAGCAGATGCAACAATGAATGGCTATCCACAGCAATAGTCTACTGTAATAACGAAAACCTACCCAAGGTTTTGCTTAAAGTGAAAATAAGCTGCATACATGGCCAGATGTTAAAAGCAGATAAAGGAACAGTGCCTCATCAGCTACAGAAAGAAATCAGTGCAAGAACACACAAATTGATTTAGGAACTGTACAATATAAAGAGAAAGAGAAAGACTTCCATAGTGGTGCAGCGGTAGCATTGTTGCCTCACAGCAAGAGGTTCTCCCGTTCGATTCTCGGCTTGGGTTGGGAGTGCCTTCTGTGTGGAGTCTGCATGTCCTCCCCACGGTTGGGTGGGCATTCGAAAGACATGCGTTGAATGGGCGTGCCTTCGTTGAAGGTTGGGTGTTGGGCTGGCAACTCGACACCATAAAAAAAAAAGAAAACCAACTGCCAATCATTAGCGGACCGGAGTTCCGCTGTGGCGACCCCTAACCGGGAAAAGCCGAAAGACAAACAACAACAATGTAAAGAGAAAACATGTAATGTGTTTTACTGGCCAAGCATGTCAAAGCAGATCAAAGAAGAAGCTGGGGATTGTTCTGGACACAAAACATATTAACCAGACAGATGATGATTTTTTTTTTTACATAAACCCAGGAAGGCCATGGAATAATGCTTGAACACAGATATTTTATTTCAGAGACTGTGTAGGTCATGAAGTTAATGGACACAACAAATAGTGTTAATGCAGTTATTTTATTTGCATTTGTTAACTAGAAAACTAATCTCCACGGACCTTTTTCAGACTAGGTTTGGGAGTACTGTCTGGTTAAGTGACTTGCTGGACCACTGGATCACATGAAACAGCTTGTAAGCAACTCCTTTCTGTGCCAGCTGTCAGACGTGTGATTCTGAAGCACAGACTATCTGACACAATCATCTCAGATAAGGGTCCACAATATGCAGATGTGGAATTCAAGAGATTTTTCAATGGGAACTTTAACAGATAATGTTGAGACCATCAAATAATCCAAAGTTCAATGGTCAAGTCAAAAAGGGCAGTTCAAACGAGGAAAAATGTCATAAAGAAAAGTTCAGAGCATTAATTGTTATACTGATGCACATCTAGCTTTGCTGAAATAGAAAAATACTCCTTTACAAAATGTGCATCCAATCATCAGATCAATTACTAGTGTGCCAAAGATAAAAAGAGTACACTACCTAGCTCACCTTTCATAGGATCCATAGAAGTCTGAAGGCAATTTAGTCTTGAAACAGAAAAACACCTTGCCAATACTCAGCCTGAAGCTATACCCTTCTCTCCTTTACCTTAGAGGGTTAGCCCAGTTAGTTAGTTAGTTCTGTGGTAAATTTCATGGTACCAATCCAGTCATCCAGGTTCTGTTTAAAGAATAATAATGTATTGCATTGCTGAACCTGCAGGGGTGATTTAGTCACATGATGGAAAGATACTGCATAATGACTCTCTCCATCATATACTATTTACATGCTGGTACAGACTAGCTCATGTGTTCATTACACTATTGGACTTGAGCTGAAGATACAGGAGACCAAAGACAACAGTATCACTAGTGGTGCAGTAGGTGAGGCACAGGCTGTTCAAGAGTTTGTAAGATACTGAGTAAAAGAACAGTACTCCTAGCCTGTCTTGATAGCTCTGGGTCTTTAAGCCTAAAACATTCCTTTTTAGGAGCCTTTGTGGCTGAAACATTGTTTGTTAGCAGCCTCTGAGGCTTCTCTCATTGTCTGGTATGTTGAGTGAGGTACTTGCCAAAGGGGGTATTATACTATATAACTGGTCTAATTAATGCTGGACATATGGGAAAGATGACATCTTTAGATCTGTATGATATACCCTTGGCTTTTAGTTGTGGTAAGTAGAAGGATTTTCTGACTACAGTTTTTACATTAGGATCAGTAAGAGAGGGGAACTGCCAGCTCAGGTACTCAGGTCCCTGACTACATTTTGTCAACACTCTGTGTTAAGGGAAGGACTGTTTGCCAAATGACACAAGATACTACTCTTTCCCCATTTAATTTGAGCATATTTTTATTACACCAGGTATTAAACAGGGTCAGTTACTTCTGAAGGGTACTGATATAGAGGGGGCCCTGACAACCTGCAAAATTAGTTACCCAGAAGTCCTGGCACTCAATTTGGTTATGACAGAAGTAAATGCAGAAATGGGGTCTCCAAGTATAAAAGCACTGGGGGGACTCCAATGGGTACTACCACACTTTCAGATGAGGCATCTGCCCCCTGAACCATGTGGGTTATGATGTTTAGCCAGTTTGCTATCCATCTTACCACATAAGGACCTATAAATAAAATATTTAGCACACTTAGAATGCCTGTATTGACATATGGTATCAAATGGTTTACTATCACTAAGTATGAAATGTAGTTGACTGAAATGCAGTAATATCGACTGGGAAAACCGAACACGGAGTGTACCGACGTGCAAAATGTCGAATCTGCATACTAATATATGAATTTGACCTTAATTGACATTATTAGAAAGCAGTCCTACACTGAACCAGATGTAACACAAGGATTTTGCAGGGGGGCAAGCCCCCCTGCATCCCCCATACCCCCTGCAAAATATATAATCCAACTCTGAGATCACACTACAGTGGGGAAAAGGGTATATTTCTCAATCCCCACTGTAACACGATCTCTAGTTCAATGACCGACCTCATCTTTGCAAATGCACTGAGCATTCACTAAAAAGGAACTCGCACAAGGGAAGAATCAGTAACACGGGTCAGCCAAATGTAATTTGACAACCTGTGGTCGCCAAAACTTCCCTCGGCAATTTAAATGTAAACTGTATCAAACACTTTGTGAACAGCAAAACCACTGTCAACTTCCTGAATGACCCTCAAACTGAATTTAACTAGATTTAATAGGCAGGACATCCCTTTGCAAAAGGCAAGCTAATGAGAGTGCAACGTAATGAGATTTTTCATGTAAAAATTATTAGATCATAACTGACAAGTGTACACCTTAATTCAACCATAAAAGATGATTTCAGTACAAGAAACTCTGAATGTAAAGCAGCTGAGACAAAGGACTTGTTCTTAAAGAACAAGAACATAGTGAGACTACGACATACTAGACTTACACAGGAGTCATCATGAAGTGTGGTCAGCCAATATCTTTTACAATTCATACTGAATATGGACGGTTGCGGAGAAGAAATCTGAGGCATTTGTTATTGACAAAAGACAAAACATGGCCCAAAGAGATTGATGAATACATGAGCTGTGCCCGTGAAGCCTCAAGCCAAGATACTTGTCCTAAAGTACCTACAGAGATAACTGGGAAAGTGTTTACAGAGGCATTTCAGGAAGCAGCAGCACATAGAAGCCAAAAAGCCTTAATATGAATCCTGAATAACTTGATAAGGCTGAAGGGAATATTCCTGTTATTCTTGACAGTATGCCAGCATTAAATGTACATACCAGGAAACTTCCCAAATATTTAAAACATAATAAACTATTTTGAAAGCCAGCAAGATACAGAGATAAAGACAAGCAATGAAAAATACCAAAATGCTTTTGATATGTGCTGCTTTATCAGAAGACTAATAAAATGCTGGTCTTTCTATGTGAACCACTGAAGTGAAAATACCAAATGAATGCTAAAAAACGGTAAAATCAAAACATAATGTGGATGTTTTACTGAATACCGAAAAAAAGGAAAAGATATTTGCATTTTAAAAAACTGAAATGTGTAATGTTTCTGCCAATAATGCAACACCCACAAAGGCAGTAATGAACAATTTTCAGACTGGCTACCAGTGTATGGACAATATATACATTAAAACTTGGATGTGTTTGTGTAAGCCATCCAGAGGTCTGGAACAGTGGCTCTAGATGACTTGTCACTGCTGATATGACACCCCAACACCATGTGCAAAGATAGTTATGGATGTATACACACACATATATATCTATATGTATGTATCTATATATATATATATATATATATGTATGTGTGTGTGTGTGTGTGTGTATGTATATATACATATATATATATATTTATATTTATATATATATTTATATATATTTATATATATATATATACATAATATATATATTATATAAAGAAGTTATGTACTCACCATAACGTTCCATCTGAATAATTGTCATTTGTCTTCAACCTATGGGTCTATGAATCCAAATCGGATCCAACATGGCTGCATAACTAGCATTTGATCCAAAGCTCCAAACTCCTCCCCTTACCCATAATGCCCATGTCTTCTTTCTCCCTTCAGATCGAGTTTGCTGCTCATCAAAAAACACACACTCAACCCAACAAGACCTTGAAACTACTGACCATCCCAAGAATCCTAAACCAAAACCAAGCATAACAGGGACCCTTGTGGAATGTAAATCTCCCATATACATGGTAGGGGCTATAGTGACAAGGTCGGGAGGAGGGGGGGGGGTTGAAGACAAATAAAATGCAACTACTCAGATGGAACGTTATGGTGAGTACATAACTTCTTTATCTGAAGTAGTTAAGTTCATTTGGCCTTCAACCTGTGGGACAGAGTTCCTACCTACCAACACCTGGGAGGCCCTCTTGGAAGGATATTCCGGAGCACTGCGGAGCCAAAGAATGCCCTGTTCCTGGATACAATGTCCAATTTGTAATGTGAGATGAAGGTATGAGATGAAGACCAAGTAGCTGCAGAACAAATATCATCCAATGACACCCTGGACCAAAAACCCACTGAAGTGGCCATAGACCTGGTGGAATGTGCTTTTACCTGACCTGGAGGGGAAATTTCTTTGACAGAATATGTTCGAATAATGCATTGGGAAATCCAACGAGCAATTGTCACTTTAGAAATTAGTTTTCCTAAGAATGCTTTTGAATAAGACACAAACAACTAATCAGATTTACAAAAGGATTTGGTCCTGTGTAAGCAGAATCTCAATTGCCTGTGTACATCCAGCAGATGTAATTTATATTCTCCTTTTTTCTGGAAATTAGGAAAAAAAGACAGGAATATTGACAGTCTGATTAATATTGGCTTCTGACGCCACCTTGGGAAGGAAGGACAGATTAGTGGGCAGGGAGACCCTGTCCTTATGAAAAATCATGTAAGGAACTTTGATGGATAATGCTTGAATTTCCGACACCCTCCTGCTAGATGTAACAGCTACCAAAAAGGCAGTCTTCCAGGACAGGAACTGTAAATCTACTGAAGCTATGGACTCAAATGGAGGGGAGACTAGAGCCTGAAGTACAAAAGTAAGGTCCCATGGAGGTGTAGGATCCTTCAACAGGGGCCTTAAAAGAAGGCTACCTTTAAGGAAAGTCTTGCAATGTCTGGACGAGGCTAATGAAGACATATTTTCCCCACATGAAAATTAGAAACTGCAGCGAGCTGGACTTTGGCAGTTGAGGAACTGGCACCTTGCCGAAAAATCCCCGCCAAAAACTTGCAAACTGTGGAGAGAGCAGCCGTAAAGGGATCCAAATCCCACTGAGAGGGCCATATGGAAAACCGTTTCCACTTGTTACGATATAGCCTTCTGGTAGAAGATTTGTGAGCCGCCACCAAAATGGCTTTGACAGGACAGGATAAACCTGGAGTCCTAATAATCAAGGGAACTGGAGCAGCCAAGCAGTGAGTTTCAGACTGTCCAGGTCTGGTTGAGGAATCCCCGAGGGATGTGAAATGAGATCCGGAACCGGATCCAAGATCCACGGTGGAACTACTAGGTGAGACCAAAGGGAGGGAAACCAGACTTGGCGAGGCCAGAATGGGGCAATGAGGATCAATGTGTTCTCCAACCTGTGAGCTTTCTGAAGAAATCTTGAAATGAGAGGCAATGGAGGGTAGTCAAAAAGAAGACTGGGAGGCCAAGCATGAACCAGTGCATCTCTGGGGCTTCCCCCTGAGGGGGGGGGGGGTTCAGAGCAAAGAACTTGCTGCATTTTGCATTGGAAGGAGATGTGAAGAGATCGCAGCAAGGCCAACCCCACTTGAGGAAGATCTGCTCCGCTACAGAAGGATTCAAAGACCACTCATAAGGATCAGGATTTTTTTGCTGAGCCTGTCCGCTAGAATGTTGGATCATCCTGGGATGTGTGTTGTGACCAGAAAATGGCCGATGGAGATCGCCCACTCCCACACTCTCATGGCTTTGCAACAGAGGAATAAGATATGGTTCCTCCTTGTTTGTTGATATACCAGATTACAGACATATTGTCTGTCTGAATCGCAATAGTCCCTAGAGGAAGATGGGCATGAAGGGCCTGCAACACCAGAAGAACCACCCTCATCTCCAGGACGATGATATGCAAGCTGGTCTTGGGATGGGGACCATGTGCCTTGGACTGTCCTGCCTGAGCAAAGGAAATAGTCCCTGGCTCTGCAAAGGAGATGATTGGTGGGGGCAGTAAAGAGCCAATCATCCAGGTAAGGGAAGACCTGAATGCCCTGAAGCTTCTGGTGAGCTGCTACAACTGCCATCACTTTGGTCAACACCCTGGGGGCTGTGGTGAGACCAAAGGGGAGGGCTCTGAAGTGATAATGATTGGCCCCCAGCCAGAAGTGGAGAAACATCCGACAGTGCTTGTCCATCTTGATATGATAATACACGTCCTGGAAGTAGATCGAGCACATCCAATCTCTGGCCTGCATGTAAGGAAGGATGGATTGAAGAGTGACCATCTGAAATTTCGCCTCGGCTACAGACAGTTTCAAGGTGGATAGATCCAGAATGGGTCTTAGGTCCCCTGTTTTCTTTGGCACTAAAAAGAACCTGGAATAAATGCCTGATCCAGATTGGTCTTGGGGGACAGGTTGGATGACTCGTTTTCTTAGCAGCTTTTCTAACTCTAGAGCTGCTACCTCCCTTTGCGTGGGTGGGACATCTGGGAGGTGATTCGGTGGGAGAGGTGGTTCAGCGAACGGGATGAAATAACCTCTGGATATAATTTGCAACACCCAACAATCTGTTGTTACAGACTCCCATGCTGCTGGGTGTAGCAGCAGATGACCCTCAACTGCCTCCAGAGCTGAGCTGTCTGATGGCCCCTCAGGGCTGCTGTGTGGGTCTGCCAGAGAATGGTTCTCGAGACCCAAAGTATCTCACACCCCCTTTGCTTTTAGGATAGTGTCTATCATAATCCCCTCTGCCTCTGGGGAAGACGAGTGCTGAGTGCACCGGGAAAATGCCGGAGACTTCCAGAACCACATCTTCTTCATCCTTCGCTGATTCCTAGAAAAAGGATCTTTGAGTTGGGGAGAAGTGGATCCCGATGGCAGACAGTGTCTTCCTGTCCTTCTCACTCTGGACCAAGGTTTCACAAACTGACTTCCCAAACAGCGAAGAACCATCATAGGGGGCATTTGCAAATGACACCTTGAAGGGCACTAAGAACTGGCAAAGCCAGAGCCAGGCATGATGCTTCATAACAACACCAGAACCGGCCACCCTGGTGGCTCTATCCATAGAATGGGAGAGAAGATGCATGGACATATTTGCTACCACCTTGAGAGTGGCCATCCGAGCGGAGAATGTCTTCTTGCCCTCTGCTGACATGGACTCCAGGGGTGACTCAGTGACCTCCTTGACTAAGTCTTGCTGCAGTCGAATAACGTGTGTCATACAGTTCAGTGCCTTATAGTAAAGGTCACTGAAGCATACACCTGCTTCCCTAGATGTCCATAGTCCTCAACTCCCAGTCAGGAGGACGGAGCGTAGAGCTCTCCTGCATGAGCTCTTTCTTTCTGGCAGCTGCCACCACCATAGCATCCACCAGTAACCCCTTATTCCAACAAGTTCTGTCCGGTGGGGGGCTAAGGACCTTATCGGGGCACTTGGGGATGGGCTCCACGGTGTCCGGCTCCTTCCATGCCGAGATGTTATCAGGTCCACAAGTGGATCCATGGAAGGGGACACCCAGGAAGTAGATGGGTCTGTGCCGTATGCCTCGAGGAACACTGATTCATCCAAGGTCAGTTTTTGGGCAGACCACCCCCGTCTGGCGAAGGAGTTCCATGATATCTCCAAAGGAAACATCCTCTGGGGGTGATCGGGGGGAACCTTCCCCTTCATCCAAGTCAGTGTCTTTAGTAAGGAACTCTGGGAAGCCATCCAGGAGCCTCCTTTTGCACATCTGTTTGCAAGGAACCTCCTTAGTGAGACTCTCTGGAAGGAGCTTGCAAACTTCTTGTTGCTCCTGCAGGGGAGCTTCCCGAGGCAAACCTTGCACAGGCTGTCCCTGAGATGGCAGGAAGTTCAAGGCCGTACCCAAAACAGAGGGAGTCAGGGTGGAGTCTGAGGACGAGATGGTAAAGGGTCTCGAAGAACTCAACAGAACCCTCTCAACTATGTCAAAGGCCGATGGGGAGTGGACGTCCTGAGAGGTGACAATAGGAGCCATCCCCCTCAGACCCGATGGGGGAGTAGGAGCAGAGACTGCAGAAGCCGAGATGCTGAGGGGAAGACTCTGCTCCAACAAATTTGGGGCTGACAGCACTGCCTCAGATCCGACTCCAAGGCTACAGCTCTGAGAGCTCGGATCCGATGCACTCAAGGCAATGGCTGGCGTCAAGGTACAAGGTACCACTGGCACCGACCTCCCCGACCATGAGAGTCCTTGGATCCAACAACTCCGAAACTCAAGGTCAGATAGGAGAAGGAGTTATTGGAGTGAAGAAGGTCTGCGAATTCCCCACTCCAGAGGGAGAGGGCAGGCAAGACTTCCATATGGATTTGGGCACAGATGAACGTCCACGTCATCCTATCCATCTCTGCCTCGCTAAGACTCTGGGGAGACCAGGAGGAGGAGGCCACTGACACTGGCCGGGAGTGCCGATGAGGGAAAGCCCTAAGAGGAGATGGGGACACCTCCTGCATGGGTGAGAACCTGGGAGAGTGGAGCCAGGGAGTACTAGGTCTGGTGGGAGGCTAAGATTTAGAAGGAAGTCCCACTGGAGCTGAGCAGTCCTGCGACCGCTTCCTAGGTCTGTCCTTTTCGTGGTGTCTTTCTCCTTCCCCAGGCCTCCTGGCAGGAGTTCGAGTCCCAGAGGCCCGGGAAAGGGAAGAGGCAGAAGCAGCAGTAGAAGTAGCAGAAGAGGCCGAAGATGGGGGTGCGGTGACTGCCGTCCCTGAGGAGGCAAGCAATCCCTTAAGGATAAGCTTATCCCTCCTGTCCTTAAGGGCCCGTGGGTTGAATCCTGCACAAACTGGACAGGGGGTAAGCAAATGAGCAGCACCCAGGCAAACTACACACAGAGTGTGGCCATCGTCTGGGGAGAGGTTATGGCCACACTCTGTGCACTTTCTAAACCCTGGTTTATGGGTATCAGACATACTCCTAACCAGAAAACACAGGCACACACACACACAAAGTTAAAATGAAAAACTAGGCCAAGAAGGGGAACAACAATTTTTTTTTTTTTTTTTTTTTATGATATCCGATGCCAAATGTGGGTAGGGAAGGTAGGATAGAAAGAAAAAAAAATAGCACAGAAAGATAGAAAAGGGTGGCCTAAAAACTATTCACTTACCAAAAAAATCACTCTGAGCTTAGACTACGATGCTAGCTGTTTCAGCAGCAAACGAGATCTGAAGGGAGGAAGGAGACATGGGGCATTATGGGTAAGGGGAGGAGCTTGGAGCTCAGATCAAATGCTAGTTATGCGCCATGTCGGATCTGATTTGGATCCACAGACCCACAGGTTGAAGACCAAATGAAGTCAACTACTTCAGATATATATATATATATCTATATCTATATATATATATATATATATATATATATATATATATATATATATATATATCTATATCTATATATAGATAGATATATATATATATATATATATATATATATATATATATATACACACACACACACACACACACACACACACACACACACACACACACACACAAAAACACACACACACATATACATACATACATGCGCTGTGTGTGTGCGTGCATATGTACAAAAACAAAAATGCTTGTATGCATATACCTTACTCTGCATCAAAGACTAAAGGTAGGGCTCATCATGTAAAGAGGTACAGGTAATACTTAGTGTATAGTTTGAAAGGATTCACATATTTAATCTACATCTAAATGCAAATCATATAGTCTGACAAAAGGTAGGGTGGTGCAGTCTGAAATACATAGTGAGGAAGCTGGCCACATCAACTGGACTCCACTTTTTAGCTATCCTGCTATAATAAATGCCACAAGAAGGATTAAGAGGCTGTGCTTTTCTGACTCTAAGGAAGTGGTCTATAGATCACAGTGCCTAAAGGTCTGCAGATCTGTTAGCTAAAGCAATGACTAATATACAGAATGTTCTTCTAAGTTAAGAATTTTAAAGGTACCATACATGCTGGCTTAAGGACAGGGATAAGATGCTTTTTTTTCTAAATAAAATCTATATCCTAAGGTGGAAACAAGTGTTCTATAGAATGTTAACTAGTATCTCTTTCAGATGGAAACAACTGCCCTAAAAGACAAATTAATTATATTATGCCATTATTTAAGAAAGTAATAGTTTCTTTTCTTAAATAATGTCAAATATTCCACTGAAGCTATGCTGTTAAGGCCTGACAATGAGTTTTTAGGACACAAGTATTTCAGACCTAACAATGGCAGTGCATTTGTAAGCTAGTCTAAGATATTTTCATTTTTTTATTTAAGTCATGCATACTCTGCCCTTTCACAGCAATAACAATCCTTTTACATTTGGACAAAGATTATGTTCTAGTATTTGTTCTTGTTTCTTAAATTACATGCTGAGAAATAAATCTGAGGATTCAAAACTCAAACAATTAGTGACTAATGAAAACAGAAAGTTCCAAAACTTGTTCAAACCTTTTAATCATGGTTATTCCAAAGCTTGTTCAGACCTTTTAATCATGGTTATCTCCATCCATAAACTGAAATTACACAAGATTTCTTGGGAAAAATATAACATGATAAACAGCTATGTACATATTACTGAAACATTCCAGCACTTGTGTCACCTATGATTCTCTACTATTTAAGATATGCTGGAAGCAAGACAGGAAGGCAACAGATGACTGCACATTGGACTTCATCAACCCGAGAGTCTCCCCAGAAATAGATAAGCACATCAACTACATGCAAAATAAGTCTCATTATCTTTGCCAATCTCTAGACACCGAGCCCTTTTCTCATAACACTAAGGGAGAGAAAAAGCCTTCCTTACTCCAGAGTTCCAAGAGGCAAACCCATGCTTGTAAACAATGCAAAGGATCAACTGTACAACAGTTGAGCAAGCAGAAGTTTAGGAACAGGCCCTCTATGATCAGGGAAGTACGTGACTATGGTGATGTTATGCCTCAAGAGACTTGCAGGGGCTATCCCTAGCATCAGTTCATGCTCCACAAAAGCACAGTCCCATACCATCAAGGACACACTACACACAATGTCAAACAGATGTAGGTCTAATGTTTGGGATAAACCACTGTGTTCATCTGGTGCAAGAGGACTCAAGAGAGCCTCTTCTCCATTGACCAATGAGTCCTGCACAAAGGCCTGGACAGAAACTTCCTCACTCATAACTAAAATAACCATATCTGGGCTTGGGAAAATGATGGGTAGCTTCATTTGAGTAGCCCAGGGAGAAGTACTTTCCTGATCTGCTAATGTGTGAGAGGCAAAGAAAACATCTCAGGACACATCCCATGCCAAGACTGCTGCCATACAAGTCTCTCAGCACTGGCAGATGTATTAGTTCAACTCCTCAATAATTAAAGGACAGCTTCCTACTCAAGATAGTATATGCAAGACCTCTCTCACGGATAGACTTAGCAGGAAAAGAATTCATTCGATTTTAAATCTCCAGTTTCTCCACCTCCACACATTGCTTCAGCACCAGCGTGAAGTCACAAGACAAACCTTCATGTTAGTCCATGTGCTTGATACCATTCATAGCTACCATCGTGAAGGAGGTGAGAAATGCTTCAACTGTTTCTTTCTCCTACTATGGGTGGATGATTAAAAGAAATGGAATTTATGACACCAAGCTGCGTTTCCTGCTCTAGCAGCAGAGAGCATGCTGGTGTTGGTCTTTACTCATAATGATGGTGAATAAAGAACAGACTGAAAGTTTCAAAATTTAAGCAAGAAACAGGAACCTTGCCATAGTCAACTAAAGATCAAAATCAGAAGTATGCGAGGGGAAGAAAAGAACACAACTGCACAAAGGATGGACACAGTTTCCTAGCCTAACATAACTTCATGGCTTGTAACATCATGCAGTGAAAGCAGGACACTCTGAAGTCTAGGGATGAGAGAAGATTAATACAGAAATGCACTAAGTCAGGCATATGGAATGCTTATGGTCGGGCATACACTATGCATTGGCAGGAGGAACCAGAGCTCTTAAAGGACTGTTCGGATTGATAAGAACAATAAAGCAATAAGGCATACTGCAACAGTAATCTAATGAACACGGAGAGAAAATTAATTAAGGAATGTACTACACTAGCCAGATCAGAAGAGTAAATCCAGACAGCAGACATCTCAACAGTTACCTACAGCTAAAGGCTTCTGATGTCAGACTTAGAAATCATTAATATAGGACTGGTAATCTTCCAGCTAGTTCTAGGCAGAATGCCATCAATCTTACAAACGCATACTATTAACTTTACATGTCATCCATACTAAAGCTAGATTATACTGTAAGCAATACCAAACATCAGAGATGAAAAGACCAGGCCTTAATTGCAACAGATCATATACGTAAGTTTACACTGCACACCAGTTGAGTCATTTGCAGAGCACTGTGATTATTTTGTTAAATACTAATGTCACTGTGAGGATAAGTTCACAAAATCAAGTTCAGTTGAGCGGGTTCCATCTGCAGTGTCAGATATATGCATATTTCAATTTCACAAAAATAAATGCACAACTTTTATCACACTTCTCATTTAACTCTGCATTTTCAATGAATGCTGCAGAGGTATGTCCCTGCTTTTATGCTTGCTGTGTTATTCCCTCTGTGTGACAAAGTATGGGGAATCCAGTGCCAATGAACACAAGTCAAGCATATTTTTTAGTATATGTATGCTCTACACATTCAGCTACCAGCTGTAGCACTGTTCTCTGTCAAGCAGACTACATTACTCTATCAATATGTTAGGATAAGCACAAGCACTTAACTGCTAAACAAACTTTGCATCATCTGTCATGGCCCTGTTCCACACCTCTTTACCCCTTAATAGAGGTTCACAGGTAGGTACTAGGCTATTGGCCCTAGGGCCTATACAAGCCTAGCCAAAAAGATAACCTGGCTTTCGCCACCCAAGAAAATTATTTTCCTGTGCCCCTGTCAAGCAGAACCACTGAAGTGATCCCTGGGGTGAATTTCCTATTACCCATCCAATCATCAAGATTCTTCTTGAAGAGTGCTAATGAGGAGCTCTGTTTGACATAGATAGGTAGTCTGTTCCAGAGTATGGGAAGTCTCTGGCACATGAATTTATCCCTCCAGCATGTTCTGTTTACTGTGGTGACAAGGTTTAGATCCCTAGAGCATGTAGCTCGGAGGGATTAGGATTTCTTTAAGTGGAGCATGTCCAACAGCTCTGGGTTTGACATAGCTTTGTATGTTAGGCAGAGATCGCCTCTGAGTAGGCGATATGCGACGGAGTAAAGCTAGAGATTTTTGAGTCGGTCTGCGTAAGGCATCTGTTTGAGGCCAGTAATCCTCTTTGTGAGGTACTTTTGTGGCCTTTCCAGTTGCTGTACTCTATAATGGGTCTAATGAGTGATGAGTAGAGGGGAACAATGACCTCTTTTTTTCTGGATGAGAAACCTTTTGTGATGAGGTGTGCCACGTAGAAGGATTTCCTGACCACTGTGGTGATGTGATTATCAAAGGAGAGACTACTGTCCACCTGTGTCCCAAGGTCTCATCACACTTTCGGTGTTAAGTAGACTACCGCCTATGTGGTAGTTCATGGGTACAGAGTTTTTATCAAAGGGGATGACCATGCACTTTTTGGCATTGAGCTTGAGACCATGGCTTTGACACCAGGCATCTATCTCAGTGAGGCCCTTTTGTAGGATGTCCACATCGTTAGGTGTTTCGATTATGGCTCCTAGTTTGCACTCATCTGCGAATTTAGTTAGACAAAGACCTTCTGTGTTAGCCTGTACTTCAGAGAAGTAGATACCAAACAGGAGAGGACCCAGGAATGAACCTGTGGTACTCCACTTGTCACTGGTCTGAAGTCTTAATTGGAGTCTGCTACTTTCACAGTGTGGGTTCTGTCATTAAGCCAGTTGGCAACCCATCTTGTGACATAAGGATTTATACCTAGTTTAGTGAGTTTATCTATAATTCCAGAGTGGGGGGGGGGTGTTGAACGCCTTGGCAAGATCTAGATAGGCTGTGTGAACCACCTTACCCTCATCTATGGCTTTGGTGACAACTTCAAAGAAGTCTATCAGGTTTAGGAGACATGATCTGTCTTTTACAAACCCAAACTGTGTGGGGTCCAGAGTTTGGACGTCTCCAATGTCTTTGTTTATGAGTTCCATGATGATATGGCCTTGAAGACCAGGCTCGTCAGGCTAATGGGGCGGTAGTTCCCAGGGTCTGTTGTGGCCCCCCTTTGTGGAGTGGGATAACCGTCGCGGTGCGCCATTCAATGGGCACAAAGCCTGAGGTGAGGCTATGATTGAACATGGTACTTAGGCGGGGTGCCAGTTCATTCTGTAGTTCGTGTAGAAGGCAGCCTGGGATGTTGTCAGGTCCCATGGATGCTGTGTTCGTGGCTTTGGAGAGTGAGGTTTTTAACTGTGCAGCCGTGATTACAGGAACTCTGCATTCTTCCAGTATAAAGATGGGCCCTTTAGGGGGTGAGAGGGGGGTAAAGTTAGCACTGAACCTATGTGTCAGGATGTTGGCAATATCAGTTGGTTCTGTATATTTAGTGTCACTGTGCTGTAACTCGGAGCAGATCTGAGTGTTGCCATTGAGATTCTTGACATAGCTATAGAATGCTTTGTGATTGTCTTTAGAATCAGTGGTGATTTTGTTTTTATAACTAGCACTGGAGGATTTTATGAGGGATCTCAGCTTCTTACAGAGGCTGACCAGGGAGTTCCTCCAATCATGGGATTTTACTCTTTTTCAACAGTTTCTTTCTTCTGTTGTAGAGTTTGTTTATGGCAGAAGACCACCAGATTGGCTTCCTTTTTTTGGAGGATAGCACGATCCTTGCACTCATGTAAGTGCTTATAAAGTGCATTTGTGTAGGATTCAGCAGTCGTACCTCTATTGTCCATCTGCATAGGTGTCGTGAAGTTTGCCACTTCTGTCTTAAGAAGCATGAAGTTGGCTTTGGAGAAATTTTTTACGGTTGTTTTCCTAATGGGGCGTGGGAGCGGGATGTGGATGTCTAGGGTGATTAGCTTGTGGTCGGATCTGACCAATGAGAATCTGGCCTCTGGTGTGGAACATGTTGGTGATGACCAGGTCTAGGATATTGCTGCCCCTGGTGGGGGTGTGGATAAGTTGAACCAAGGCGTTGGAATTGATGATTTCCAGAAAATGTTGATTAAAAGAGTTGGTACAAGAGTAGTTTCCCCAGTTAATGGTAGGATAGTTGAAATCATCCATTATTAGAGTGTTGGGTTGTACCTCAATATTTTCCAGTGTATCAAGAAAAGAGGAGTGGGAATCCTGTGGCATGGTGGGGGTCTGCAACAAGCTATAATCTGGATTGTGGTTTTGCCCAGAATTAGTTGAACTTGGTTAATCTCGGATGCATTATGCTGAGCAACTAGCTTGGAGGTGTGGACATCCTTAATAAATATGGACACGCCTCCACCTTTAGTGTTTCTTTCCGGGTTTGGTGGCCGAAAGATGTGGTATGAATTATAGCCTGGTAATGCAGGGGTGCTCTCTGGAGCTTTGAACCAGGTCTCTGTCACTGCACAGATGTCAATGTTCTCCACTTTAAGGAGTGCCTCGAGTGACTGCATTTTGAGGTTTAGACTTCTAGCATTGAGTAGCATTACCCTCAGATTTTGCTTGCTTGTACCTGTTACGGTGGTGAATTTGCCATTTGAACCTTGCCTAAAAAAGGCACTATAAGGGTGGCAAGAGCCTTTGCCAGTATCCGGAATCCCAAGGGTGACAGGTGCAGGCCACCTCTTAATGTAAGAAATCTGGACAAAGCCTGACATAATGGAGAGACTAAGGCCCAAAAATAGGGACACATTTTAAATATTGCTCTTAAAAACTTAGAACGTTGTTAAGAATAACAGGATTTGTGTTAGCATGCATTTTCTGAAGGATATGAAGTATGAAACTCAAATGCATGTCATTATTTATTGACTTTAATCCTTAGATCATCCCAGTGATTTGTCAAAAAACCTCCACTGTTTTATGAGGAACAGATGAAAAATATGTGGCAAAAATCTGGATACTCTGTACAATTGAGAGGTACGCAACCTGTTCTTTTGCATACCACCAGTATAAGTACTGGCATGCTATCTTAACTCAGCATTACGCAGTTAGACCATAATGTGTAAAACAGCTGCTAACTAAATTAAAACATTTAAACTCACTGACAGGTTATTCTCACCCATTACATGGGCCACAAATCCATAATACAATACTAAAGTTTTGCTATATGAAAAGGCAACATTCCAAATCTACTAATTTTAATTAATTAGCTTCATTAAAATGGCAAGTTGATGCAAAGCAAGTTATGACTTGCTTGCAAAGAATTAAATTACCTTTTTCTATCCTGTCAACAATATGGGAATACATTACACAAGCCACAACTTTCAATATTGATTTCACATTTTCAGCTAAGAAACAAATGTTGATTTCTTGTCCTTGCTAAGCTGGGAAAAGAGACCACTAATCACCATAATGACAGCATAAGAAGACACAATGTCCTCAAAAGAGGGCATGCTTGGCTGCAAAACTCTACAATTAGTTCTAATAGATAACGGGAAAAATCAGTTTGTATCTTAATTTCTCCTCTGCTACTTTATTTAAAGCATGAATAAGAACTGTAGCATCTGCAATTAACCACATAAAAAAAATCAACTAACACTACTCTTAGTAAAGACAGAATATTTTCTGGAACAGTATGCAGAACATGCTGATGATGTTCAACAGATTAATTAGCAAACATCTACATTTTACAAAAAACATAAATGGACATATAACTATATATGCAAATCATATGAAATAATTTATTGGTAAAAGCAGAAAATTCAAGATACCCATAATAATGAAGAATCACAGTAGTGAGGGTTGCTTCTAATACACTAAGAACCAATTACAAAATTACAAAAGGATGGGAATAAAAATATAGTCAGAAGTGAATCAACATATTATAAAGCACATATACTAACAAAATTATGAAACTGAACTGGTTTGTCTTTTTGTACAAAACATATAATTCTACAAGTCACTGCATGGTTTGAGAATCAATCTGATGATTATGCAAACCACAGCAAGCTACAAGAAAAAATCATAAAATTAAAAGTGAAGAAGTAAAGTGAAATGCATAAAGAAAGCCAGTGTGAATAAAGGGCTGATATACAGCTTAAAGTCATTAAACTTCCTTGCAAACCCTAGATGACCCACATTCTACAAGCAGCCCTGGAGCTATGGAAACCAAGAGGGAAAGGATGGTAGAGAAAAAAAAACTATGGTAGCTCATCCATCTTGGGGAGGTGAAGACTTCTAGCCGCAAGAATGCCATTATACGAAGGTACAGATCCACAACTTCTGCAACAAGGAAGTCTGGAGAAAGAGAGAAAGAAAGGACCTGCCAAAAAGTGCACTGTACTCTGGCTGAGCAGTAGCAGTAAGTGAAAGCATGCACCCAATATTGTTCAGTCCAGTATGAACTGTACCACAAAATCTAGTCAAAGAGTTTGGGAGTGAACAGTCAGGATCATAAACTATTCAAATCTTTCACAAAACCATTAACTCTTCCCTAATCAACCCCCTCAACTTTCAGTGCTGTCAGTTGATCAGTTGTCCCACTGCCTGATGAGCAGGACTACCTTATTTTCTTTGGAAAGTACAGTTGTGTAAAATCGTAACCATAATGTTAGATGGCCTTGCCTTCCCCATTGCAGTATTTCTTACAAATGAGAATCTTTGCCGTGAAGCCTACCATCCGGCCAGTTTACCAAAGTCTACCACTGCTTTAAGGTATGCTGAACGTCACCTGCACTCTCCTTGCATAGGGTAGAGCACAAAAGTGACATTCAGGCGTACCATCCTCAGAACTGATTGCCCCAGTAGGAACAGTAGTCCAAGGAAAACCAAGGAGAACTTGCACATCCAGGAAGGAAAAAAGACCAGGGGGATGGAGGGAGAGAGGGAGTGAATACTGCAGGGGTGAAGGCAAGGACATCTACTGTTATTGTAAGATTTTACACAACTGTACTATGTCCTTACATTCACTGCTGCAGTATTCCTTACAAATGGGAGAGTGCTAAAGCTCAAGAAGAAAAGTACAGTTATGTACACTTACCATAAATGTAGATGTTCAAGTGTATCACTGTTGCAGTCATCACATTTGGGTTATTCCTGCCAAGGTAGCCCTCAGCCGGCCCGAATACCAGAGATTTAGTATTTCTGCATCGATTGCTGTCACTTGAGGACTGACATCAGGTAGTTAGTATATAAAGTAGGGCAGCCGATGTCATTACATCAGTTTTTCTTGCCCTAACCTGTCAGGAGCCCCCAAAGTAGGAGTCCAGGTTCTGGTGGAAGAACCCCACCAGTGGAAAATAAATACCAATATGTCCCTTGTAAGGAAAGGGGAACAGCAATGAATAATGGTAATAAAAGGAGAAAGAAAATAATGGGGGATGGAGGGAGGGAAACCAGGTCTGCAACAGTTTTCCACATTTTTGCACATAGCGCAACATCGGGCAGCGACGCCTAATTGGGTTTAAACTATTCCTGGTTCCACGAAGTCTGCTCTTCATTTTTGTGAATAGCGCAACATCGGGCAGCGCCACCTAATTGGGTTTAAACTATTCCTGGCTCCACAAAGTCTGCTCTTCACTTTTTCCCTTAGAACTGCTCTATCTCTCAAATTAAACACCATACTCTCATTCTAAGGCCCCTCACTGGTCCAAATAAGTAATTTTACAAGTTAGCACTAATAAACCATAAGCACTACTTACTCTTATACTCTCTACGATTACCTTGTCCCCTATTGGTCCGTTTTAATTCAGTTCCCTATATTACTCTAGCATGTCCAAAGGTCAGTCAATGGTTTCCTCTCCAGTCCAGCTGGTAAATCTGGGAATTTTGAGGCAATGTTACAACTGTCTCATGTACACGGACAACCCTCTCCTCCTCCAAACAGTTTCAAATATATGTGAGAGATGCAACCACATAGCCAAACTGCAGGCTGAATTCTCTCATCTCAAAACTGGTGTAACCAGTCAGGAGGAGAAGGTAACCTCACACAACACAATTCTAGTATCACATAGTCCCACCACAACAGCGAACCAAACACATAAAAACACAAAAACATACTCGGAGGCTCTAAATAAAAATCTACCTAAGCAAAAGAGACCTCCAAAGCAGACATCCAAGCAAACGCTACCCCAAAACAAAACACGTACAACACATAGCACACAAAGCCAGTGTGCCAAGCAGTCACAGCCCTTAAGGCTGAATAACACACCTGATACACTTGTAATAGGTGATACTATTGTCAGACACACTGATGTCCCGCTCACCAGGCTGAATAAAGAGAAGGTCACAGTGAGCTGCCTGTCGGGCGCTAGGATCCACCACATAATGCAAGCACTCAGGTCACTCCAAAGCAAATACAAATATGACTCAGTCATTGTACATGCTGGCGTGAATGACCTGAGACGTACCTCCCTCAACTACATGAAAAGAGACATAGAGGAGCTCTCTGATCATGTAGCCCAGGCCGGTATGACCCTGACCTTGAGCAGCATCTTACCCTCACCTAGAATGATGCCACAGTATAAAGACAAAATGATACAATTGGCTAAAATTTTGGTGTCATTCAAAGGGGATCCAGTGTCTGTCAGCCTGGGATGACATGCTCGACAAGCCACGTTGCTTCGCTAGGGACAGCTTGCACATGTCACCCCTGGGCTTTCGGATATTGGCAAAGGCTCTTGCCACCCCCATAGTGCCTTTTTAGGCAAGGCTCAAAAGTCAAACCCACCTCCATACACAGCACAAGGAACAAGAAACTAAGGGTAATGCTGTTAAACGCCAGAAGTCTTAACCTCAAGATGCATGCACTCGAAGCTCTCCTCAGTATGGAGAACATCGATATCTGTGCAGTGACAGAAACCTGGTTCAAGGCTCCAGAGAGCACCCCAGCACTACCAGGTTATACCTCATATCATGCTTTTCTGCCCCAAAACCCGGACCGAACCACAAAAGGAGGAGGAGTTTCCATATTTATCAAGACTATCCACACCTCCAGGCTAAGTGGCATTGCATGAAGTATCGGAGACCATCCATGTGCAACTGACAGTGGGGCAAGACTGCTTTTCAGTTTATAGCATCCTACAGACCACCCTCTCAAAGTCAGGAATCCCACTCGGCTTTCCTGAAAACATTGGAGAACATGAAGATCTCTCTGAACATCATTATATTGGGTGACTTCCAACTACCCAAACATAGACTGGGAGCATTACTGAAACCCCAGCACCTTAGCCCAAAGATTCCTGGAATTTATAAACTCAAATGCTATGGAACAACTAGTCACCACTCCCACAAGAGGGGAAAACATACTAGACCTGATCATTACCATCATGGGGACTCTATGCTCCATACCAGAAGTATATCCCTCATTGGTAAGATCAGACCATAAATTAATTTGACTGGATATCCACATCCCGACTCCACCCCCAGCCCAGAAAACCACAGTGAAAAACTTCTCAAAAGCTAACTTCACACTGCTCAAAACTGAAGTGGAATCCTTCAAGGCCCCAGAGCCAGTGGAAACTACAGCCCAAACAGCAGAATCCTATATAAACGCATTCTACGGACATCTCCAGGAATGCATGGATCATGCTATCCCAAACAAAATCAAGACCCAATCGTCCAAAGGCAGGCATCCACTCTGGTGGACCCCAGCCATAAATAAACTGTACAACAGAAGGAGGAAGCTACTACATTGATAGAGCAAAATCCCTAAAAGGGAAGGCATCTCTGATCAGTACTAGCAAAAAATTATGATCCCTCATAAAATCCAGGCCAGCTTTGAGAGAAAAATTGCACAGGACACTAAAGACAATCATAAGGCTTTTTTCAGTTATGTTAGGAACCTGGGATGCAACTCCCAGACTTGTTCTGAGTTGATTCTAAACGACAAAAAATACACTGAACCCACAGACATCGCCAATATCCTCGCAGACAGGTGCAAACTTCTCCACCCCCTCCCCCCCAAAAGAGCAAATATCTATCCCGGCAGAGTGCAGCCTCCCAAACTTCTCTGATGCTCAGGTGAAGGCCGCCCTCTTCAAAGCAAAAAATACTGCTTCCATGGGACTAGATGGCGTCCCGGGTTGCGTCCTACATGAACTCCAAGAAGAACTAATCCCTCAAGTAAAACTGCTGTACAATCTCAGCCTCACTACAGGATATGTGCCCAAAGAATGGTGTACAGCAACAGTGGTCCCACTCCACAAAGGTGGCGCCTCTGCTGACCCTGGAAACTATCGCCCCATAAGCCTGACTAGCCTAGTCTGCAAGGCTATGGAGAGGATCATCATGGAACTCATAAACAAAGACATTGGGGACCTATAGACACTAGATCCTACCCAATTTGGCTTAGTCAAAGGCAGATCCTGCCTTTTGAACCTGGTCAGCTTCTTCAAAACAGTCACCAAGGCCATAGATGAAGGGAAGGTAGTCCACACAGCCTATCTGGACCTCGCAAAGGCATTTGACACAATACCCCACTTGGGCATCATAGGTAAGCTATCCAGCCTAAATATAAACCCCTGTGTCACAAGATGGGTCGCAAACTGGCTCAAAGACACAACCCACAGAGTCAGAGTTGCTGGAGCCATGTCAGACTCGAAACTGGTCACAAGTGGCATCCCACAAGGTTCTGTCCTGGGACCTCTCTTGTTCGGTATTTACTTTTCTGAGGTACAGGCCAACGTGGGAAAACTATGGCTCACCAAGTTCGCAGATGACTGCAAACTGGGCGCCATAATCGACTCTCCAGCTGACACAAACATCCTTCAAAAAGGTCTCACAGAGATGGATGACTGGTGCCAGAGCCATGGTCTAAAGTTAAATGTCAAAAAGTGTATAGTCATACCCTTTGGCAAAAACAATGTGCCCACAAATTACCACATAGGTGGTAACCCATTAAGTACAGAGAAAGTAATTAGGGATCTGGGGACCCAAGTTGATAGCAATCTCTCCTTTGACAACCACATTGCCAAAGTGGTTAGAAAGACCTTCTACATAGCCCACCTCATCATCAAAGGATTCACATCTAGATCAAGAGAGGTAATCGTGCCCCTTTATTCATCCCTCATCAGGCCCATCATAGAATACAATGCCCCCTTTGGGAAGTACCTTACCCAACACCTGCAGCAATTAAAAAGACCCCAAAAGTATCTCACCAGGAGGATCAAGGGACTCAAACAGATGCCATATGCTGCTCGGTTAAAAAAACTCCAGCTCTACTCAGTTGCATACCGCCTACTTCGAGGCGATCTATGCCTGACATATGAAGCTATGTCCAACCCAGAATTAATGGACATGCTCCACCTCAGTAAATCTAAATCCCTTAGAGCCACGTGCTCGAGGGACTTGAACCTCAGCACAGAAATAAATAGAACATGCTGGAGGGACAGATTCATAACCCAGAGGCTCCCTTCGCTCTGGAATAGAATTCCAATTCATGTTAGGCAGAGCACCTCACTGACTCTCTTCAAGAAGAATCTTGATGAGTGGATGGGGGACTGTACGTTTGTCCCGGGGATTACTTCCGTGTCACTATTAGACAGAGGCACAGTAAAGTAAACTTTAAAAAGGGCACAGTATACTCAAATCAAGGGGTGGCGTAAGCCAAACACAATCGGGCTAGGCTTATAAATGCCCCAGGGCAGATAGCCTAGTATGAACCTATGAATACACTCGAACATCTACATTATACACAACTGTACTATGTTCTTCATGTTTCACTTTTGCAGTCATCACATTTGGGTACATTCCCAAAGCTGACGAAATGGGTGGAGGCAGTCAAGAAAACTAGGGGCTGACTAGGATGCCCTGCAAGATTGCAGAGGCAAACCCTGCCCTGGATTTGGAGAAGAGAGGCAGGTGGCAATGCTTGATAAAAGTGTGAACAGATGTCCAGGTGGCAGCCTCCAGGATGTCCTTGGTGGGGACTCCTCTGAGGAAAACTGCTAAGGTGGAGGCTGCTCTGGTTTAGTGTGTCCTGACCCCCATGGGGGGAGGCGTTCCATGCTGTTTGTAGCAGAAATGGATGCAGTGTGCTATCCATTTAGAAATGGTTTGTTTGGAGATGACTTTGCCTTCTGACCCTGTAGCAAAGCTAACCAGCAATTGACCAGAGTTTCTGAAGGATTTAGTCCTGTCCAGACAGAATCTGAGCTGTCTGTGCACATCTAGAGAGGGAAGAATCCTTTCCCCTTTGTTCTGGGGATTATGAAAGAAGGTGGGCAAATGAATTGATTGGTTGAGAGCCACACTGGATACCACCTTGGGCCTGAAGGATGGGTTAGTTCTAAAGGATACTTGGAATACCGAAACAGGTAACTACAAAAACAGGAATGCAGGCAAGAAGGCTTGAGGCATGCACACAGTAGTAGTTACCAAAGTTTATTCTTCAAACTTTACTTCAAACAAACGATAAAAACAATAAAAAAAACAGTATCCATAAAGCGCCTTTCATCTCACCCCTTAGTGAGACTTTATCAGACAGTTGCAATCAGAATGTTTCAAACAGTAAATACAAATTCAAACCACGTCACCTTCCTCCAAGCAAAAGACAAGCCCACCCCCAAGGTAAGCCGGAAATAACAATTAACCCATTGTATGCTTCTTTAAAAATCCGGCTTCTTGTGAAACAAATATGCATGTAGTAAATATATTTGTACATGTATAAATATAAATATAACTTATCAGTTCGAAAACACTCCTAAAAAACCTTTTAAAAGTGTTTTCAAAAATATTTAAAAGATTTTAATACTTTTTCACGCAGTGGTAAAGTATTTTATTTTATTTTATACTGTTTTCAGTTTTACACTTCATTCTTGACTTCTCATTTTTCACTTTTTACTGTCATTTTAATTACTGGTTTTAATGTTTGTATGGCTTTTAAATATTTTTGAAAACACTTTTAAAAGTTTATTTAGGAGTGTTTTCGAAGTAAGTTATATTTATCCATATACAAATATATTTACTGCATACATATTTGTTTCACAAGAAGCCGGATTTTTAAAGAAGTATACGATGGGTTAATTGTTATTTCCTGCTTGCCTTGGGGGCGGGCTTGTCTTTTGCATGGAGGAAGTTGACATGGTTTTAATCTGTATTTACTGTTTGAAACATTCTGGTTGTAGCCGTCTGATGAAGTCTCACTACGGGGTGAGATGAAAAGTGCTTTATGGTTACTGTTTTTTACTGTTTTTATCATTTGTTTGAAGTAAAGTCTGAAGAATAAACTTTGGAAACTACTACTGTGTGCGTGCCTCAAGCCCTCTTGCCTGCATTCCTGTTTTTGTAGTTAGTTCTAAGGGATACCTTGTCTGCATGGAAGGTGATGAAGGGTCCCACAGCCATGAGTGCTTGCAGCTCAGAGACTTTTCTGGCTGAAGTGATGGCCAGAAGGAATGCTGTCTTCCAGGAGAGAAGTTTTAACTCGGCAAAAGAAGCTGGTTTGAAAGGGGGCAGAGTGAGCTTTTCCAAGACAAAGTTAAGGTCCCAAGCTGGCGTTGGTGCCCTTCTGGGGGGCCTCAGGTTGCTAGCCCCTCTGAGGAACTGTTTGATCAAAGGGTGTGAAAAAGGGGCTGCTCTGTGGGAAAATGAGCAGAAATAGCAGAGGCATGAATTTTTACAGAGGAGAAAGAGAGGCCACTGTGTAACAGTTCAGCTAAGTAATCCAGGATGAGGGAGATGGAGGGCTGTGCCATATTGGCTTCCTTATCCTGGATCCAGGTGCAGAACCGTTTCCATTTATCTGCATGACTTTCTGGTGCTAGGATGTCTGGCATCACGGATAAAATCCAGAACCTCTTTACTGAGGATGGCAGATTGGTTTGGGGTTAAGGAATAAGCCAAACTGCCAAACTGAGTGTCTGCAATTGGGGATGCATGACTTCCCCTTCCCTCTGGGTCAGGAGGTTTGGAATCTGAGGAAGATGCCATGGAGGCAGCAGGAACAACCAGCACAGCAAGGGGTACCAGTGTTGTCAGGGCCAGTCTGGAGCTATAAGAATGGTACTTGTTTTTTCCTCCCTTATTTTGAGCAGTACCCTGGGTATGAGAGGTAGGGGAGGAAAGGCATAGACAGACACATTGACCCAGGGGAAGGACAGGACATCCACTTTCCAAGCCATGCAGTGATGCTCCCTGGTGCAGAATTTGCTAAGGTGATGGTTGGTGTGGGAGGCAAAGAGGTTGACCTTCGGGGTTCCCTATTTCAAAGTTATTAGGGTGAAGGTACTTTTGTTGAGTTGCCACTCATGTGGATCTATAACATTTCTGCTTAATTGGTCTCCCAGAGAGTTGAGAGAGCCTGGTAGGTATTGTGCTAACAGATGTAGTTGCATGGAAGAGGCTGTCAGCCAAAGGGTCCCTCCCTGCTTGTTGATTTATTTATTTCCAGTTTGATTACCGTGGAGGTCCACTGGGCCCTGGGGATCCGTTTTCAGTGGAGGCCCGGGGAGAAAAGCTCCAAAAATACAAATACAAATTACAAAATATGAAAAAATATAAGTGATACATTGAGGTGACCAGTTTGTACAATAGGAACTTTCATTATTACAAAATAGTCAAATACAACTTCACTAAGGTTATTCTAAAAAGGTTATACAATTATAAAGCTGTCCTTAGAGAGTAATTTGAGAAAATGCATTATATAAGCACATACGCACATTCTAAAAACGCTATACATTTATAAAGCTATTCTTATAGAGTAATGTGAGAAAATGCATTATATAAGCACATACAGTATTTACACAAGGGGGTTCAAAGATAAATAACTGTAGGACATTTTGAGAGCAAGGGTACATTCCATGTGGGATATCAATGTGTTCTTGGATAATTTTTAGGTGGGGTAGACTATTTGCACTGCCTCACCTTTTTACATTCTAGATAGGATATCAGTGTATTCTTGTATAGTTTTAGGTAGGGTGAAGACAGGAGCTTTTCCACTTAGTGGAAATATGTTTGAAAAGCTGAGTTTTTAAATTTTCAGAGTTTAATATTGTTCTTAAAGAAGAGGGGAGAGAGTTCCAAGTCTTGCCTATAGTGAAGGAGAAGTTGGCCAGCTGGACTTTTAGGTTTATTGATAGTAATCAGGTTTTGATGTTCAGATCTGAGAGTTCTATTGGGGATGTAGGGTGGAAGGATGTTAGCTAGGGCAGGACAGTTAGATGGCTGAAATATAAGTTTGTGAGCTGTGGTGAGCTGCAGATTGTTTGGGTAGTTTGGTAGTTCAAGCCAATTTAGGGATTGAAGGGAAAGGCAATGATGGGTGGAATTTTTACAGTTGGAGGCAAATTTAGAGATTTTATTGTAGCAGCTTTATAGTTTGGAGGTGATAGAGGATGACAAGTTGGTTAGGAGAGGAGTTCCATATAATAATGAGGGCAAAAGGTAGGTAGTGGCCAAAGTGTGCCTGGTGGAGTGAGAAAGAATGCGATTATTCCTATATAGCATGCCTAGTTTTTGGTGGGTTTTCTTAATATTTTGTTGAATGTGTATGTCGAACTTTAGGAATTCATTGACTATAACACAGAGAAGTTTGGCAGAGGGAACCACTTCAATAGTAGAGTTGGAGTTAATAAGGACTTTGAAAGTGTCTTTGTCATAGGAGTACGACTTTCTGAGGGAGAACAGGAGAATTTTGGATTTGTTAGCGTTAAGGGAGAGGTGGTTTTAGCGCATCCAGTTTTCAGTAGTTGAGAAGGCAGCTTGGGTTTTGAGAAGCAGTTCAGTGATGTTTGAGGCAGAGCAGACTAAGGTTGAATCGTCTGCGTATTGAATAATTTCGGTATTGGGGATAGCAGAGTGAAAGTTATTAATAAAAATATTAAAAAGCATGGGCCCAAGGATGGATCCCTGTGGTACATCTGTTGGTGTAGGTAGGAAGGAGGAGATGGAGTTTTTTCATTTGACTGCCTGAGACCTATATGATAAGTAGCTAGAGAACCAGGATGGAGAGTTAGATGAGAGATGCAGGTTTGATAGATGAAGGAGAAGATGTTTATGGGAAACAGTATCGAAAGCTTTAGAGAGATCAAGCAAAACAGTAGAGACCAGGTGACCTGAATCTCGGGCTTGACTGATAGTTTCTAAGAAGGAAAGTAGAGCAGTATTAGTGCTATGGCCAGAGTGAAAGCCATGTTGAGTTGGTGTAAGAAGATGGTTTTGGGTTAGAAAAGGCATAAGTTGGAAGTGGATACACTTTTCTAAGATTTTGGAGATTGGTGAGAGTAGAGCAACAGGGCAAAAATTTGTGATGCTGGTGTTCTTGCCTCCTTTGTGAAGAGGAAGGATGTAAGCTGAACGCCATAGTTTGAGGATGTAAGATTCATTAATAGACCTATTAATAATGATGCTGACTGGGAGTGCTATCCCATCTGCGGCACATTTTAGGAAAGTGGAGGGAATATTGTCAGGGGAATTACAGTAGGATTTAAGTTTAGACAGACGTCTTTTTATAAAGTGAGTTGAGACAGGTTTGAGCTCGAACCTGAGGGGAGGGTTATTGGAGGAATTTGAGGGGGAAGATAGGGGAACAGATAGGTTATTGCTAGGGAAGGTCTTGGTTAGGTCAGATATTGTTTGTATGAAGAAAGAGTTAAATTCTAAGTGTAGTTCTAGGTCAGATTTACTCGGGTCAGGGCAGGGATTATTTTTGGAGCTGGGATTAAGGAGAGAGTTTATTGAATTCCAGAATTTCTTGGGTTGTTGTTATTGTTAAGACTGGAGGTTGGTGTAATAGGATTTTTTGTCCTTGGTAATTAGTTGTTTTACTTGGTTACGTAGTTGCTTATATTGGAGCAAGGTGTTGGTCAGTTTATTGTTTTGGAACAGCTTCCATAGTTTGTCCCTTTGATGCATAATTTGTTTAGTAAGTTTAGATAGCCAAGGAGCAGTATTTATTTTTACCCTTTTATTTCTGATCGGGGCAAGAGAGTTAAGCGTATCTAAGAAAACAGAGTTGAAGTGGTTGATAGCAGCATCAAGAGGGAGAGTTTTAAGGTCTTGCCAGTTCATTTGTTTGAATAGGTTTGAGAAGGTTGTAGGGTTAAAGTTACTAAGATTACGAGTTAGGATGTATTGGTGTTGGTGAGGAGAAGAGTTGGTAGCGTGATGAATAAAGGCTGGGAGATGGTCACTAAGGTGATTTGGATTGGAGACTAGGATCCAGTCAATAGAGGATCCTGGGGGGGTTAGTTTTGATGGGTTGGGTTATATGGTGTATTGTTTGAGTGAAATTGTAAAGGTTGATGGCTTGGGAAGGAAAGAGAGAGTTCATTTTGTTCTAGTCAGTATTTACATCACCTAAGATGTATGTTTCAAAGTTAACTTTAGTAGATGCCCATTGGAGAATGTCTTCGAGGATAGGGATATTGTTCCCAGGGGAGATATATAGGGCAATAATACAGATATTTGTGTGTCTATTAAGTTTCAGTAGTCCAGCTGTAAGTTCGGTATTTTGAATTGAGGAACTGGAATTTGGAGGGGAATTACAGTTAGTGATTTAGAGTAAACTATGGCAGAGCCACCACCTTTTTCTATAGGTCGGTCGTTTCTAATAATATGGTATCCAGGGGGAAGTATCTCTGAATCAGAGATATGGGGTTTAAGCCAAGTCTCAGAAATGGCTAAGATATCTGGTTGGTTATGGGTTAACCAAGCCTGGAAAAGGTGGACTTTGTTATTAAGATTTTGGGAGTTCAAGGTGAGGATTTTCAATGTGTTTGGGAGGGGAGAGGATGGGGTTGGGTAATTATTGTTAGCGAAATTAATGGGGCCAGGGTTGGGGTGGATATCTCTAGCTAAGAATATGTTGTTAAAAAAAGATTTAACAGATTTAGGTTTACAGATTGAGAGTTTAGTTGGATGTAAGGTTATTTTGTGTGTAAATATATTGGCAGTAGTGGAGAAGATTTTATAGTGGAACAGGTAGAGTTGATTGGGCGGGATAAGATAAGAGGAGATAGAATGGAAGTGAGAGTAAGAAAGTGAAGGGAGTTTTCAGTGGATGTTATTTTTGTAGGTGAAATTGGATAAGCAAAGGAAGATTATGAGCTGATATAGCATGAAGGAATCAGAAAGAGAAGGAGGAAGCAAGGGACTATGAGTTGCTGGAGGACTGAGGAAACCATGATTATGCAAAGGGGGAGGAGAGATAGGAATGTCATTTGAAGTAGAGAGTATATTTGAAGATGAAGAATGAAATTGGAGAGAGAAGTGGTTTGTCATGAAGGAGGCAGGAATGTAGTAGTAAGGGATATGGGGAATAGGAATATTGAGAGAGAGGTGATAGAGGAGGTGTATGAGAGGAGAGGGAGGAGACTGGGTAGGAGGAGTGAATAGGAGAGGTTGAAGTTGGGTAAATTAGAGTGGGTGGATTAAGAGCAGTTGTAAGGCGGGAAGAAGAGCTATTGGATAACTGGATTAAGTGGGAGGAGAGATGGAGGAATAAATGTAGGAGTGCTGGGGGCAGGTGAGATTTGGGGACAGGGTAGGGGAGAGGAGTGAGCCCACAGGGTGAACGGGGCGGGTTCAGACAGGTAAGGAGGAGAGAGTCTGAGAGAACAATCAGTAAGCAGCAGGCTACTGCAATTCACCTTATGGTAAGTAAGGGTGAGATAATCTGAAGTGGTGAAGAAGAGGGGTAGCAAAGGACAGAAAGTAGAGGATTGCAGCAAGTAGACTATGAGGTATATAGACAGTCTAGTACAATAGAGCTGTACTTGGGAAATATTGCAGGGAGACAAAGAAGGGTGAAAGTATAAAGCAGGACTAGTAGAGGGAGCTAGCCTGGAAGGAAAAAAGAAGTGTGTAGGAGCTATGCTGGGGTGAGGGAGAGACTGATATCAGAGATAGCTCTTATAGAGGGAGAGGAGGGGCACTTTACAGTTATAGGTGGATAAGCAAGGCCAAGAGAATGAGTTATGCAGGGCTAAGGAGGGGTATGGCTGCTGGGTAACCTGGCTAGGTAGCAGACTTTTAATACATATTGGGAAAAAAAATTTTGAGAAAGTATCAGCTTTACTACTTGGTGGGGGAAACGCGTGCTTTATTGCTTCCCAAAGTACAGGGCTCTGGTATATGACAGCAAGTAGCTTTTACTTCTTATTGGAGAGGCTGGAATTGTTTGCCTGTTGTCCTTATTCGTCACTCAGGGATGGCCCTTTAGTTTTAGAGCAGGGTTAGAAGGTAAGAAAGAAAGACGCTACAGCCAGGAAGAACACACAGCAGCCAGAACAGTAATTCCAGTAGTAAAGACTACATGTACCACATCACAATGGTGTTGTATGTTTTGATCAGGAGAACCCCTGAAGAGAGAAGGGGTTTGAAAGCTATCAAGGCATGCTGCACAGCCATCATCTCTTTTAGACTGATGTGCAGAGGGATTTCCTGTGGGCTCTATTGGCCTTGTATGCACCTGCCTTCCAGGTGTGCACCCCATGCATAGTCTGGTGAGTCTGTGGTGAGGGTCTGGGCGGCGGGGGGGGGGGGGTGGGGAGATGGGCAGTCCCTTGTTGTGAGATCATGCTGTTGCCCACCAAAGAAAATACTTTGAGGCAAGGAATTATAGGTAGAATAGTTTCCAGGTCTTGAGTGTGTTGACACAAAAGGCTCTTTAGGTATCACTGAAGTTTCCTCATATGCAGTCTGGCATAAGGAATGAGAAGTATGCAAGATGATATGAACCCCAGAGCTTGCAGGACCTTCCTTGCAGATAGCTGGGGCCTGGTGGCTAACTGAGAGAAGAAGGCTGTCAGAAAAATTTGTTTCTCTGGTGTAAGGTATGCCATCTGGGATGCTGTGTCCAGACTTACTCCCAGGAAGATTATCCTTTGGGTGGGCACCTGTTTGGATTTCTTTTCATTGAGTGTGTACCCTAGGGAGGTTAGTATGGTCTTTACAAAGGCCAGGTGCTTGAGCAGCTTTTCCTGGCTGTCTGCCTGAATAAGGCAGTTGTCTAAGTATGGGTAAATTTGGATATTTCTTTGTCTGCAAAAGGCAATGACCGGAGCCAGACATATTGTGAAAACTCTGGGAACGCAAAGAACTGAAAGTGTTGAGATCCTAACCTGAAGCGGAAATATTTCCTGCATGATTCCCTGATAGGAATGTTGAGGTAGGCCTCTTTTAGATCTAAGGTGGCTAGCCAAGCGTCCTTGGAGAGCATGGGTAGTAGCTGATGGAAGGTGAGCATTTTGAATTTTGGGATCACCAGGAAGGTGTTTAGAATGGATAGATAGAGGATGGGGTACCAGGTGCCCTCTTTTCTAAGCACCAGAAAAAGTCTGGAGTAGAAGCCTTGGCCTATCTGTTCTGCAGGAACATGCTCTACTGGCCTCATACAGAGCATGGAAAAGATTTGCTTTTGAGCCTCTGACCACTGATTTGGTGGTAGATCTGGGAACCCTTTTGGTGTTGGAAGGGTGTGGAAGAAAATTTGTATCCCTGAGACACAATGTTCAGAACCCATTGGTCCTTGGTAATGGTTGCCCAGGTGCTTCAGTAAAATGAGAGTTTTCCTCCCAGGGGTATGTGAAGGTGGGCGGGGTGGGGGGTGGGTGGAGGTGGGGAGTCATTGTAAGTTCTTTCCATAAGGGGGTGGCTTAGAACTCCCTGGTTTTATAGTGCAGGTAGTCCACTGCTTAGACCACTGTATTCCCTGGGGCTGCTGTCTGGGGGGGGGGGTCTATTTCGTCATGGCCTAGGCTGGGCTGGTTTACTCGGAGCAGGAAAGGACCAGTGCTTGGAGGGACAATGCCTGTTGAACCTAGGGAGCTGGACCTGTAAGAAATCCTTAACTGTTTGCATAGATTTTGCTTTTTCATCCATCTTTTTAAGACTTCTTCTTAGTGCCAAATATGTTATCTTTGTGCAAGGGGACATACAACAATTTAGATTTGACATGGTCTGGCAGGGATTGTTCCTTAAGCCATGCATGTCTTCTAATGACAGAACAAGTGACAGCTGCCCTGCAAGAAGCTTCTAGGGTGTCAAAATCACAGTGCAAACTGTGTTTAGTTACTTGACTTGCAGAATGCATTAAGTCTTGCAAATCATTAGATTCTGCCCAAGCAAGAAAGGAAGACATTTTTTTTGTTTAAGGAGTTCCAAGGTATGTTGCTGAAATTTCAGCATATGGAACTGACAGTTTAGTGCCCTGATAGCAAGAGTAGCTGAAGTGTATACTTTTTTACCCAATCTGTCCAATGCTCGGGAATCCCTGTCTGAAGGAAGGGGTGGGATTCTTAGCAGAGGTTGCGTTAATCCCTTTTGGCACTTGAGAAATCACCTCAGGGTCAGCTGTTGGATTTTTAAAAAAGATATTTGTGTGAGTTAGGGACTCTACATTACTTGTCTGGTTTTCTCAGAGCAGGAGGCAGGGCATCAGGAGTGAAGCTGGATTCATGGAAAACATCCTCCACAACATCCAAGACTGGGGGGATGGCCAAGGGTCTGTGTTATGGAAGATCAAGAAATTCCCTGAGTCTCTTTTTAGACTGAGGGTAGCCCTGACTCTCCCACTGGAAATGCTCCCTTAAAAGTATGTAGGGTTTCCCCAAAGGAAAAATCCTCTGGGGGAGAGGCTGAAGGAATGGATTCCTCTGCATCAGAATCCTCATAAGTGGAGAGGGGTTGCATGTCTTCATAGTCAGATGCATCAGATTCATCTGTCTCTTGTTCAGATGAAACTACAGGGGACAGATCCCTTTTCCTTTTAGAGGGGGTAGCTTGGCTTCCCGTGATCAGCATGATAAGGTATTTCACCATTTTAAGCATTTGAGACTGAGACAAGGTAGCAGGCGCCTGACAGTGGGTCATCGGTTTCTTGGGTGTGATTCGTACCCTGGGCCTAAAACTCGGTTGTTTTTGAAAGAACAGTTGTCACGAAAGAAGACGTTGGTTTGTGTCGAGATTCAGTTTTGCAAAGGACTTCCTCTGAAGCCAGTGCCTGCTCAGCGGCTCCGGACCTATCCAAGGAAGAGATGACCGCAGGATCCTTAGTCAAAGAAGAGTTTTGCGGCATACCGGACTCCGAAAGGGTCTCTGTAGCAGCCTGCAAATCAAATGAAGCGGGCATCAGGGGCTGCGAAAGTGCCTCACTGAGTAATGGAAGACTGACTACTAGCTTACCGAAAGTGTCGTCAGTAGGTTTGGACCTGTGCAGTCTGTCTCTGTCATTATCTTTACGTTTTTTTAGAAGATCTGATTTTGGATGGCTTACTGAAGCCATATCAGAATTCGAGGACTGTAAATGAAAACATCTGGCTACAATAAGGGCCCGACGATGGACGGTTCTGACGTTGAACAAAGCACAGAAGCGATAATGGGGGACGTCGTGGTCTGGGCCTAAACAAGTGACTCAGTAAGAGTGGAAGTCTCAGTGTGGTATTTGCTTTCCACAGGAGAGACAATTATTAACTTTTTCTGACATCAGTTAGTGCAAGAAAAAAGATCCCAACAGGGTACTTAGCGTTGGATGACTTCAACTTCAGTTCGATAGACGAAAACACAGGTAGCGGCTGACCGGCAGTCATGCGAACTGCTTGCGTTTTGGGCTCTACTGCAAGAAAGACTGATGTAATATTGTCGGCTGCCTTACTTTATACTACTGACAACCTGACGTCAGTCTTCAAGTGACAGCAACCAATGCAGAAATACTAAGTTTCTGGTATTTGGGCCGGCCGAGGGCTACCCTGGCAGGGATAACCCAAATGTGATGACTGTAGCTCTGGAGAACCATCCAAGTGGTAATGTTTGGTAAAAGTATGCACAGAAGTCCAGGTAGCAGCTTCAAGAATAGAATAAGCATCTAAGCCTTTGAAAAAAGCAAAAGAAGAAGCCACAGCTCTAGTGGAATGAGCCTTTACAGAAGAAAGAAGGCTCGCCATGAAAAGTGTAACAAAAGGAAATAGCCTTTGAAATCAAGTGGAAATAGTTTGCTTAGAAAGGAAGGCTCAAGAATCCCTGCAGTCTGAGTGGCCTTAGCAGGAGGAGTCCGTTTACTACCCTTTTTACCTTTAGAAAGAGGGCGAGACTGCCTATGAACAAAGCGTGGCTTAGAAGGGTAGTTTCACTGACATTTAGGCACAGGAGAAACAAAGACATGCTTAACCTCATACAAAGCCTTCCTCTTGATCTGAAGAGACCTTAAATAAACCAGCAGCCGCTTCACCAAACAAAAGAGTATTATGCAGAGGAGCATCCATCAACTTAGCCTTAATATCATCGGGCAATAGTTGAAGCTGAAGCCAAGAATATCTCCTCAGAACTGAGCCAGAAGCAGCAGCCCTAGAAGAGGCATCTGCTGCATAACGGGTCTATAGTATATCCTCGAAGAGGCGTCCTATCGAACGCCTCTTCAACAACCCTTAGAGCGCAAAATCACAAAACAGTGAATGTTCACATCAGAGATTTCTTTCCTTGGGAAATAATTTGCTTGGCCATCCCTGTTAGTTTGCTGTTCTCCCCACAATAGTGCGATCTTGGAGTTGGTATATTTAGTTAGGGGGTGTGGGGGCACAGCCCCCCACCCTGAAATGTTTGTAGTGATGCGTTTTCCTTTTTAGGGCAAGCGATTCATTTCCCAGGGAAAGAAATCGTTGATGTGAACGTTTGCTGTTTTATGATTTCACGGTTTAAGGGTCGATGAAGAGGCATTTGATGGAATACCTCTTTGAGGATACAATACAGACCTATAATAACTACATTTGATAAAACGACGAACTACCCAAGAGGAAGTCTCATGCAAGGAAAAAGCAGAAGATTTACTCTCGGAGTCTGGAAGATCAGAAAGAATCTGACAAGCCTGAGAAAGAAGAGCTAAGACATATCTAGAGATATTGATCTGATAATTAATAACCCTAAAAGATAGGGTAGCTGAAGTATAAACCTTCTTACCTAGCCTATCCATGGTTCTACTGTCTTTATCAGAATACAGCAACTTGGATGAAGGTGAATGATATATATATATATATATATATATATATCAATGCCTACTGGAAAAAATGTTCAAACAAATTTAAAATGCAATTGTGTGTGGAAGACTTTTATGATGGAAATGTTCTGAATAGGGCAGTTTTGTCATTGGTTCATGCATTTTGTTTCATTGCCTACTGGAAAAATGTTTAAAAAATACATTTAAAATGCGCTCTAACTTAAGTCTAACAAGTGTGCTGTATTATACAAGGAATATAATTTAATAAAGTCAGGAAGGTGTATCAAAGAACGCATGTATGTTTCTTGTTTTGTGTGCAAGGGGCCTCTGATTTGAATACAGCCCAAAGGTAATCTTTATCCACCACTGGCCAGATGCATTTTCTTTGGCTGTGGTGTGGGTTTCAATGCTGTTTCAATGAATGTGAGTTTCAAGGGCAGATAAGTTTTAATGTCATGTCTATTTTTATTGTGAGACGGTATTGGTTTGTTTAGCAGATATCTATTAGTGTTTGTGCATTGTGCTATAAAATGCAAAAATAAATTCAAATAATCAATGTAGAAGTAAAACAGTATGCACACATTAGTGTTTATGGTAAATGGGGTGAAATAGCCAGGTAATGGGACATTGGAATGGCCGCAGCGGGACTCTGATGCTATATTTTGGTTCTGTTCTTCAGTTTGCGTTTGAAAGTTGGTATCCCACAATTCCATTGAAGTGGGTGGGGTTGAGTAATTATGTATGCAAAGTTTACGTTAATCAGCATACAGATTTGTACCCATTTTTCATGGGCCTTGTCCAGATTTTTGATGTTTCCAGGTTGAGAGGTATGCCACAAGCTAATCACCATGGATAGCCACATCCCCCCAAAGGAAACCACTGTAAAAAAAAACTTCTCCAAAGCCAGTTCTGAACTTCTAAAAACAGAGGTGGCTAACTTCACGACACCCATGCAAATGGAAATAGGTGCAAGACTGCTAAATCATACACCAATGCACTGTATGAGCACATACACAAATGCATGGAAAGGGCCATACCAAACAGAATCAAGGCACTCTCCTCCAAAAAAAGGAAGCCAATCTGGTGGTACCCAACCATAAATAAACAGAAGGAAAAACTGTTGCAGAAAAGGGTGAAATCCCAAGACTGGAAAAACTCCCTTGTCAGCCTCAGCAAAAGACTGAGATCCATCATCAAAATCCTCTAAAGCTAGCTATGAAAACAAAATTGCTGCAGATTCTAAAGAAAGCCACAAGACATTCTATAGTTATGTCAAGAATCTACATGGCAATACTCAGATCTGCTCTGAGTTACAGCACAATGGCAATACATATACAGAACCAACTGATATTGCCAACATATTGGCTGACAGGTTCAGTGTGAACTTTACACCACCCTTAAGGGCCTATCACAATACCTGAGGAATGCCAAGTCCCTATTATCAAGGCTACACAGGTAAAAAACGCACTGTCCAAAGCCAAGGATACAGCTTCCATGGGACCTGATAATATCCCTGGCTGTGTTCTACATGAATTACAAAGTGAACTGGCACCACAACTGACTACCCTGTTCAATCACAGCCTCATTTCAGGCTTTGTTCCTACGGAATGGCACACTGCTATGGTCATCCCACTTCACAAAAGGAGAGCAACTACAGACCCTGGGAACTACCGTTCCATTAGCCTGATGAGTCTGATATGTAAGGCTATGGAGCCCATCATCTTGGACCTTATAAATAAGGACAGAGGGAATCTCCAAACTCTGGACCCCACGCAGTTTGGGTTTGTGAAAGGTAGATCATGCCTGCTCAACCTGATGGACTTCTTTGAGTCTGTCACCAGAGCTGTGGATGAGGGCAAGGTAGTTCACACAGCCTACCTAGATCTTGCCAAGGAGTTCAACACCATCTCTCACTCAGGAATCATAGATAGACTCACTAAACTAGGCATAAACTACTATGTCATAAGATGGGTTGCAAAGTGGCTCACTGATAGAATCTACACTGTGAAAGTAGTGGACTCCAGATCTGACTACTGACCAGTTACAAGTGGTGTCCCACAGGGATCGGTCCTAGGTCCTCTCCTATTTGGCATCTACTTCTCTGAAGTTCAAGCCAACACAAAGGGACTCTGGCTGACCAAGTTCACAGATGACTGCAAACTGGGAGCCATTATTGAATCTCCAACTGATGTAGACGTTCTACAAAAAGGCCTCACTGACACCAATGACTGGTGCCAGAACCATGGCCTTAAGCTCAATGCCAAAAAGTGCATTGTCATTCCCTATGGGAAAAATTCTGTGCCCATAAACTACTACATAGGCGGTAGTTCACTAAACACTGAAGGTGTGATAAGAGACCTGGGGACACAGGCTGACAGCAACCTCTCCTTTGATAACTACATTGCCACTGCAGTTAGAAAGTCCTTCTATGTGATGCATCTCATTACATAAGGTTTCTCATCCAGGAAGAAAGAGGTCATAATCCCTCTCTACTCATCCCTCATTAGACCTATTATAGAATACAATGCCCCATTTGGTATGTACCTCATTAGACACCTACAACAACTGGAAAGGCCACAAAAATACCTCACTAACAGGATCTTAGGCCTTACACACATGCCCTATACAGACAGTCTCAAAAAACTCCAGCTATACTCTGCCTCATTGCCTACTTAGAGGTGATCTCTGCTTGACCTACAAAGTTATGTCTGACCCAGAGCTGCTAGATATGCTACACCTAAAGAAATTCCAATCCCTCCATACCACACACTCCAGGGATCTAAAAGTACAGCTGTACCATAAATGTAGATGTTCGAGTGTATTCACTGTTGCAGTCATTACATTTGGGTAATCTGCTGGCAGGTTGCACTCAGTCGGCCTGAATAACAAAGTCTTGGGTCCTGCATCAGTTGCTGTCTCCTCTTCCATGACGTCAGGTGTATAAAACAAGCAGCTGAAGCCATTGTAATCAGTTTTTCTTGCCCCAGACATCAGGTGCCCCCCAAATGGGGAGCAAAAATATAAAATAAACAGTAAATATATAAATGCACCTTAGAAACATAAAATTTACCTTCAAATAAAGCAAATGCACCACAAAGGCTTTTGAGTATGGTGAAGGAAAGAAAAGGTATAGAATGGGGGGTGGCAGGTGGGTAACCCGGACTGCAACAGTGAATACACTTGAACATCTAAATTTATGGTAAGTGTACACAACTGTACTATGTTCTTCGTGTTTCACTGTTGCAGTCATTACATTTGGGTAGAATCCCAAAGCTATGGATGGGAGGATGGAACTAAACAGCATTAGGAGCAGCTATAAGGCCCTGCAAGACTGCAGTGGCAAAGCCTGCCCTGGATTTAGAGAAGAGAGGTAAATGGTAATGCTTTGTGAACATGTGAACAGAGCTCCAAGTAGCAGCTCCTAGAATGTCTTTGGTTGGGACCCCTCTGAGAAAAGCTACTGAAGTAGATGCAGCCCTGGTGGAATGGGACCTGATCCCCTTGGGCACAGGTTTACCATGGTGCAAATAGCAGAAACAAATGCAATGGCTTATCCATTTAGAAATAGTCTGCTTTGATATAGCCTTCCCCTCTGATCCTGCAGCAAATGCTACCAGTAGTTGCTCAGACTTTCTAAGAGAGTCTGTCCTGTTTAAGTAGAATCTTAGTTGTCTGTGTACATCCAATGAATGCAGAATCTGCTCCCCTTTGTTCTGCGGATTTGGGAAAAAAGTTGGCAGGTGAATGGTTTGGTTAAGAGCCACACTGGATACCACCTTAGGCATAAAGGAAGGATTGGTACTGAGGGCCACCCTGTCCAGGTAAAATATAATGAAAGGCTCCACTGCCATGAGAGCCTGTAGTTCTAAAACCCTTCTAGCTGAAGTGACTGCCAAAAGAAAAGCCGTCTTCAAGAAAGAAATTGTATATCCTCAGTAGCTGCTGGTTTAAAAGGAGATAGGGTGATCCAGCACAAAACTGAGGTCACTTGGGGGAGTTGGTGCTCTCCTGGGAGGCCTTAAATTTTTGGCCCCTCTGAGATACTGTTTTAGCAGTGGATAAGAAAAGAGAGGAGGCTCTGTGTTGTAATGAGCCAAGATGGCAGATGCATGGATTTTTATTGAAGAAAAAGATAGGCCCTTGTCAAGCATCTCAGTTAAGTATTGTAAAATCTGAGGAATAATGGGCTTTGCTGTGTCTATTCCATGTGCTTGGTTCCAAGCACAGAATCTCTTCCATTTATCAGCATAAGATTTTCTAGTACTAGGCCTTCTGGCTTCCAAAATGACATCCATCATAGGTTTACTGAGAGATGTGGTTTGAATAATTAGTTGATTAGCCATGCTGCAAGATTCAGAGTTTGGAGCTGAGTGTGCAATATTTGATAATTCTGCTGAGACAGTAGGTGAGGTGTCATGGAGGAAGGTGTGACATATTCCTTAGAAGCGGATACCAGTGTTGGTGAGGCCAGTCCGGAGCAATTAAAATCATTTTTGTTTTTTTCCTGTCTGACTTTTAGTACGACCTTGGATAATACAGGCAGAGGGGGAAAGGCACAGACTGATAGGTTTTTTCCAGCTGAAGAATAGAGCATCCACTTTCCATGCTTTTTTGTGATGAGTTCTCGTGCAGAATTTGTCCAACTGATAGTTTTGGGGAGAGGCAAATAGATCTATGTCTGGGCTTCCCCATTTCTGTGTTAACATGTTGAAGATTTGTAGATCCAGTTTCCATTCATGCGGGTCGATAAGATTTCTGCTTAGGTCGTCTGCCAAAGTATTTTTATTTCCTGGCAGGAATTGAGCTTGAAGATGTATTTGGTAAGTCAAGGCTGTGTTCCACAAGACCATGGCTAGCCTGCAAAGGGGGGTAAGATTGGGTACCCCCCTGCTTGTTTATGTACCACATAACTGTGGTGCTGTCCGTCTTTATCAGTAGATGTCCTGGATGAAGTAAGTCCTTGAAGGCTGTCAGAGCATTCTGAACAGGTAGCATTTCTTTCCGGTTGATATGCAGATGCATTTGGTTTGGGATCCATTTGCCCTGAATGCATCTCCCTGCCAGGTGGGCCCCCTAAAAATAGTCTGATGCGTCTGTAGTTAGGGTTTGGGTGGCAGTGGGTAGAGTGAATGACAGTCCCTTGTTTTGGTGATATGTCTCTGCCCATCAAAGAAGCTCCTGTTGTAGGCAGGGAATAAGAGGGATCATTGTTTCCAGGCTGTGACAATGTTGATTCCATAAACTTTTTAGGTACCATTGAAGTTTCCTCATATGCAGTCTCGCATATGGAATTAGTAGAATGCAGGATGCCATGAACCCCAAAGCCTGCAGAATTTGTCTTGCAGATAACTGGGTGTTTGTTGCAATTTGAAGTATGTTGTTAATTGCAGTTGCTTGGTTGGCGTGAGGTAAGCCATCTGGGCAGTTGTATTCAAGCTTGCACCCAGGAATGTAATTATTTGAGAGGGTACCAGTTGTAATTTCTTTTCGTTTATGGTATATCCTAGGCATGCTAGAAGCCTTTTTACAAATGCCAGCTGTTGAAGAAGAGTGTCCTTGTCCTCTGCTTGCATAAGACAATCGTCCAGATAAGGATAAATTTGAATGTTTCTTTGTCTGCAGAATGCAATTACTAGTGCCAGGCACTTTGTAAAGGCCCTGGGCGTAGTAGATAAGCCAAAGGCCAATACAGAGAATTGGTAATGCAAAAAGCCTGCTTTGAAGTCGAGGTATCTTCTGCAAGACTCCCTTATTGGGATATGCAGGTAAGTCTAGAGTTACTAACCAAGCATTCTTGCCTAGCATAGGCAGTAGCTGTTGTAAAGTCAGCATTTTGAATTTTGGAATGTCCAGGAACGTGTTCAGAATTGCTAAGTCCAGCATTGGATGACATGAATTGTCTTTTCTGAGTACCAGGAAAAGTCTTGAATAAAATCCTTGTCCTTTTTCATTTTCTGGTACCGGTTGAACTGCCCCCATATTCATGAGGGACATGACTTGTTTCTGGGCCTCTGCCCACCAGTTTTGTGGCAGATCCGGCCATCCGTCTGGAACTGGCAAAGTATGGAATTGAAATCTGTACCCCTGGGATACTATGTACCCCTGGGATACTATGTTTAATACCCACTTGTCCTGGGTAATTAACTTCCAATTTTGAGCATGAAGTGCTAGTCCCCCCCCCAAGGGGGCTGCCAAAAGATAAATGCTTGGAGATGGTAGAGGAAAGTCATTGAGACTGCTTACTGTAGGGTCGTGCTTTGTTATCTCCAGATTTGGAGGTGGAGGCACCCCATTGTTTTGACCTGTAAGATCCCTGTGATTGATATCTGGAGCCTTTTGAGCTCCTGGGTTTGCCCTGAGTGGCTCTGTTTGACACAGGATAGGACCAATTTTTTGTAGGCCAGTGCCTACTGAACCTGGGTGGCTGCACTTGCAAAAAATCTTTTACAGTTTGCATAGATTTAGCTTGGTCTTCCATTTTCTTTAAAACTTCTTCTGTCTTATTACCAGAGTATCATGCTGCAAAGGGGCATCCAACAATTTAGCTTCAACATGATCAGGCAGATTTTGGTCCTTGAGCCAGGCATGCCTTATCACAGATCCAGTAACGGCGGCCCTACAAGAGGCCTCAAAGGAATCAAAACCACATTGTAAAGTATGCTTTCCAACCTGTTCTGCTGCATGCAATAAATCCTGTAACTCTACTTTCCACACAATCAGAAATCAACATAATTTTCTGTTTCAGTAAGCCCATAACATGTTGTTGATATTTAAGCATATGAAACTGGCAGTTTAAAGCCCTGATTGCCAAGGTTGCAGACGTATAAACCTTCTTACCCCATCTATCCAGCGCCCTGGAAACTCTATCAGAAGGGGTAGGATTTTTGGCTGTAGAAGCCTTAACACCCTTGGGACCCTGAGAAATAGTCTCAGGATCAGCAGCAGGATTTTTGAAAAGAAATTTGTGGGAGTCAGGAACCCTGTAATATCTGTCTGGCTTACTAGGAGCCAGAGGCAAGGAATCAGGAGCCATGTTTCATTCCAAGAACACATCATCCACAATGTCTAGTACAGGAGGTAATGCCAAAGGCCTATGCTGAGGAAGAAGAAGGAAATCCCTAAGCCTCTGTTTTGATTCAGAGAAGTCCTGACTCTCCCAGTGAAAATGTTCCCTTAAAGTATGTAAAGTCTCTCCAAAAGAGTAATCCTCAGGAGATGCAGATGGGATGGATTCCTCTGCATCAGAATCCTCATAAGGTGGAATAGAAAATTCCTGATCAGAAGAGGAATCACAAGAAATGGAAACCTGATCTGATGATTCATAATCAGTGCCTTGCCTAGGCCTCTTAGCGGGGTGGGGGGTTGGGAACCCATGATCAAGGTAATTAAATCCTCAGCCTTTTTATCATTTTTTTTTTTAGGCATAGGGGCCTGAGCATGTAGCTCAAGCATCAGTTTTTTAGACATAGAAGTTGTTTTGGCCTTGTTTTTGTTGATGGCGTCAGTTTAATATAAAAATGTCGAGGCCTGAAAACACCCTCAGAAGCCGGTGCCTGCTCAGCGGCTCCAGACCCATCCAAGGGAGAAACACCTGCGGGTTCAATACTTTGTGAATCTTGTGGCATACCGGACTCCGAATGGGTCTTGGTAGAGGCCTGCGACTCAAAAGTAGCGGGTATCAGGGGCTGTGAAAGTGCTTCACTGAGTACCAGCAAACCTGCGACTGGCTTAGGAGAAGCTTCGTCGTCGGTTTTGGACCTCGACAGTCTGTCTCTGCTTTTTCCTTGCGTTTTTTTTTGTGAACTCCGGTAGTCGGATTGCTGACTGACGACATTTCAGGGTAGTTAAATCTTGAACCAAAACATTTAGAAGCAAAAATATACCGATGCTTAATAGTGCATTGGTTAAATTTAGCAAAACACTGACAGCACGGCACGCTGTGGTCAAGGCCTAGGCAAGGAATACAGTACAAATGAAAATCCTTATGAGGTATTTGCTTCCCACAAGTAATGCAATTATTAACTTTTACTGACATCGGTAAGGAGCAAGAAAAATTTCCCCCATGGGGTACTTAGCTTTAGTTTGAAGACGAAGAAGGGTTGGCACACTAAACTTGACCTAAAAGAAAAGAAGTGGATCACCAAACTTGGTGCTCTGTTAAATCCAGGATTAAATGAACACTTATAGGATAGAATAATAAATATAATAAACATGGATTTAACATAAAAATTTTTTATACATGATATGTCATTATATTATTTTTTATTTTTTATTTTTTGTTTTCATTTATATGTCTCTTGCATTTATTATTGCAATACCAGATATATTATTATGTTTAATATTAATGAGTTTGATTGATTGATTTATACAACCAATCATTGAATTGTATGCTGTATATAAACACCAAATTTTTGTGAATGGGTTCTGTTGGTATACACTGAAGAAGGCTGGGTTTGAACCTGGGCCGAAACCGGTATGTGGGACCCACTTGGTGTTTTGGTAGTTTATTAATGCATCAATAAACTACTTTTCACAGTCCGATTTTTGTTGCTGGCGTTCTCTTTTGTTATTCATTTGACTTGTAGCCGTGCAACTCCTTGCGTGCAGGATACACTTTGTCGGAGGTACGTTGCTTCACTTCCTGCTGGGGGAATCGTTTGGACTGTGTCGGCGTGTTCGCCTCACCGTTAAGGTCTTTATGCAACTTTAAACTAACCAAGCTCATTTTTTGGCTCAATTTATATTTGAGCTTCATGATTTTGGGACATATCATGTTCAAATATTGGTTGGTCTACAAGTTTTGATCGGATTCTTTTCCTTTGGACAAAGTGAGTTACGAATAGACTTTGTATGATACGCCATCTTGGTTTAAACTGTCTACAAACATTTCGTGGACTTTATTAATCATTGAGGGGCCATAATATACATAGTGGTATGACAATATTTATCTGTTCTTTACATCAATAACAGCAAATGGAACTTGTCGCATAGAACAACGCTCATGTTTATACGTTTTGTGGACAATTATTTCGTAACTATGTACTAAGAACATTTGGCCTTTCTTCGACACATGTGTGTGTTTAAAACTTGTGTCATTATTGGCATATAGTTATTTAAACATTAAATTCATGTTTTTTCAAGTGATTGATGCAACAGGGAGCCTTCTGGTCTTCAAACAACAAACAGTTGCCTATTATAAATCGTGGGCACATTACGAACTGTTATCGGGTTGATGCTTATTTTCTAAAGGGTCGCAACATACAGCATAGCGATTTCATGTCTAAATTTTCATGGACTATATATAAAATATGGTTATATGGAATTTAATGTATTCGACTGTAAAATTATTGACATGGTGAACTATTTCTATGGGCATTGAACACATTGTGAATTTTTTTACTAGATTTGGATTTTTCTGAATGGCCGTACTTTCAACTAATGGCATTTACAAGTACTTATTATTTTTTAATGTATTTTCTGCAGTACTGTGATTTATGTTATAAAACATTGCTTAGGGCAGTCATAATTTAAATTTAACAACAATTATAATAGTGCATTTTTTCATGCATCTTAGACTTTTGGATGATTACTGTGACTATTGTTGGAATATATATACATGAATATCTACTGCATTTATGCAACTATATTGATTGTATGTCTCTGATTTTGACTAATGCATTATTGGACATCATCTGAGTAATGGTTTAGAAATGTTAACCAGTGAGCTGATTACTTTTGGAAACTGTTGGGCGCAATTGAAAATTATTTGTTAGCTATGTTTTATGTAACATACTACAAGTGTTAAGACTTTGTATAACAAATCAAGAGTATATTGGTAGAGCTATACTTTTTGACATTGTTATGTGCATGCTTATACAAACACTTAATCATCTTTCTTTTTACAAGCATTAAGATGATCATTACATCGGCAGAGTAATACTTTTGATATGGTTATGTGTATGCTTATGCAAACATTTAGCTGATGTTTAGTGATAAATCATTTTATTTTTATAAACATTAAGGCCATTACATCAGCAACTATATACCATGACCCAATAGTGTTATTTTTGAAACAAACAAGCAGACATATCTTTATACATATACTTCCCTCGTTTTACCACCCCCCCCCTCTTTTCATATAGTGGATTGTTTACAATATTCAACAATACAGACCATGATGATCCATTTTTTGGGTCTCTAATAACAAGGGATTAGTGTTGTTATTGGCAATTGGCACAAGTATACCAATAGCAATATTTAGCTGTTGAACATTAGGCAATCATTATTCTGCTAGCTATAAAAATTGCCCTTATTATATTGTGGTTTACATATTATGTCCCCACACAGGTAACATGAGGGATAGATTAGTCAATGTAATTTTTATACAAAATAATTGGACATAATATTCCATAACAATCAGCTTTGTTTTACAACATTGATAAAAGGGTTGAACTAGATTGTTTTATCCATAACTTTTGGGACTGGCTAGTAGGCCTGCTAATTTTGATACAGCTATTTAATTAACATAGTGTGACATGTCAAACACATATATCTTTTAAATGTAACTTCTGATATAGTCGAAGTTACACTTTTTCAAACTTCATTGAATTTCCTTCAGTTTTTACAAACACAGTTGAATATTGGTACTCTGGGACCCCATAAAAAATATATTTCAGAATTTTGAATTGAGTCTACCTTTGGATTTGGGTGTCAAACATTATTCTGATTTTGCATATTTTTTGTTGTTGCTTTCATTATACCATTATTGTCCTGTAGCTGACGTGGTAATATTTTGCATTTATTTATGCATTTATAATATATGACCATTATTGTCTAAGATTTACAGGACGTGGTAATAACTTATATTTAATTAGTCAAATATCATGGATCTAAACCAAATATTATTGGATCTATCAGCAGACAAGGATGACCTTGCACCCTTTGGAATTGGGAATGCAGCTATGGTCTCTGGTATTACTACTGCTATTAAACCAGAGCAAAAATGTGAGACACTTTTTTTAAATCTAAACAAAAATATGAAAAGTTTAAGATCCAGTGTTTGGCACCATAAATTATTAAAGGCATATTTGGCTAAGGGCATTTGTCCGAGAGGTCTCAGAGTCAAAATTCAACCACTTGTGGGAGATCCTGATGATAATTTAATGACGGAATGGGCTCAGATCCAACAGGAATATTCAATGAAGTTTGTCAGTTCTTTGTCTGATTATTACACTAGAATCATTGACAAAGAGACAAATACAGTCCTTGAATCTATTCAAGAATGTAATCATTATCAACATGAGACATTCTTTCCTGCTTTGTTATCCAAACTAAGCAGTGAATTACTGAGTTTTGAAACTATTTTGAAAGAGAGAAAGATTAAAAAATTCTCTCGTGATCTTATGGACTATGATAAAGGACAACCTTTCAAACAGGTCAGACATGTCAAATTCCAAGAGGGATATATTAAAAATAACAACAAGTTTCCATCTAATTCCAAAAGGAAACGCCCGAGATCCATACTTAAAACTAAGGGTACTAATGCAGAATCAACAGATTATGATACATCATCTGGGACAGACACGGAGACACAGTCCACTCTAGATTCCCCCAACCCTAAACGGAAAAATAATATGTCCCCTTTAGGGAACACAGAGGGAGGAGGGGTGGTAGAAAGCACAAAAAAAGTTACAAGTCTGGAAAACTTGCTACAAATGTTGTCGAACAAGTAAATAATGTACATAATATTTCAAAAATCACATTAACAGCTGAACAAACATCATTACTCAATAAAGGATTGTCTTTCATTCCTGGATTCTTTGTGTCTGAGGATAATTTTACACAGGATTTATTCTCATTTTGTAGGCTAATGAATCTTAAGTTATTTTTTCAGGACAAAGAAGATGTTGGTTCAACACAATTTGATTCCTTCAAATACCACAGTTCATCCTTTACACCCCCTATGCATCCTACTGTCAATTTATTTTTGCGTAGTGTCTTAAATGAGTTACATTTCCAGTATAATCATGCTTTACCTATGCCCAATAACATGACAGAGGTTGAGAAATCATGTTTGGACGAATTAGTACGTAACAAGGATTTGGTGATTATAAATGCAGGCAAAGGAGGGGCAGTGGTAGTGTTAGATTGGAGCTACTATGATAATGAAGCTTATAAGCAGTTGAATGATGCTCGATACTACACTAAGATGCCACTTGACCCTACTCCAGTTTTCAAAAAACAGATTGATGATTTTCTACAATCAGCCTTTGACAATGGCATCATATCCAAGAAAACATTAGACCATTTAACAATTTCTGACCCCATTAGACAATACATCTATTTTCTACCCAAAATACATAAAGATTTGTTTCATCCACCTGGTAGGCCTATTGTGTCAGGTATGGGCTCACTGACAGAACCACTTTCTGAATTTTTGACTATGTATTTAAAACCTTTACTATCATATGTAAGATCTCGCATACAGGATACTACTCAATTTTTGAGTATTATCAATGATATGCAGCTAGATTCCAATTGGTGGCTCTGTACTTTGGATGTGAGCTCATTATACACAAGTATTCCACACTGGGCCGGACTTGATGCTATTGAATTCTGGTTACATCAATCCAACATGTATCAACCAGGATTCAATACTTTATTATTAAATCTAACTGAGCATGTATTGACCAAAAATGTTTTCTTTTACAATCAGGAATGTTTTTTGCAAACCAATGGTACAGCTATGGGGGCATCTTTTGCCCCCATATATGCTGACCTATTTATGGCTTATTTGGAACACATTATGATTTATGATGCTACTCACAACCTTTTTTTGCCTGAGATAGACATCTGGCGGAGGTATTTGGATGACTGCTGGATGGTGTGGAGATCGGATATTCCATATCTTCTTGAATTTGTAGAATATCTGAATGATAATAAATGGGGAATAAAATTCACCATCAATTATGATCTAGCATCAATAACTTTTTTGGATGTTTTGGTCACAAGAAATATGGATAATACTTTAAAAACTGAGACCTATAGAAAATTTCCCGAATATAACACCATTCTCCACGCCTCCAGCTTTCATCCAAAACACATTGCCAAAAATATTCCCAAATCGCAATTTATCAGAATGAGAAGAAATTGCTCTGACAATGTCAGTTTTGGTCATCATGCTCAAGATTTGTGTACCAGGTTTAAGAATAGGGGCTATAATTCAGGTTTTGTTACAATGGCTTTGAATCATGCCTCAGGGTTACAGAGATCAAATTTGTTAACATACAAACAAAAACCAAACACGAAAAGTACATTGCGTCTTACCACCACATATGGTAGAAATACCAACACCTTTATTAACATCATTAAAGGAAACTGGAATATACTGGAATCAGATGTTAAAACCAAATCCATTGTTCCAAACACATGTTTGTTTTCATTTCGAAAAGGTAAAAACTTAGCGGGACACTTTAATCATTACAAACACCATTTTGAATCTTCTTTATCCAATTTATATCAAACGACCATTTTGGGTGATAAACTCATTGGCTGTTTTCCTTGTGGTCATTGTGTTAACTGTAAATTCATAACAAAAACAAAAGAGTTTACCAGTAGAAACAGTAATAATGTGTTCGACATAAAATTTTTTGCCAATTGTAACACGGATTGGGCCATTTATATGGCACATTGTAACTGTCATTCATTTTATGTTGGGCAAACTTCACGACCAGTTAGGCTACGGATATCAGAACATTTGAGTGACATTAGATGTAAAAAAAAATCTAATGCATTATTCAAACACACACTGATACACAATAAAGCTCAATTTCGTTTCACCATAATTGATAAAATTATTGGTGATAGAAGTAACAAAGGGGGTTGGCACACTAAACTTGACCTAAAAGAAAAGAAGTGGATCACCAAACTTGGTGCTCTGTTAAATCCAGGATTAAATGAACACTTATAGGATAGAATAATAAATATAATAAACATGGATTTAACATAAAAATTTTTTATACATGATATGTCATTATATTATTTTTTATTTTTTGTTTTCATTTATATGTCTCTTGCATTTATTATTGCAATACCAGATATATTATTATGTTTAATATTAATGAGTTTGATTGATTGATTTATACAACCAATCATTGAATTGTATGCTGTATATAAACACCAAATTTTTGTGAATGGGTTCTGTTGGTATACACTGAAGAAGGCTGGGTTTGAACCTGGGCCGAAACCGGTATGTGGGACCCACTTGGTGTTTTGGTAGTTTATTAATGCATCAATAAACTACTTTTCACAGTCCGATTTTTGTTGCTGGCGTTCTCTTTTGTTAGTTAAATCTTGAACCAAAACATTTAGAAGCAAAAATATACCGATGCTTAATAGTGCATTGGTTAAATTTAGCAAAACACTGACAGCACGGCACGCTGTGGTCAAGGCCTAGGCAAGGAATACAGTACAAATGAAAATCCTTATGAGGTATTTGCTTCCCACAAGTAATGCAATTATTAACTTTTACTGACATCGGTAAGGAGCAAGAAAAATTTCCCCCATGGGGTACTTAGCTTTAGTTTGAAGACTTCAGTTCTGAAACTTGAAAACGAAAATTTCAGGAGTCGGTGACCGGCACTTGCGAACTGCTTCTGCTTCGGGCACTGTGCGGCAAGAAAGACTGATTAAAATGGCGTCGGCTGTATGTTTTATACCCCTGACAACATGACGTCATGGAAGAGGAGACAGCAACTGACACAGGACCCAAGAGACTTTGTTATTCAGGCCGACTGAGGGCAACCTGCCAGCAGATTACCCAAATGTAATGACTGCAACAGTGAAACACGAATAACATCCACATTACCACAATAAACAGAACATGCTGGAGGGACAGGTTCCTAACCCACAGACTTCCCTAACTCTGGAACAAACTTACCATTCACATCAAGCAGAGCACTTCACTGGCCCTCTTTAAGAGAAATCTTGACAAGTGGATGGGCAATAGGAAGTTCACCCCGCGGATCACTTCAGTGGCCTTGCTTGACAGGGGCACTGGGAACTAAATTTGGGCGGCATGATGCCAGGGAATCTTCTTGGGCCAGGCTTATATAGGCTCCAGGGCCGTTAGCCTAGTACACACCTATGAACCTATAAGCAAGGGAGTCATCATTAGAATCCACCTCAGAAGAATGCAATTCTCTGGACCTTTTAGGGGAAGAGGAGGACCAAGGAGGAGTAGTGAATGAAACCCCTTGAGGAGGCCTCAGCAACAGTAAAGCATTAAATAACCCCTGAGTAAAGGCCTGCCACTCACTTTGTGGAACCCTAGGAGAAGAAATATGATTAGTTTTCTGTTTCTTTTTTAAGGGGACATCTGTCCTAGAAACCTGAAAAGGCCCAGACTCAGGATGGCATTCCAAAACTGCAGTAGAAATCTCTTCCCTAATGAGAAATTGCGGAACCCCTCTAGACCCCTCGGAAACAGTCAACCATGGCTCTCGGTGAATGGCCAAAACAGGCGCCTGGAAACTTCGTTGATGTGCTGCCTGCCAGATTCTCACCGGCTTCCAACCCAGACGTGGTAGAAGAATCTGACAAAGCAACTGGGTGAGCCTCCATGTTCATAATAACCTCAGAAGAAACTCCTTGCAGAGGCTGGACAGAGGAAGAGTGTGATCTTACCTCATGCACCTTCTTCCCTTACAGCTGACCCTCGGGGCAGGAATTTCCATCCACAGTATCTGCAGCAAGAAGCTTAAGATGCTGGTTCTCAAGATACAATGAAAGGGAAGAAAACCTACTATGAAGAGTTTTGGGGACAAACGCCTGTCAAACTGAACAAGATGTATGGTCTTGAGCAGCACCTAGGCAGAAAAGACACTTATCGTGGTGGTCTTTATGGGGAATCAGTCTCCCACACTGACATTTACCCTTCCTGGATGACATTAACCCCAAACAGCACAAACAAACAGAAAAAGTAACCAAAAACCCAACTGGGTACTTATCTGCAACTGTGAGGACTCCAGCAAACAGGAGTAAGTACAGGACTGTCAACAAACAGAAACACGGTTAAGAAAAATGGATGGAGGTAACAGACCGACGGTTAAAACAGCATTCAGACTGGTGGCAAAGAAGTTCTGAGAATGGTATGCCTGAAAGTCACCTTTATGCCCTACCCAATATGCAAGGAGTGTGCAGGTGACGTTCAGCGTTCCTTAAAGCAATGGTACTCTTTGGCTGGATGGTGGGCTTCATGGCAGAGAATCCCATTTGTAAGGAATACTACTGCGGTGAATGTAAGGACATCAGTCTTTCATACCTATTCATTTAATCAATCATTCTTGAATTTAAAAAACATGTATGTGAAAGATAAACTTAAAGCTCGTCTTCATGACTCTTATGAGACAGAATGCAAGTTATCTTACTATGCAGTAATAATTGTCTTTAGAAGTATGCTGATGTAAAACATGGGTAAAGGAAACAAGAAATTCATATTATACAATGACTAGTCATTAATATTCCAAAACGAGCATGCTGATTCGGCTAACCAATCAGCGTGCCTGTTGTAAATCCAGTCATCTGGACCTTTTTCCATTGCTATGCACTGTAACTTTTATTTTTTGTTAACAAAAAAAAAAAAAAAAACTGTAATCTGGGCTCCTGACATAGCAGAGAGACAGGACGAAGAAAATACTAGGTAAATCAGGTACGTTATTCAAAACTAAACACATGTACCTGATTTTCCTTCTATCCATTCTGTCTCTCTCTCTCCTACCCCTAAACTGCCTGAAACTTTTTTTTATAATTAAAAAAAAAAAAAAAGAAGAAAACAAAAACTGGAGCAACAGAGACCTTCTTTTCTCCGTTGTTTCCTTTCCAAAGCACTGATGTACTGGGTATGCATGGGAGTGCAAATCCCATACGCATGACCAGTACATCAAAAAAGCAACAGGATATATACCAGCCATGGAAGGACATCACAGCACCATTATACAGAGAATATTTAAGAAAATTAAGTATTTTTTTCTTAAATAAATGTCCGTGGTGTGGTATATTAAGATTTACCCACAATTGACTTTATTTAATCACTCAGGCTTCACCATCGTGATTAAACCACACCAACCATGGGTAAATCTTAATATACCACACCAACGTCATCGGTTATTGCTTAGTTTACTAAAGCAATCTGAATTCACCACAAAGAAATGCTGTCTGATGTGGCTGCAGGTTATATACGTAAAAAAATAAGGATGGTAAATAGCTAATTCTTAAGAGAAGTTATTAAATGGTTGTTTTAATCAACTATCAAAACTAATTTCTACATTTCAGTGAAGAAAACCTGCAGTGTTACTTTCAAAATGAAATGCAAAATGTGGTTCAAGAATTTTGAAATAATTTCACAGACATTAGTGGGTTTGATATTTTTAAGGTGTTGCTCACACAAAATTAATGGTTTTATATTCAAACAAAAGTCATAAAACTATTGTCTCATAAACGTAATAACCTTCTACTTCAGGAAATTAGTCCATTAGGAAAACTAGAGAACATATTCAATTAAGATAAATAAAGTCCATTATTAGAATATGCAATGCCCAACTTAAAAAAATACTTCTTGGAAGAGGCAAAATGTATCAAGATGGTTCCTTTTGCTCCAGTTTTCAGATGTTTAATTTTAATTGTGCATCTATATGAGACCAATTTTGGCACTGCTGTGCATTAAGAATGATTGGGCAAGCATGAATTCAGATAGCACTTCTGAATTTTGTCTTCTGGTGTTAACTCCAGAGTTTTGGATTATGCTGCAGATAACTCTACATTCCTGCACTAGGGAAGCACACCTACCTTATAAAGCATGCAGGTAAACAAGAATACCACATTGCTGAGTTTCCCTAAATGACAAAACTCAACAGGATCTACTTAAATTAATTATGTCTTGGCATCTGTAACAAATAAACTCGAAAAAGCAAACCAGTAATATTCCACACGATTTAATGTTAGCGCTTACGTACACAATTTCCACACGATTTAATGTTAGCGCTCCACACGATTTAATGTTAGCGTTAGTATCTGTAACATTTCATCTGCATTACTGCACTGACTCCTGACTCCTCTGCAAGTGGACTGGGTCTGCGAGTATGTCATTTGTTCTACTACTTTAGGTCCTCTACCAAGGTCCCATACGTCTTGACTTAATATTTCATCCTAGATTGTGCGTAATCTGTAGGTAATTATCAAGAAGTTATTATGGCCTCATATAATAACATGAACACTAATGTTTGTCTTATACAAGAAATGTATGAGTTCTTTAAAACATGACCATTTAAAGTAAATGATCTGTGGCTATAAAGTAAAAATAGGTCTCCAGCATTTCTCCTTTATGAAATTCTACCAATAATTTACAGGTAGCAATCCTAATTAAATAGGGTGATGCATGTGAAGTAAGACTTGGGAGGGTATATCTGTTATTGTAAACTGTACAAGCCCACTACTTTCTTGTTATATTATCTTAGTTTGGACAAATCTGGAATCTTTAAGCATTTCTTTCAGCAAATATTTGTATCTAATAACCACAGCAACTGAAAGAGGTGACAGGAATATGACCCTATTTTCACCACTGGATGAGCAAGGGGCTTCATCTATGCATCATAAGAAAGAAGCTATTTTGCTACAAGCTTTTTGACTTTGTACTGTACTTGGCCATGTGGGATCAACAGACTCTAGCTCCATGGGGTGAACACCTTTTGCTCCCATGAAGTGTCACCCACGTTAGAAAAGTACAGTTGTGCAAGATCTTACCACAACAGTAGACATCCTACTTCTCCCTGTTACAGTATTCTTTACTCTTGGGACACCCTGCCAAGGATAACCTAATAATGTGTCAGTATACCAAAGCTTTTACATCTTCCAAGCATTGTACGTCAAGCACATGTCCTATGTGCTGCGCGTAAGGTACATATGTGACATACGGATACCTAATCCTCAGAACTAAAATGCCCCAGGAGAGCCAAAGAAAACAATAACATGTAGATTCAGAAAGGGAATAAGAAAGAGATAAGGCTGGAAGAGGGACCCGTTGGCCAGAAGTAAGACAACAGAAAATAATAGAAGGCAGGAGGGAGGGACAGAATACTGCAACGGTGAGAAGTAGGACTTCTATTGTTATGGTAAGAACTTGCATAACTGTACCATGCCCTTACTTATCATTGTTACAGTATTCTTTACTAGAGAGAGAGTACAAAAGATACTGGGAAGTATGCGAGGAATAAGGCAAAGAAGAGTCCTCCACAAACCCATGAAGAACGGCCCTAGCTAAACCTGCACTGGAAATGAGATCAAACTTGTAACGTTTGGTTAAAATGTGAACAAAAGACCAGATAGCAACTTCAAAGATGGATCTAGTATTCAGACCCTTGGAGAAAAAAAAATACAGCAGAAGAGGCCACTGCCCTGACAGAATGAGCACAAACAGTAACTGCCCTGACAGAATGAGCACAAACAGTAACTGCCCTGACAGAATGAGCACAAACAGTAACTGCCCTGACAGAATGAGCACAAACAGTAACTGCCCTGACAGAATGAGCACAAACAGTAGAAGAAATCTGCTTGCCATGAAAAGAATAAAAAAAAAAGAAATGGTTTTAGAAATCCAGGAGGAGTTGGTTTGCTTAGACACTGACCGACCTAATTTCAAGGCAAGAAAGAATAAAAAAAGTTGCACAGATGTGCTAATGCATTTTGTCTTATCCAAGTAATATCCAAGCTGGATATGTAAACCGAGGTGTGTAGTGCCCTCTTACTGGAAGTCTCTGGAGAAGAACAAAGAGGGAAGATGAATGGACTGATTCAAAACAAATCATTAACCACCTTGGGCATAAAAGGAGGACTGGTATGAATACAGACCCGGTCATGAATGACTGAAGTTCAGAAACCCTCTTGGCAGAAGTAATAGCCAGCAACAATACAGTCTTATAGGTTCATAGGTTCATAGGCTAGTACTAAGCTAACTGCTCTTATGAGCCATTTTAAGCCTAGCCAATTATCCCTTGTGAGACTCAAACCCTGCACCTTGCGTTTGTAAGGCAAACACCTTAACCATTAGGCCATCCTCCCAACTGCAGGTTCAAGAGGTAACCGAGTCAATTTTTTCAAGAACAAAATTAAGGTCCCAAGGAGGAGAAACAGGCTTTTTGAAGGATATACAATGGAAGCCTTTTAGAAACTGTTTAACTTCAAAACTAGAGGCCAAAGGTGAACATTGAGCAACTCATACAAATAAGGACCCCCACCAAATAGGGTCCAAGTCATGCTTGAGATGCCAAAATGAAAATCTATCCCACTTAGCCACACAGGATTTTCTAGTGGTGGTTTTCTGGCATTCTGCAAAACCCAAAGCAAGTTCTCATAACATTGGTGTCTGAAAGGAATCAAAACCCTATCACCCAAAGTGTCAGCTGAAGTGTGGGCAAGTGAGGTTGAATAAAAGATCTGTCTTGTATGAGGAGATCCATCCTGTGAGGTAGCATGTGAAGATTGCGCCTGGCCAGGTGAAACACAAGGGGGTACCAGTGCTGTTTAGACCATGATCGTGTGCAGGACTGGGAAGTAAAAGAGGAGGATATACATACAAAAATATCGCCTTCCAAGAAAAAGACATGATGTCCACTCTCAAAACCAAAGAATGTGACATGCAGGAACAGAACTGGAAAGTTGTCTGTTCAGTGGGGAGGCAAAAATATCTACCTGAAGAGTATCCCACCAAGTACAGTGTCCAGAAACACCTCCCTATGAAGCATCCATTCATGACGATGAGTACTGGACCTGCTTCTGCCACTATATATTAAGCTCTAAAGGGATGTAAACCACTTGAGGGACCAGATGAAGGTAGACTACAAAATCTCAAGCTTAAAGGGCCAGCCTACAAAGAAGGTAAGATTTTATGCCCCCTTGAAAGCAGATGCACCACATGACTGTGGTATTTTCTGCAAAAATCTTCAGAGGACCTAGAGCACAAAGGGAGTGAAAGGCCTAGAGAGTTAGTAGCACAGCCCTCATCTCTTTGATATTGACACGGTCTGTCATCTGCTGATGGGCCCAAAGACCTTGAACTTTCAAGTTGTGGGAGGCTTCCCAACTGTGATTGGAAGCATCCATGTACAGCTCCTGAGTAAGGAGAGGAAACTGAAAAGGCAGACAGGGATTTAGGGAAATCTGATTTATCCACCAGCAGAGCTTGAGCTTGAAACAAGGTAAGAGAGGGACCTGATACTCCAGATAGTGGCAGTGCTGGAGCCAAACAGACTTGAGACACTACTGAAATCTCCTCATGTAAAGTGTGTCAAAAGGAACCATGGAAATGGTGGATGCCATGTATCTCAAGTCTCAGAGAAATTTCCATATATAAAGGACTGGAAGAGGAAAAAGAAACTTGAAGTAAGCAGTCAAAGAGAGGACCTTTGAAATTTGGAGGCAAGCCAACATCGGAATGGTGAATCCTACAACCCAAAAACACTTGGTCCTGAGACTAAGTTGACACAGACTTTTTGAGATTGAGGATAAACCCACATTGTGCAGAAGACATATAGTGAAGTATAGATTTTGAAGCTGATGACAAGGGGCTTGAGTTGGAAGGTCATCTAAATAAGGGAATATCTGAATTCCTTGAAGTCTGAAGAAAACTACCACAGGGGTCTGACATTTGGTAAATACCCTTGAAACTGTAGAAAGACCAAAAGGCAAAGCAGAGAACTGATCAGAGGAAGAAAGTACAGTTGTGTACACTTACCATAAATGTAGATGTTCGAGTGTCTTCACTGTTTCAGTCATGACTGTAGGGTTCTCCCCTGCCGGCAGGCAGTCCTTGGTCGGCCAGAATCCCAAAGTCTGGGTCCGGCGTTGGCTGTTCAGCCATGCTCCCTGATGTCAGAGCGCCAGGAGTACAAAGCTGACAGCCGACGCCATGTTCTCCAGTTTTTCTTGCCCCAGATGTCAGAAGTTCCAAAATGAGTAAGGTCCCATACCCTTTGCAAATACACCTCAGAAGAAGGGTGAAAAAGGGAACCACACAAAAGAAAAAATAAGAGGGGACAGGTGGGAGGGAAACCCAGACTGCAACAGTGAAGACACTCGAACATCTATATTTATGGTAAGTGTAAACAACTGTACTATGTTCATCGTGTTTCACTGTTGCAGTCATGACTGTAGGGTAGAATCCCAAAGCAGAAAGAAAGGGAGGTGGTCATAAAGTAGAGGGGGTGGCTATAAGGCCCTACAAGACTGCAGAAGCAAAGCCTGCCCTAGACTTAGAGTAGAGATGTAGATTGTAGTGCTTGGAAAAAGTATGCACTGAACTCCAAGTTGCAGCTTCCAAAATGTCTTTGGTAGGAACTCCCCTGAGGAAGGCAGCAGAAGTGGCAGCAGCTCTGGTAGAGTGAGTCCTTATACTCCCTGGGATTTGCTTTCCATGGTGTGAATAGCAAAATCTGATTCCATGAGCAATCCATTTATAAATGGTCTGTTTTGAAATGGCTTTACCTTGGGAACTTGAAGCATAAGAAACAAACAATTGCTCTGATTTCCTGATGTCCTTGGTTCTGTCCAGGTAAAAACGTAGTTGTCTGTGTACATCCAAGGAATGTAAGATCCTTTCCCCTTTATTTTGAGGAGTGGGGAAAAAAGTTGGCAACTGAATAGTTTGACTTAAAGCCATTTTGGAAACCACCTTAGGCATGAAAGTAGGATTAGTCCTTAAAGACACCCTGTCTTGATGAAAAATAATATAAGTTTCCACAGCCATAAGGGCTTGCAACTTTGAAACCCTCCTGGCAGAGGTCAGAGCTAACAGGATGGCTGTCTTCCAAGATAAAAACTTGATGTCAGATGAGACAGCAGGCTCAAAAGGAGGTAAGGTGAGCTTTTCCAAAACATAGTTGAGATCCCAAGCAGGAATGGGAGGACATCTAGGGGGCCTTAAGTTCTTAGCTCCTCTAAGAAATTGTCTCATGAGCTGGTGGGAAAAGATAGGAGGGTCTGTATTATAATGGGCAGAAATAGCAGAGGCGTGTATCTTTATGGAAGAGAAAGAGAGACCCTTATGTAAGAGGTCTGACAGGTAAAGTAAAATCTGAGGAATGTTAGGAATAAGAGGATCGGAATCCTGAGCCTGCATCCAGGAACAAAATCTTTTCCATTTTTCTACATAAGATTTTCTAGTGCTAGGACATCTGGCTTCTAAAATGACATTCATAACCTGCTTGGGAAGGAAAGAATGAATCAAAGATCCTGGATTAACCAGGCTGCCAGGCTGGGAGTTTTGACAAGGGAGTGTAGAATCTGACCCTGGTGTTGGGACAGAAGGTTCGGAATCTGTGATAAAACCCAGGGTGGCTCTAGACAAAGGTTTTTCAGTGTTGGGTACCAAAACTGTCGAGGCCAATTTGGGGCCAGCAAGATTATCATCTTGGGCTTGCCCTGCTTGATCTTTAGTAATACCCGTGGAAGAAGAGGAGGAGGCGGAAAGGCATATCCCAAGAGGTTTCTCCAACTGAATGATAGAGCATCCACTTTCCAAGCTAGATCGTGGAAAGTCCTGGTGCAGAAAATTTGTAGTTGATGATTGAGGTGGGATGCAAAGAGGTCTATGTGAGGACATCCCCAGACTGCTGTAATCATCTTGAATATTTCGGAGTCCAACATCCATTCGTGTGGATCCGAAAGGTTTCTGCTCAGACTGTCTGCCAGGAAGTTTTGCTTTCCTGGTAGAAACTGTGCTTGAAGGTCCAGATTGCAAGCTAGAGCTGTGTTCCAAAGATCCATGGCTAGTCTGCAAAGGGATAGGAATGAGATCCCCCTTGCTTGTTTATGTACCACATAACTGTGGTGTTGTCTGTCCGTATCAGTAGTTGTCCTGGTTGTAGAAGATTCCTGAAGGCCAATAGAGCTTTCTGAACGGCTAACATTTCCTTTAAATTGATATGCAGGTGCTTCTGATCCTTTGTCCAAAGGCCCTGCAGACAGTTGCCCCGAAAATGGGCTCCCCATGCATAATCTGAGGCATCCGTGGTTAGAATCTGAGTGGCAGGAGGCAGACAGAAGGGTTTCCCTTTGTTTAGAGTACATGTCTTGGACCACCAAAGGAATTCCTTTTGAAGACAAGGCAGGATGGAGATCAGTATGTCTAGACTGTGACAATGCTGAGACCATACACTTTTTAGGTACCACTGTATTTTCCTCATATGTAGTCTTGCATATGGTACGAGAAGGATGCAGGAGGCCATGTAACCCAGAGCCTGCAGGAATCTCCTTGCAGATAGCCGAGTTGTATTTGCCAAGGTTTTGAAAGTTGAAGCCAGCTGTAACTGTTTTTCATATGTCAGAAATGCCATCTGGGTTTTTGTGTTTAGAGAAGCGCCCAGAAAAATTATCTGTTGTGATGGTGTCAAATTTGACTTTTTTATGTTTACAATGAATCCCAGGAACTTGAGAAGATTCTGAACAAACTGTAGATGCTGGAGTAAGACATCCTTGCTGTCTGCCTGAATAAGACAGTCGTCCAGATAAGGGTAAATTTGAATTCCCTTGAGTCTGCAATAAGCTACTACTGGAGCCAGGCATTTGGTGAAGACCCTGGGCACAGTAGACAATCCAAAGGGCAGTGCAGAGAATTGGTAGTGCCTCGATCCTGCCTTGAACCTGAGGTATTTTCTGCATTCCTGTCTGATGGGAATGTGTAAATAAGCTTCTTTTAAATCCAAAGTTACCATCCATGCATTTTTGGTCAGCATTGGCAGTAGCTGCTGTAGAGTAAGCATCTTGAATTTTGGTATCTCTAGAAAGGTGTTCAAGACTGACAGATCCAGAATGGGTCTCCATGAATTTTGCTTCCTGGGGACTAGAAAGAGCCTTGAGTAAAAACCTTGTCCCATCTCTGAAAGTGGAACTAGTTCTATGGCTTTCATAGTCAAGAGAGCTTCCACCTGGTTTAATGCCTCTGACCATTGATGTTTTGGAAGATCTGGCCATCCGCTTGGCCTTGGTGGTGTATGAAAATGGAATTAGTAACCTCTTGAAACCACATCCAGAACCCACTTGTCTTGGGTTATATGAGTCCAATGTAGATGAAAAAGAGAAAGTTTTCCTCCGAGAGGGGCTTCCAGGAAAGAAGTTCCTGCAGCCCAACAGAGGGAGTCATTGAGTCTGTCTTCTATGAGCTTGCGACCTGTCTTCTCCACCCCTAGGGGTGGAAGCAGTCCACTGTCTTGGTCTATAAGAGGCTTGCGCTTGAGGCCTACCTCGGGGGAGTCTATATCTACCCCTCTGAGGCCTGTCTGAATTGGGAAAGGACCAATTTTTTGCAGGCCAATTCCTGCTAAACCTGGGTGGCTGTACTTGTAAGAAATCTTTAACTGTTTGCATGGACTTTGCCTTGTCCTCCATCTTTTTAATCATGTCTTCAGCTTTAGATCCAAATAAAACATTATGTTGAACAGGAGCATCCAATAATTTAGCCTTTACCTGATCTGGCAAATTTTGTTCCTTTAACCATGCATGCCTTCTAATTACTGTGCCAGAGGCAGCAGCCCTACAAGAAGCCTCCAAGGCATCAAATCCACAGTGTAAATCATGTTTCCCAACTTGTTCAGTAGCATGCAATACGTCATGTATTTCCTTATCATCTGCATAGGCGGAAATGGAAGTTAGCTTTTGCTTTAAAACAGACAGGAGAAATTGCTGGTATTTCAGCATATGAAACTGACAGTTTAAAGCCCTACTAGATAAAGTAGCAGAAGTGTACACTTTTTTGCCCCACCTTTCTAAAGATCTGGAATCCTTCTCAGTGGGAATGGGGTTTTTAGTAGAAGTGGCCTTAATGCCCTTAGGACCCTGAGAAATGGTTTCAGGGTCAGCAGTAGGGTTCTTGAATAAAAACTGGTGGGAATCAGGAACCCTATAGTATCTGTCTGGCTTAACAGGAGCTGGAGGAAAAGAGTCAGGAGTTAAGTTAGCCTCCAAAAAAGAACCATCCACAATATCCAAAATAGGAGGGATAGCCAGGGGCTTATGTTGGGGAAGAAGAAGAAAATCCCTTAGTCTTTTCTTAGATTCCGAGTACTCCTGTCCTTCCCAGTGAAAATGTTCCCTCATTTCATGCAAAGTTTCCCCAAAAGAGAAATCCTCAGGGGGAGAAGCTGAAGGAATGGATTCCTCAGCATCAGAATCCTCATAAGGAGGGAAAGAATATTCCTGGTCAGAAGAAGAAACAGAAGACTGATCAGAGGAGTCATAATAAACTTCCTGCCTTAGCCTTTTATCTGAAGGGGGATGTGAACCCCTAATCATAGTAAGTAAGTCCTCCGCCATTTTAAGTAACTGTTTCTGAGACTTGGGAGCCGGATCAGAAGAGGCCTGGGTTGCAGTCTTTGATTTGGAAGGAGTCTTTGCCTTTGTCTTTGGCTTTGCCTTTATAAGAAGCGGAGTAGGCCTGAAAACCCCTTCGGAAGCCGGTACCTGCACAGCGGCTCAGGACCCATCCGAAGGAGCATTGTCCGAAGGTCCAACTGAAATATTCAAAGGCCTAGTTGGCTCCTCGTGGGAGTCCGTTTCGGCTATCGGTTCCGAAATGGCCGATGACAGGGGCTGCAAAAGCATCTCATTGACAACGGCTGAACCTGAAGCTGGCTCTGCTTGTGCGATATCGTCTGATTTGGACCTCGGAGGCCTGTCTTTGTCCTTGCGTCGTTTGTGAACTCCAGTAGCCGGAACCGTATCCGATGACATTTTGTAATTAAAACGCCTACCGAAGTAATGAAAAGCAAAATCGTACCTTCATTTAATAGTACGTTGATTGAATCTAGCTCAAAACCGACAACTAGCTACGTCATGGTCAGGGCCTAAGCAAGGAATACAGTAAGAATGAAAATCCTTATGAGGTATTTGTTTCCCACATGAAATACAATTATTAACTTTTTCTGACATCGGACTGGAGCAAGAAAAAGTTTCTAACGGGTACTTAGCTTTGAGTAGGAGAAGAAAGTCTTTGGACTGAAGTTTGATTAGAAAAAATTGTCAGGAGTCAGCCGACCGGCACTTGCGAACTGCTATCACCGCATGGCAAGAAAGACTGGAGAACATGGCGTCAGCTGTCAGCTTTGTACTCCTGGCGCTCTGACGTCAGGGAGCATGGCTGAACAGCCGACGCCGGACCCAGACTTTGGGATTCTGGTCGACCGAGGACTGCCTGCCGGCAGGGGAGAACCCTACAGTCATGACTGCAACAGTGAAACACGATGAATATCAGAGAAAGGTAAACACTTCCTGACGAAAGGGCGAATAGGAACATGGAAGTAAGCATCCTTCAAATATAGAGATACCAGAAAAGATTAAGGAAGCAAAAGAGGGAAAAGTGTATGAAGAGACAACATCATAAAGGAAGGAACCCTGAGAAAAGTGTTGCGAAAAGATAGGTCTAGAATGGGCCTCACAGCCCCTCTGTCCTGGGAACCAGAAACATTCTGGAATAAAAACATCTTGCCTGCTGAGACAGTCAAACAGCTTGGATGGGTTTCCAATTCACAAGAACTTGCAGAGCCAATGGAAAATGAGAAAGCTAGCAAGGAGCAAGTTGAGGAAGGCTGGAAAATGGAGGAAGGGATTTCCAGACCATAAAATAACAGTGCTGGATGACTGAAAGAACCCAGGCATCTGTGGTTATTGAGCGGAATGAAATGGAAAGGAAAGGGTTAGCCTGAGGGACAGAAGAATCTGGTGGAGTGGAAGGGGAGACAATGTCAGACACAAACTTGTCAGGAAAAGAAGTTTTTACCTCTAGAATTTGGTGGGTTTCTAAGGGGAAAATCTACTTAGAAACCATTTTGCTTCCAAAAAAAGAAGTTATGTCTTACCATAACGTTCCATCTGTCTTGTTCATCTTCTTTCATTCATCACTGATGGGGTTTGGTTTTAAGCCCTCGGAACAGAGTTGGCCTTTTTACCAAGCTTGCGCCAACCAAAAAACTCTCAAGCTAAGTCTCTACCCAGAAAGCCATTCTCCCCGTTACCTCAGATCGAGTTTGCTAGAGAAAAAGAAGTAAAGCCATTTCTGTGAAAATACCCTAAGGCACCACTTAGACCCAAAGCATCCCCCAGGAGCTTTTGGAGGGGGAAGGAGGGTGGGAAGTGATGAATGAAAGAAGATGAACAACACAGATGGAACGTTATGGTACGACATAACGTCTTTACCCGATGTTGTTAATCCTCTTTCCATTCATCACTGATTGGACAGAATCCCAAGCTACCTTGAGGTCCATGGGTGGCCTTTATGGAAGAACATTCCTGAGTATCATTGAGCCGAAGGCAACTTTCCCTCTGGAGACAAAGTCCAATTTGTAATGATTGATAAAGGTATGAGACTTGGCCCAAAAAGCTGCTGCTCAGATGTCATCCATCGATGCCTTGGAATGGAATGCAACTGATGTTGCAATAGATCTAGTGGAGTGAGCTTTAACATTTGTAATAGGTTCATTATTGAGGGAATAGATGAAACGTATGCAGTCCCTTAGCCATCTTGATAATGTAACCTTGGAAACAGCCTCTCCCATTCTATGGCCAGAAAAGGAGATGAAAAGCTGTTCTGATTTACGGATAGGTTTGGTCCTGTCTAGGTAAAATCTCAATTGTCTACGTACGTCTAAGGAGTGAAGACAATACTCTCCTGTATTGACAAAATTAGGAAAGAGCACTGGTAGATCAATGGTCTGGTTAATGGAGAATTTAGAAACAATTTTGGGAAGAAAGGATGGATTTGTCCGTAGTGATACTCTGTGTTTATGAAAGACCAGATAGGGCCTATTGATACACAATGCCTGCAGCTCCGAGATTCTTCTGGCAAGGTAATGGCTACCAAGAACAAGTATTTCCAAGACAAAAACTTCAGGTCACACTTCACAGCAGGTTCAAAAGGTTTTTGAGTCAAAGACTGAAGGACTAGAGTGAGGCTCCATGGTTCCACCGGCTGTCTGACAGGACATGTCTGATATGAAAGGTCCCCTTGAGGAAAGCCTTGCAAAGGCATAAAGAGATAAGGGAGTGCCATCTATACCACTGCAGAAATTGGAAAATGCCGCTAGATGTACTTGTACAGTAGAGGCAGAGGCTCCATTATCAAAAAACTTAGCCAAGTACTGAAGTACTGCAGTAACTGGAGCCGAATATGGGTCTAGCATGTTATCCTTGGACTAGATGGAGAACCTTTTCCATTTATCCTGATATAGTCTTCTGGTGGATGGTTGTGAGAGGCCAGAATGATGTCTTGAACAGGCGAGGAGAGATTAGCTTGCCTGGCAACTAGTGGAAGTGGAGAAATCAAGCTGTCAGCTTGAGCCTGGACACATTTGGGCGACTCAAACCTTGGGGGTGAGTAATCAGATCTGGTAGAGGGTCCGGAATCCACAGCGGTTATACTAGGTGAGACCGAAGGAAGGGGAACCAAACTTGTCGAGGCCAGAATGGGGCTTTGTGGATTACCTTGCATTTCAGTCGAAGAGCTTTCTTTAGAAATTGTGGGATCAGAGGGATCGGAGGATAAGCGTAAAGAAGTCCCGTGGGCCAATTGTGGATCAGAGTGTCCCTCGGTGACTCCCCCTCTGGGGGAAGTAGAGCAAAATAGCTGCTGAACTTGTTGTTTGATGGGGAAGCTAAAAGAATGCAGCAAGGCTGGCCCCAGTGGCTGATGATTACTGACGCCACCTTGGGGTTGAGAGACCACTTGTGAGGCATAAGGATGCACCTGATCAGTTTGTCCGGAGTCACACTGGAGCTCCCTGGGATATGCGTTGCTATCAGAAAGCAGTTGGAAGCTATCGCCCACTGTCAAATTCTCATGGCTTCTTGACATAGGGGGTAGGACTTTGTTCCTTCCTTGCTTGTTGATATACCAGATCACTGACATATTGTCTGATTGAACTGCAATTGTCCCGGAGGGGAGAGCTGAATGGAAGGCCTGCAACACTAATGCACAGCTCTCAGTTCCAGAACAGTGATATGCAGGTAGGCCTCTGAGGTGGACCATGTGCCTTGGACAGTCTTTCCCTTGGATATGGACCCCCGCACGCAATCAGGGAAGCATCCGTGGTCACAATGGTCGTGGGCTGAGGAGACTGAAATAGATGACTCCAAAGTTCTACATCTGGCCTCATCCACCAAAGCAGGTCCTATTTGCAGGAGTTGGTTATTCGAATCTGGTAACAGAGGGAGAGATAATTTGGGAACCACTGACACAGAAGGAGCCACTGCAGAATCCACATATGTAGCTTTGCTAGAGGCACTATTGGGATTGATGCTGCCGTAGAACCTAGGGCCTGGAGAACTTCCCTTGCAGAGACTTATGTTTGAGAGAGTATCACCTGGAGTTGAAGCCACAATCGAAGGAGTCTGTGAATTGGGAACGATACCAGATAGGACTGAGCATTGAACATTGCTCCAATGAACTCTATTTGTTGTGTAGGGGTAAGGTTTGATTTCACCCAATGTATCAGTATTCCCAACAATTTTGCCAGAGAGAGAGTACAATGTAGTGCTGTTACCAGAAGATGCTCGGTGGTAGTGGTAAGGAGCAAGTCACCCAGATATGGAAATACCCGGAATCCTCTTAGTCTCAAGTGAGCTGTTACCACTGCCATGGATTCCGTGAAGACTCTGGGGGCTGTAGAGAGACCGAACGGCAGGGCACAGAATTGATAATGACTGGCTTCTAGCTGGAAGCGAAGCAGACTCCTGGAGCATTTTTCCATCTTGATATGGTAATACGCATCCCGGAGATCTATAGAGTAAGTCTATAGAGTACATCCAATCGCCTTCTCTTAAAACGGGGAGAATGGACGGAGCCGTGACCATCTGGAATCTGGTTTGGGTGACAGGCTTGTTTAAGTTGCTGAAATCCAAAATGGGTCTCCAGTCCCCTGTCTTTTTTGGCACCAAAAAGAATCTAGAGTAAAATCCGGATCTGCGATGGTCTGGTGGGACTGGTTGAATGACTCTTTTTTGAGACAGCTTTATAATCTCTGAAGCTGCTTCTTCCCTTTGACTGGGTGGAATGCTGGGACGTCTTCTTGGAAAATTTGGCTGACAAAAAGGGGAATGGTGTCACCTCTGGTGATGATACTCTGTACCCAATGACTGGTGGTGACAGATTGCCAGGCAGCTTGGTGCAGAGAGAAATTACCCCTGACTGCTTCCAGAACTAAGCAATTGGGCCACTCCTCAGGACCACTGTTAAGGCTGTCCAGAAAAAGAGTCCCTGGAGCCTTGGTTACAAGGACCCCCTCTGTCTCTATAGGGGCATCTTCCGGAAATGTTACCCCCTCTGCCTCTGGGAGTATCATCACCACATGGGGTACGGAAAGGACCCTGAGATTTCTTATGCCACATTTTTCCACTCCTCTGATTCCTGGAGAAGGTGCGTTGAGGGTTGGAAAACTGTAGGCCTATGGCAGACAGGGTCTTTCCATCTTGCTCACACCTGACTAGCGTGGTCTTCACTTTGGAGCCAAAAAGGGACGAAGCTTTGATGGAAGCATTCAGAAAGGAAGACTTGAAGGGATCCATGAGGTCACAAATGTGCATCCAGGCATGAAGCCTCATAAAAATGCCTGAACCCACTCATCTAGCTGCCCCTTCAGTCGCATATGACAGCAACCTCATGGACGAGTTGGATATTGATTCCAAGGTTGCGAGCTGCGAGGCCACTTTGTCCCTGACCTTGTTAGAATGTCCCAGAGAGTTCGGAAATTAAGTCCCTCTGGAGCCTCGTAAAATGTGCCAAATAATTCAGGGACCATATAGAAAAGGTCCCTGATGCAAAAACATGCTTTGCAAGTCTGTCCACTGCCTGGGACTCTCCTTTGCGTGGGTGGACAGCGGGACTTTCCTCAGCCAAGTCCTTTTTCATGGCCGCCGCCACCACCACAGCATCAACTACTAACCATTTGGACCAATGCGGGTTATCTTTGGGAAGGGAAAGAATTTTGTCTGGTCTCTGAGGCATCACCTCAGTGGAATCAGGGTTCATCCAAGCATGCATCAAGATGAGCTGGAGGAGCTCATCGACAGGCGGGGTCACCCAAGAGGTAGAAGGCCGGATGCAAAAAGTCTGCAAGAACACGTACTCCTCAGATGAAGGGTTGGAGGGCTTCCAGTCACCTCTCTGCTTTAACATTTCCAGGATGTCTCTGAAGGAGGCATCATCAGGAGGTGACCGCGGGGACCCTTCACCATCATTGTAAACAGTGTCTTCTGTTAAGGACTCCTCAGGCAAGTCCATGTGCTTCCTCTTGCACGTCTTATTTCAAGGGGGCTCCTCAGTGGGGATCTCTGAGGAGGACTTGAAAGAGTGATTACCCTGAATGGGGTATCCTGCAGCTTCTCTGCCTGGTGTCCTGGGGGGGTGGTCTGCGACAGCTGTAGCTCAGGGGGGTGAAAACTGGGGTTCCGACATCAAAGGAGTGCTGGAAGCAAGAGCCCTCTCCATCGTGCGCAAGGCAGGCCCGCCCGAAGAGGAATGGGTGCCCGAAACAGAGAAAGACAACCTCAGGGCCGGGGTCACACCCCACTCAGACGAACCCGCCCCCACGGATCTAGCCTTAAGCAGGATCAGAGCAGACGTGGCTATCGGCACAGAAGATGGAAAGTACAGTTTTGAACCTACCATAAATGTAGATGTTCGAATGCTAATACAGCTGCAGTCATAACAGATGGGTTCTCCTGCCGTCAGGCGGGTCCTCGGTCGGCCGAATTCCAAAGTCTAGGTCTGGCGTCGGTTGTCGTCGCTTCTTCCCTGGCGTCAGTGCGAAAGGGGTATGAAAGAACCAGCCAACGCCATTTTCTTCAGTTTTTCTTGCCCCAGATGTCAGGTGCCCCCAGAAGGAAGGCAATACATAAATTTGTGTAATAAAGCAATGCCATAAAATCAAAATACAGTAGTTGCAAGCAAATACACCATAAATGAATACCCCAATCAGGTTGTATGAGGAGGTGTTAGCCAATAGGCCTGTCCCAAGAGGGGAAGGAGGGAGGGAAACCTGGACTGCAGCTGTATTAGCACTCAAACATCTACATTTATGGTAGGTAGTTTGTACCCATAAATAACTCTTCGAAAGAAGAGATCCACACTTGCAATCCTTACTTGGGGGTAGTCCGCTCCTCGGTCGGGTCCATATCAAAGTATAAGGCTGGAAGGCAAGGCGCATTTTTGACACACATCAGGACGCCAGGGTACAAGCTCGCATGACCCGACGTCATATCCTCAGTCTTTTCTTTTGCCTGTCAGAAGACCTAAAAATAAAAATCAAAACAAAAAGACAGCAAACAAACACTTGCACAAACATCTACATTTATGGTAGGTACAAAACTGTACTATGTTCATCGTGCATACAGCTGCAGTCATAACAGATGGGTAGAATCCCAAAGCTAAGAAAGGGGTGGTAGGCACTAGGTGGAACTAGGAGGAGCCAGGATGCCCTGTAAGACTGCAGTGGCAAAGCCTGCTCTAGTTTTGGAGTATAATGGTAGGTGGTAGTGCTTGGAGAAGGTATGCACAGAACTCCAAGTGGCTGCTTCCAAAATATCTTTGATAGGAACTCCTCTGAGGAAAGCTGCAGAGGTAGCTGTGGCCCTTGTGGAGTGAGATGCCTTCAGGTACAGTTTTGCCATGAAAAGAGTAACACAAGCGTATGCAGTGGGCTATCCATTTTGAGATTGTCTGTTTGGAAACTGGCTTCCCTTGAGCTCCTATAGCATAGGACACAAAGAGCTGTTCTGATTTTCTGAAAAGCTTTGTTCTGTCCAAATAATAACGCAGTTGTCTGTGGATGTTCACGGAATGTAGTAATCTCTCCCCTTTGTTTTGAGGATTAGGATAAAAGGTAGGCAAGTGTATAGCCTGATTCAAAGCTACCCTGGATACCACTTTTGGCATAAAGGACGGGTTGGTTCGTAAGGAAACTCTGTCCTGATGGAAGATGATAAAAGGCTGCACAGCCATGAGGGCTTGTAGTTCTGATACCTTACGAGCTGAGGTAATAGCCAGAAGGAAAGCTGTTTTCCAGGACAAATATTGCAAATCTGTTGAGGCAGCTGGCTCAAAAGGAGGCAAGGTCAGCTTTTCTAGAATGAAATTGAGATCCCAAGCAGGTATTGGTTGTTTCCTTGGGGGTTTTAGATTCTTAGCTCCTCTGAGGAACTGTCTTAACAGGGGGTGAGAGAATAAAGGTGGATCAGTGTTGTATTCTGCAGAAATGGCTGAGGCATGGATTTTGATGGAGGAGAATGAAAGTCCACTGCTTAGCAGCTCAGCTAGATACTGTAATATTTGAGGTAAATTCAGTTTTCCAGGATTCTGGCCCTTTTTCTCATTCCAGCCACAAAACTGTTTCCATTTTGCAGAGTAAGCTTTTCTAATAGACGGCCTTCTGGCCTCCAAAATGACATCCTGCACCTCCTTGGAGAGTAGGGTCTGCTGAGATGTTAAGGAATCTTCCATGCGGCCAGATTGAGTGTTTTCAGCTGACTGTGAAGAGTTTTGAAGCTGTGCTGAGTCAGAAGAAGAGGCATTAGAGGCAGGGTCCATGGTGGGGAATGCGTCAGACTCCTCAGGAGTGGGTACCAGTGTTGTCTTGGCCAGTCTGGAGCAATGAGAATCATCTTTGGTCTGTCTGCTCTGGTTTTTAATAGAACTTTGGGCAGCAGAGGAAGAGGTGGGAAGGCATAAACTGTCATTGTTGTCCAACTGAAAGAAAGAGCGTCCACTCTCCGGGCCTTTGTATGAAAAATCCTTGAGCAGAATTTTGTCAATTGGTGATTTTTGTGGGAGGCAAAGAGATCTATATCTGGCCTTCCCCATGCTTGAATTATCTCTGTAAAAACTTGAGGATGCAACTTCCATTCATGTGGATCTGTCATATTTCTGCTTAGGTTGTCTGCCAGCGTGTTTTCCTTGCCTGGCAAGTACTGTGCTTGAAGTTCGATTTGTAAGTCCAGAGCCATGTTCCAAAGTGATATGGCCAGCCTGTATAGGGGGTATGAATGGCTTCCTCCCCGTTTGTTTATGTACCACATTACTGTGGTGTTGTCTGTCCTTATCAATAGTTGACCTGGATGCAGAAGGTCTTTGAAAGCTATAATAGCATTTATTACTGCTAGCATTTCCTTTTGATTGATGTGAAGGTGCTTTTCTTTTTGGGACCATTTGCCTTGAATGCACCGATCTGTCATGTGCGCCCCCCAGGCATAGTCCGATGCGTCTGTTGTGATGACTTGATTTGCTTGAGGCTTGCTGAATGGGAGACCTGTGTTTGTTTGGCATGCTTGAGCCCACCACAGAAATTCCCTTTGAAGACATGGAATTAGTGGTATTATTGTTTCCAAACTGTGGCTGTGTTGAGACCATAGGTTTTTCAGGTACCATTGAAGTTTCCTCATATGCAGCTTTGCACATGGGATTAGTAGAATGCAAGATGCCATGAATCCCAGAGCCTGCAGGATTTTCCTTGCAGTCAGCCTGGTGAAATTTGCTAGTGTTCTGAAGTACTGAGTTAGTTGCCCCTGTTTCTCTGGCATGAGGTAGGCCATCTGGGTGTTTGTGTCCAAGTTGGCACCCAGGAAAATTATTTTCCGAGAGGGTATTAGCCTTGATTTCTTTTTGTTGACTGTGTATCCCAGAGAATTCAACATTATTACATAAGCCAGATGTTTCAGAAGTATGTGCTTGCTGTCCGCTTGGATCAGGCAGTCGTCCAAATAGGGGTATATTTGTATCCCTTGAAGTCTGCAGTAGGCAATTACTGATGCCAGGCATTTCATGAATACTCTGGGCGCAGTAGATAAGCCAAAGGGCAATGCAGAGAATTGATAATGGGTTGAACCTGCAAGAAATCTGAGGTATCTTCTGCAATTTTGTCTGATTGGGACATGCAGGTATGCCACCTTGAGGTCCAATGTTACCAGCCAAGACTCCTTGCCCAGCATGGGAAGAAGCTGCTGCAAAGTGAGCATCTTGAATTTTGGTACGAGTAAAAATGTGTTTAGGATGGATAGGTCCAAAACAGGTCTCCAATCTTTTCCCTTCCTTGGTACCAGGAATAGTCTGGAATAAAACCTTGACCTTGTTCGTGAGTAGGTACCTCCTGAATAGCAGCTTTTATGTCCATGAGATCTGAAATTTGTCTTTGTGCCTCTGCCCTTTGATTGTGTGGCAGGTTTGGCATGCCTCTCATTTTTGGAAGGGTGTGAAAATGGAACCTGTAACCTCTGTTTATAATGTCCAGGATCCATTTGTCTTTTGTGACAATATGCCAATTTTTTGAAAATAATGCCAGTTTCCCGCCTAAGGGTGCTGCCATTTGAGCCTTGCTTGGCATGCAAAGGGGAAAGTCATTGGGTCTGCTTTCTGAATGGCTGTGAGTTATCCTCACCACATCTTTGTGTAGGAGCTTGCCATTGTCTGCCTCTAAACGATCCTTGAGATTGCCCTCTGCCCCTCGGGCGCCTGTATCTACCTCTTTGGGGTCTGTCCGTGGCTGGAAAGGACCAATTTTTGGAAGGCCAATTTCTACTGAAAAGTGAAGGGTGTACCTGTAGAAAATCTTTCACTGTTTGCATTGATTTAGCCTTTTCCTCCATTTTCTTTAATACCTCCTCAGCATTAACACCAAATAATACATCCTTTTGAAGAGGGGCATCTAGTAATTTAGCTTTGACATGATCTGGTAAGGTTTGTTCCTTGAGCCAGGCATGTCTACGTATCACTGATCCTGTAACAGCAGCTCTACATGAGGCCTCTAGAGCATCAAAACCACATTGCAAGGTATGTTTACCCACTTGTTCTGCACTATGCATCAAATCCTGCAACTCCTTCAAGTCTGCTTGTTCAGGTTGTGACATTTTACTTCTCAATTGTGATAACAGAAACTGTTGGTACTTTAGCATATGGAACTGGCAGTTTAATGCCCTCATGGTTAAGGTGGCCGAGGTATATACCTTTTTTCCCCACCTTTCTAAGGATCTGGAATCTCTCTTGGAAGGTAATGGATTTTTAGCAGTGGAGGCCTTAATTCCCTTGGGGCCCTGCGAGATAGTTTCTGGGTCAACCACATGGCTTTTGTATAAAAATTGGTGTGAGTCAGGAACCCGGTAGTACCTGTCAGGCTTGACTGGGGCTGGAGGTAAAGAATCCAGGTTAAGGCAGGCCTCCGAGTACACATCATCTAGTATGTCTAAGACAGGAGGTATAGCCAGAGGCCTGTGCTGAGGTAGCAAGAGAAAATCCCTAAGCCTTTTCTTGGAATCTGAGTACTCTTGGCCTTCCCAGTGGAAGTGTTCCCTTAAGGTATGCAAGGTTTCCCCAAATGAGTAATCCTCTGGAGGGGAGACAGAGGGAATGGACTCCTCTGCATCAGAATCTTCAAAAGGGGAGTAAGAATGATCCTGTTCATCAGAGTGCTCTGATATAATGGAGGCCTGGTCAGAGGGGGGGGATTCTTCCCCTTCTCTGGGCCTTTGTCCAGGGGTTGAGAACCCCTGATAAGAGTAATTAAATCCTCAGGCATTTTAAGCATCTGTTTTTAGGCATGGGGCCTGGAGATGGGCCCTGTGTAGCTTGTCTCTTAGAATGCATGGCTGCTTTAGACTTAGTGAAAGCCTTGATGGAAAAAGAAGAGGAAGGTCTGAAGACATCTTGAGAGGAGGCAGACCTGTCTACATTTTGAGATTCACCACCAAGAGTGGCTTTGGTATCTGTAGTCGGGGTGTGGGCAGAGGAGCCTGCGACCTCAGGCACAGAAGACACCGCCAATGAAGTGTCGTCGGTAGTCAGGGGCTGCGTAGGTGCCTCACTGAGAACTGGACCACCTGTAGTCGGCTTTGGCGTGGTGTCGGTAGAGGCCGCGGACCTCGTGTGTCGGTCCTTATCTTTGCGTTTTTTTAGACAAAACTGGAGTCGGAGTATCCGACGACATTATATAGTTAAATATTTTGCCAAAATAATGCTGGGCAAACTCCGCCCGACACTTAATGGTGCGTTTGTTGAATGTAGCACAAAAACGACAGACCGAGACATCGTGGTCTGGGCCTAAGTAAGGAATACACAGGGAATGAAAATCCTTATGCGGTATTTGCTTCCCACATGAAATACAATTATTAACTTTGTCTGATGTCGGTCTGAGGCAAGAAAAGTTTCCCCAACGAGGTACTTAGCTTTCAAGAAGACTTCGGTTGCAAAATCTTCGTAATTTCAGGAGCTGGCCGACCAGCACTTGCGAACTGCTTCTGCTTCGGGCACCGCGCGGCAAGAAAGACTGAAGAAAATGGGGTCGGCTGGTTCTTTTATACCCCATGTCGCACTGACGTCAGGGAAGAAGTGACGACAACCGACGCCGGACCTAGACTTTGGAATTCGGCCGACCGAGGACCCGCCTGATGGCAGGAGAACCCATCTGTTATGACTGCAGCTGTATGCACGATGAACATCTGAGGAGAGAGGTGGCTCCATACCCCGGGCCGACATGCCTGTCCCCCAATCCCCAGATTGAGGAAGGACTGGTTCAGCAGGAACCAAAGACCAAGGGGACAAACTCAGAGCCACAGTGAGATGCACCATAGGCGATGAGGTGATGGGTTCCAAGAAGGATGTCGAAGTAGACGGCTTCGGAACCAAGATGGTCGAAGGAGGAGTGTAAGCTGGAGTCCGTGGATAAGACAACCCAAGTCCTGCAGGTGAATGGGTCTTAGAAAGTAAGGGAATCCCCCTGGCCAACAACAGTTGGTCTATAAGATGCACCACATTGTGTTCTGACAGGCTCCTGGTGGATCTAGTGGATACTCCGGACAGGGAGTCAGGATGTTCGATGAAGGGGCTTTACACTTGGCCCACAAACAGATCTACGGAAGGGGAGTATTGGGTCCGTGGTGCAAGATCTGTTGGCACGGAAGTCTCTAATTTTGAGACTGGAAGTAAAGGGGTCAAATCCAGTGAGGTCGGTACAACGCTTGGTGCTGAACTGCCATTCTGAGCCAGAACAGTTGGTTCCAAAATGGAAGCTAATGGAGTAGTCAAAGGTGTGCCCTGAGCCAAAGTGGCTACAGGTGCCGAAATCGAAATAGGCGTAGTAATGTATATAATCAGTGCTAGAGGCAGGACCAGTGCCAAAACAGGTTTCAAGATGGTCGGAGCCAAGGAAGATGGAGTCGTAGAGGCTGATTTATGCTCTGAAGATAACTTTGGGACTTTTGATTTCCCAGGCTTGCTCTGATCACCCGATGGTGAAGAAAGAACAGAGTGGCAACTCTTTCTGTCCTCAGTAGGAGGGGTTGAGACCCCCACCACAGAAATGGCCTCTAAGAAGGGAGACTTGAGTAACCCTTTCAGAAAGAGTTTATTTTTTTGCTCATTAAGAGTGCGTTCACTGAAACTCTGACAAATGTCACACGGAGGCTGCACCGAAAGGTGGGGCACTCCCAAACTATATACACAGTCATCATGAGAATCACTATTAGGTAATTTGCCCTTACATTAAGTACAATGCTTAAAACCTGAAGTACCCTTCTTATCTGTCATCTTTATAGAAGACACCACAGGCCAACTGCACAATCCAACTAGAATAAAGTCAATTCCGTTCAAAAAGTCACAAAAAAATAACAATACACTGGTATGTAGAGAAAAAGAAAGGAAACACCTGAATAAAAGTCTAGGCTACCTATGGGAAAAAAAATATTTGGATGCATAGTTCCTCTGGAACTTGGGTACAGGAGAAACAAATATTTGCTTAAAGTCTTGCATAACCTTGCCCTTATCCTGAAGGGCTTTAAAGAATTCTGCAGTAACAGTGTCAATAAGATTCTGGTTGTCTAAGGAAAAATCTAAAAGTTTGTCCTTAAAGTCCACAGATAAGGCTTGAAGGTACAACCAAAAGTATCTCATCATGAAAGAACCAGATACAGCCACCCTAGAAGAGGCATCAGCTGCACCATAGCTGCATTTAATGGAATGGAATGGCAAGTTACCTGACGGGCAGAGCTCAGAAGAGAAAAAGCAGAAGTCTTACTGTCCAAATCAGGCATTTCAGCCCCCTCCGAAGACAAGAGCCAGGACATATCTAGTCACGTGGGTCTGATAATTAATGGCCCTAAAAGCCAAAGTAGCAGAAGTATATACTTTTTTCCCATGGCTGTCTTTGTCAGAAGGTAAAAGCTTGGAAGAGGAAAGCAGTTTGGATAGCTTATCTGTGGACATGGAAACAACAGCATGATAAGAAGAACTCTTATACAATTATTTATGATCCCTCAGGAACTTTATAAAATCTGTCTGGCCTCCAGAGGCTGACAATTAGGAGCCTGAAAAGCTGCTATAAATGTATCCTAAATGGCAGCTAAAACAGAAGGGACTGTAGATGGTCTGGGTGAGTCCATTTGCAAGAGTTCATAATATCTCTTTTGAACCTCAGAAACCTGGGAAAAGTCCCACTTAAGTGTTTCATCACAGACACTACTGTATCTGCAAAGGACAAGTATTCACAAGAAGAGTCTGGGACAAGGAATCTTCTTCACCAGGCCCCAAAGCCAGAGGAATAGTGGATCTGCGAGCAATATGCCAAAGATTCTTCACCAGAATCCAACTCATCAGAAGAATCAGAGTCCTTAGGTCTCTTAGAAAGGGTGGAAGAATAGGGAGCACAGGTAAGGAGAGACAACCCTTGTGAGGTTCCAGGGCATTAAAAAGTCCCTGAGTAAACTTCCACCACTGTTTGTAAGGATCCTTGGCCAGAGAAGCCACTTTTGTTTTTCCATTTCTTTTTTAAAGGAACATCTAGTTTAACAAACCTAGGAGGTTCAGACCCCTACCTATATTCATTGACAGTACCAGACAACTCTTTCCTAACTAAAACTTGGGGAATCCTCCTAGGACCTTCAAATATATATCAGAAGTGTTACCCCTCTACATCTGTGCCAGACCTCTAAGCAGCCTCGGCATACTTGTGAGTAGACAGCTTTGTGTTGCCCTCCAACTGGGTTATGGCACAGAAAACTAGCATCAGCACAAGACAGTCCTCAGGTTCTTCATCCAACCAGAGGGAGACATCTGGTGCAGGCTGGACTATGGTTCAGTACTTGCTTTTTAAGCTTTTTTCTTTCGTGGCAACTGAACTTTGGGGCAGGCAGATTCAGCCAAAGCACCCAGAGTCAAAAGCTTCAGACATTGTTTTTTCCAAATAAATTGAAAGGGATGACAGATGGCTGCAGAGTGTTTTTAGGGACAAATGCCTGACAAATATTACATTTCACCTTAATTAATTTGGACAGTCACAAATTTGCTGGCCTCAACAACAATACACTATAATGAAATCATATCACTCTAAACAGAAGTTCAGGAGGAATCTAATAATATTTGCTGCTATAGTTATCAATAATAGCATGGGTGCTCCGGTTTCCTCCCACATCCCAAAGACATGCAGTAGGTGGATTGGACACTCTAAATTGGCCGTAGGTGAGAATGTGTGCGTGTGTGTGCCTTCTGTGGAAGGTTAGGCTGGCAACTCGACACTGTAAAACTCCACTGCCACTCCCGCTGTGGTGACCCCTAACCGGGAAAAGCCAAAAGAAGAAGAAGAAGTTATCAATAATAGCATCTAGCCTCCCAACAACCCAATAACCTCTCCTACCTGTTTGGGGTACCTTTTTCGATACAAAAATAAGAGCCATTTAAAATCCAAGTGATCCTTTGTATGCTTGTATAAAGTATTACTTTCATTTTTTCTACGAAAAGCATACACGTGTTTATGATTTTTTTATTTTAAGAAGCATTCCATTTTTCCTACATAAAATGTAGTACAGGTAAGGCAATTTCAATATACACTACCCAACTACTATTATAGATAAATTTACAATTACTCTACAACACTTTGCGTAGGAGGATTTAAATATATTAAATGAATCATAGACGTTAACGGCACTGGTCAAAGGCTTCACATTTGTACTTCCCCCTTATGATAATGTTAGGAATGTTTTATCGTGTTCTGCACCCCTTCTATATATGCTTTCAAATTTTTACCTCTTTTGCACGCAAACACTGGAGCCTCCCCAAATTTATCACCCTCATTGTTCTGAACACTTCTTTCCAGTTTTTATTATTTACATTCTTTATCTCGCTGACATTAACAATGGAGGGACCACAGCTGCAGGAAACTCATCTACGAGTCTTTGTCTTTTCCCCTCTACAGTCATTTTGCTTTCAAAATTGGAATAAGCCTAATGTTCCTGTTTGTCATAACCTCTTCAGTAATAACTTCAGATGCTCCAATTCAGTTCAGAACACATCACCCTTCAAACACAACCTTGGCAACATTATCAGTCAATCTTTTAAGTAAACTTTTCTTCTGCTATAAAGGATGGCTATGAAAAAAAGTGTAGGCAACTATTTGAAAAGGTTGGATTCCTGTAAATAACAGACTGAAAATGTTAAATATAATTATTACTAGTTTTTATATCCAAAAAAATCAACAAGGTTTTGATGGTACTTTAAATTTAAAAGAAAATCCACTGAATTGTTCACAAATTAAAAACTTTTACTTTCAATTAATTATCACCAGCCCATAAAATCATGACAATCCTAAATCAAGATATAATTTAATTTTACCCCAATAATTCACTTGCAAATATGCACTAACTCTCCCAATACCACAAGACAACATTGGCAAAAACAAAGGCTAATGATGCTTGTAATATTATTTACTGAGGGTAGCAAAAAGTACAGTTGTGTACACTTACCATAAATGTAGATGTTTGAGTGTCTTCACTGTTGCAGTCATCACTGTAGGGTTCTTCCTGCTGGCAGGCAGTCCTCGGTCGGCCAGAATGCCAAAGTCTGGGTCTGGCGTTGGCTGTTCAGCCATGCTCCCTGACGTCAGAGCGCTAGGAGTACAAAGCTGCCAGCCGACGCCATGTTTTCCAATTTTTCTTGCCCCAGATATCAGGTGCCCAAAAGCGAAGGCTAATAGTAAAACAAAAATGTAACATACAACAAACCCCATACCCTGTAGAAAATACACCTCAGAAGAAGGGTGAAGTAGGAAACCACACTAGTGAAAGTATAAGAGGGGACAGGAGGGAGGGTAACCCAGACTGCAACAGTGAAGACACTTGAACATCTACATTTATGGTAAGTGTACACAACTGTACTATGTTCATCGTATTTCACTGTTGCAGTCATCACTGTAGGGTTGAATCCCAAAGCTGAGATAAAGGGTGGTGGTTATAGAGTAGAAGGCCCTACAAGACTGCAGAAGCAAAGCCTGTAGTGCTTAGAGAAAGTATGCACTGAACTCCAAGCTGCAGCTTCCAAAATATCTTTGCTAGGTACTCCCCAGAGAAAGGCAGCTGAAGTAGCAGCAGCTCTGGTAGAGTGAGTCCTAATTTTTCCCGGGATTTGCTTTCCATGATGACAGTAACAAAATCTGATTCCATGAGCAATCCATTTAGAAATGGTCTGTTTTGAAATGGCTTTGCCTTGGGAGTTTGTTGCATAAGAAACGAACAGTTGCTCTGTTTGCCTGATATCCTTGGTTCTGTCCAGGTAAAACAAAGTTGTCTGTGTACATCCAAGGAATGCAAGATCCTTTCCCCTTTATTTTGTGGATTAGTGAAAAAAGTTGGCAGGTGAATAGTTTGATTTAAAGCCACTTTGGAAACCACTTTAGGCATGAAAGTAGGATTAGTCCTTAAAGACACCCTATCTTGGTGAAAAATAATATAAGGTTCCACAGCCATGAGTGCTTGTAACTCCGAGACTCTCCTGGCTGAAGTCAAAGCCAGTAGGATAGCTGTCTTCTATGATAAATACTTAATATCAGATGTGGCAGCAGGCTCAAAAGGAGGCAGAGTGAGTTTTTACAGAACATAATTGAGGTCCCCGGCAGGTATGGGTGGTGTCCTAGGGGGCCTTAAATTCTTTGCTCCTCTGAGATATTGTTTCAGAAGTGGATGCGAAAAGATTGGAGGATCTGTATTGTAATTTGCAGAGATAGCTGAGGCATGTATTTGTATGGAGGAGAAGGATAAACCCTTATGTAGCATGTCTGTCAGGTAAAGTAAAATCAGTGGGATATTACGAATGAGAGGATCTGAATCCTGAGCATGCATCCAGGTGTAAAATCTCTTCCATTTACCTGCATAAGATTTTCTAGTGCTAGGCTGTCTGGCTTCTAAGATGACATCCATGACCTGTTTGGGTAGGAAAGGATTAATCACAGACCCTGAATTCGCCAGGCTGCCAGGCTGAGAGTTTTGACATGAGAGTGCAGAACCTGGCCCTGGTGTTGGGACAAAAGATTTGGAATCGGAGGTAAAATCCAAGGAGGCTCCTGGGATAGATTCATCAGTGTTGAGTACCAAAATTGACAAGGCCAATTTGGGGCCAGTAAAATCATCACCTTGGGCTTGTCCTGCTTGATCTTTAATAACACCCGTGGAAGAAGAGGTAGTGGCGGAAAGGCATACCCAGAGAGGTTTCTCCAACTGAATGATAGTGCATCCACTTTCCATGCTAGGTTGTGAAATGTCCTTGTGCAAAAAATATGTAACTGGTGGTTGAGGGGGGATGCAAATAGATCTATGTCCGGGCAGCCCCAGGCTTCTGTAATCATCTTGAATGTTTGGGTGTCTAGCATCCACTCATGTGGGTCTGACAGGTTCCTGCTCAGGCTGTCTGCCAGAATATTTTGTTTTCCTGGCAGGAACTGAGCTTGTAGATCCACTTTGCAAGCTAGAGCTGTGTTCCATAGAGTCATGGCTAGTCTGCAAAGTGGGTAGGAGTGTGAACCCCCTTGCTTGCTTGTTTATGTACCACATAACTGTGGTGTTGCCTGTCAGTATCAGTAGTTGTCCTGGTTGTAGAAGATCCCTGAAAGCCAAGAGGGCATTCTCTACAGCTAACATCTCTTTTAAATTGATATGTAGGTGCTTCTGATCCTCTGTCCAAAAACCTTGCAGACCTTTTCCCTGCAAGTGGGCTCCCCGTGCGTAATCCAAGGGATCTGTGGTTAACACTTGGCTGGCTGGAGGCAGACTGAAGGCTTTCCCTTTGTTGTGAAGACATGCCATGGTCCACCAATGGAATTCCTTTTGTAGGCAAGGCAAGACAGCAATCTGTGTGTCTAGACTGTGGCAATGCTGGGACCATACACATTTTAGGTACCATTGTATTTTTCTCATATGTAGTCTTGCATTTGGTATGAGAAGGATGCAGGAGGCCATGTAACCCAAAGCCTGCAGGAATTTCCTTGCAGTTAGCTGAGTTATTGACGCCAAGGTTTTGAAAGTTGAAGCCAGCTGTAGTTGTTTTTCGGATGTCAGGAATGCCATCTGGGTTGTTGTGTTTAGAAGAGCACCCAGAAAAGTTTGTTGTGTTTAGAAGAGCACCCAGAAAAGTTATCTGTTGTGTGGGTGTCAAATTTGACTTTATGTTCACAGTGAATCCCAGGTACTTGAGAAGATTTTGAACAAATTCCAGGTGCTGGAGTAAGACATCCTTGCTGTCTGCTTGAATACGGCAGTCGTCCAGATAAGGGTAAATTTGAATTCCCTTGAGTCTGCAATAAGCTACTACTGGTGCCAGGCACTTGGTGAAGACCCTGGGCGCAGTAGACAAGACAAAGGGCAGCGCAGAGAATTGGTAATGTTTCGAGCTGGCCTTGAACCTGAGGTATTTTCTGAACTCCTGTCTGATAGGGATGTGTAGATAAGCCTCCTTTAAATCCAATGTCACCATCCATGCATTTTTGCTCAACATTGGCAGGAGCTGCTGCAGACTAAGCATCTTGAACTTTGGTATCTCTAGGAAAGTATTTAAGACTGACAGATCCAGTCATGAATTTTGCTTTCTGGGAACTAGAAAGAGCCTTGAGTAAAAGCCTTGCCCCGTCTCTGATTGTGGAACCAGTTCTATGGTCCTCATAGCCATGAGGGATCCCACCTGGTTTAATGCCTCTGACCATTGGTGTTTTGGTAGGTCTGGCCATCCATTTGGTCTTGGCAAGGCATGAAAGTGGAATTTGTAACCTCTTGAAACTACATCCAGAACCCACTTGTCTTGGGTTATGTAAGTCCAATTTTGTTGAAAAAGAGAGAGTTTTCCTCCTAGAGGGGCTTCCAGGAGAGAGGTTCCTGGAGCCATGCAAGGGGAGTCATTGAGCCTGTTTTCTGTAAGATTGAGGTCTGTCCTCTCCACCCCTGGGGGTGGAAGCACTCCACTGTCTAGGTCTGTAAGAGGTCTGTGTTTGGGCCCTCCCTCTGGAGCGCCTATATCTACCCCTCTGAGGCCTGTCCGAACTGGGAAAGGACCAATTTTTAGCTGGCCAATTTCTGCTAAATCTAGGGGGCTGAACTTGTAAGAAATCCTTAACCGTTTGCATGGATTTTGCCTTATCCTCCATTTTCTTTATCACCTCTTCAGCCTTAGACCCAAACAATACATTATGTTGAACAGGTGCATCCAGTAACTTTGCTTTCACTTGATCAGGCAAATTTTGTTCCTTTAACCAAGCATGCCTTCTAATGACCGTGCCAGTGGCAGCCGCACTGCAAGAAGCCTCCAAGGCATCAAAACCACAGTGCAAACCATGCTTCCCAACTTGTTCAGTAGCATGCATCAAATCGTGTAATTCCTTATTATCTGCACATGCAGAAATGGTACCTAGCTTTTGTTTCATAACAGACAGTAGAAATTGCTGATATTTTAGCTTATGAAATTGAATATTTAAAGCCCTAATAGATAAAGTAGCAGAAGTGTACACTTTTTTGCCCCATCTCTCCAAAGCTTTAGAATCCTTATCTGTCAGGATAGGGTTTTTAGCATGGGCAGCCTTAACCTCCTTAGGACCCTGAGAAATGGTTTCTGGATCAGCAGTAGGATTTTTGTAAAGGAACTGGTGGGAGTCAGGAACCCTGTAATATCTGTCAGGCTTAACAGGGGCTGGAGGAAAGGAGTCAGGAGTTAAATTAGCCTCAGAAAAGGCATCATCCACAATATCCAAAATAGGAGGAATAGCCAGGGGTCTATGTTGGGGAAGAAGAAGGAAATCCCTGACCCTTCTCTTAGATTCTGAGTACTCCTGTCCTTCCCAGTGAAAATGTTCCCTCATGTCATGTAAAGTCCCCAAAAGAAAAATCCTCAGGAGGAGAAGCTGAAGGAATGGACTCCTCAGCATCAGAATCCTCATAAGGAGGGAAAGTATATTCTTGTTCAGAGGAAGACACTGAAGAAATAGATGCCTGATCAGAAGATTCATAATCCAACTCTTGCCTTGGCCTTTTGTCTGGAGGGGGATGAGTACCCCTAATCATGGTTAGTAAGTCCTCCGCCATTTTAAGTAACTGTTTCTGAGATTTGGGTCCCGGATTAGAAGAGGCCTGGGCTGGTGTCTTAGATTTAGAAGGAGTCTTTGCCTTTGTCTTTGGTTTTGCCTTTATCAGAAGCTGTGTAGGCCTGAAAACCCCCTCGGAAGCCGGTACCTGCACAGCGGCTCCGGACCCATCCGAGGGAGCACTGTCCGAAGGTCCTGCACCTGGAGTGCTCACAGGCCAAGTTGGCTCCTCGTGGGAGTCCGTTTCGGCAATCGGTTCTGAAATGGCCGATGACAGGGGCTGCGAAAGCACCTCACTGATGATGGCCGACCCTGTAGCTGGCTCTGCTTGTAAAACGTCGTCTGATTTGGACCTCAGAGGCCTGTCTTTATCCTTGCGTCATTTGTGAACTCCGGTAGCTGGAAGCGTGTCCGACGACATTTTATAATTAAATCGCCTACCAAAGTAGTGAAAAGCAAAATCGTACCTCCGCTTAATCGTATGCTGGTTAAATCTAGCACAAAACCGACAACTAGCTACGTCGTGGTCAGGGCCTAAGCAAGGAATACAGTAAGAATGGAAATCCTTATGAGGTATTTGCTTCCCACAAGAAATGTAATTATTAACTTTTTCTGACATCGGTCTTGAGCAAGAAAAACGTTTCCCCAATGGGTACTTAGCTTTGAGAAGAAGTAAGTCTTCGGACTGAAGCACGAAAAAATATCAGAAGTCAGTCGACCGGCACTTGCGAACTGCTTTCACCGCATGGCAAGAAAGACTGGAGAACATGGCATCGACTGGCAGCTTTGTACTCCTAGCGCTCTGACGTCAGGGAGCATGGCTGAACAGCCGACGCCGGACCCAAACTTTGGCATTCTGGCCGACCGAGGACTGCCTGCCGGCAGGAAGAACCCTACAGTGATGACTGCAACAGTGAAACACGATGAACATCTGTGACTGTCCAGACTTATTAAAGTGAAGACACTGTAGTTTTATATATAGCTGCATAGTTATTTATATTTATTACGGTTTGTCTTTGCCTTTAAATTTGTCATGGCTAAAAGGTGACCGGATGTTTTTACTATCTGACAAAAGGACAGAATGTAATAGCTGAAGAATGGTGTTTAGTTCTGATGAAGTTTGTATTATGTTGAACACTAGTGGTTAACTTTTGAAACAATAAATACTAAGTTTATGTGTACTCTGGTGCTTTTTTCCTTCCAAATTATCACTATCCTCAGGCTAAAACATATAATAAAACAACTACACCGAAGCATCTAATTACAAACCCAGTTTGGAGAAATCCACCCTTTCATGACCCTTAACATGCTTTAAAATCCTCCCATGCTGCACCCATTAACATATCTTTAGATAAGGTAAAATACAAATCAGATATCAATCATCCACATGAACTTTGACTACATTATGGAGAAGGTAAAAATCAATTTATAAAACTTGGAAAATCTTTAGCAAACTCCTTATTATCAAACTGAATATTTTTCCTAGACTTTTCTATTATTGTAATAACTGAAGCTCTCTCATGCTACTGTTTTTTTTTTTCAAGTCTGCAAACACAGTTATTTCAAAAATCCTATGGCAGAATAACTAACCAAAACACACAAAGTAATTTGACCTGCTGAACAAAATTCATATTAATGTAACTTCTTGAGATAATCCTAACATAATAATGAAAACTATTCTTTAGGCAGTATGACTTTTTGATGATTTATGACTGACTTTATCACTTGACAGAGAACATGGCACTAATTTTAAATTCAGTTTTGATGGACTAATGGAATCTTAACAGGAGTTAATGTCTGCGTTAATCTTATTAAAATAGCAGTATTGAAATATTTGGGATTATTCAGGTATTATTCAGGCATGATGCAAAGAAGTGGGAATTACTTTCTGTTTGGCTTGGATACCCCCAAAAGGAAAGATTATTTATCTCTTCTATATAGTTCAATATTAAACTTGTTATTCTGTTCAAAGATGCATATTTCTCATTAGTGGTCTTCATATCTCTACGAGATCCATGTCAAAGCAGACTGGATCCTATTTGGAAATATGCTTATATGCAACTACCATATCCAACGAGGCCAGATACCAAAAGACTTACTTTCATGTAAAACTTGCATATAAAGCAACCTTTCAGCACAGTAAGTCACTTACACTGAGAGCAAGTTGTCTGGAATTGGGCTCATGCTTCAGTCCAAGTCTAATGCACTTTTTAAAGTGTGCTTCTGGATGTATTTCAACCTGCTCCTTTCTCCATGGTACTCTAACCAAGATGCAGTTTTGTGGATATAATTTGGCCTAATACGCTTAGAACGATATGTATGCTTGTTATGAGTAAATGCACTTGCTTTTTTAGATTATGTTTTTTATCCAATAGGATAAACATTCTATACAAATTAAGAACTGTCTGCTTTTACAGCTGGTATTTACCATGTCTAATAATCTGTGTAATCCATTATTTTTCTGAAAAGATATAATCATAAATATGTATAACAACTAAAAAAATGTAAAATAAGTTTTGGATGTGTTGCATAAAATTACTTTGCAGAAGTTTTCTTTCTTTTTTTTTTAATGACTGCATGGCAATAGCTCTCCCTTACCTATAGTTTATTTTAGCAGCTTAGGTTTGCTCGGCTGCTGTCTCTAAGGTAAACAAAGACACTGTGCATCTTAAAGTGTGGCCCTTTGTGTCATGTCATCAATGATGAGAGCAACGTTGGTTCCAAATTGCTCCAATCTACATGTGACCTTTACGGAAGAAAATAGCAGTGTTCATTTCCCAATTTCTGGCACTTTTTTGAGGATGACATGCTAATACCGGGGTGGGGGGGCTTTTTTAAATTTAAGGTCTGATGTTAAATATAATTTAGAAAATATATGTTTCTTGAAGGATGCTATATCATACTATCACGAAGGGGATGATTTAAAAAAAATTAGTGCCTAGAACAGTGCTTGCAAAGAATACAATTTTACATTTTTCTAATGTAACTGCATCCCATAAAGAATATTTAAAAAAAAAAAACAACTTATAAGAGCAAAACACGTTTGTTCTAATAATAATGTAATAATGAGATTGAAATCATGTTTACTAACTTCTAGACAGGGTCTGAATACAGTATTTTGTTTGAAAAATAGTAAACACTTGTTGAAATAATGACATCAGTACAAATGTTGAGCAATAGTGAAGTTAACAAATTTAAAGCTAAAAAAAATGTCCTTTTTTAGCAGTTGGCATAAAGAGCTGAACAGTAAGGGACTGTTTCTCCATGTGAAGCACTGTCATGTTGAGAACTAAAAATCAAAACATAAGCAATATTTAGCATTTCTTTGCTAGAGGGACACAATTAATATGAGAATACAGCTGACAGTTACAATTGCGATATTCCTTTCTTACAAAAGATGCCACTCCCATCAAAGACATACACCTCAGCAATGTGGTTACACAAAAAAGGCAATCTCTCCAAGAAGATGATCATGCACTGACATCCTGATAACAGGTACAAGGAAGAAAACATGGATCTGCAGTTTGGAGGTCTCAGAATCAATACTACTGATCTAACGGCAACAATCAGACATCTCTGGCTGTAAAGTACAGGACTTTAATTCAACATATGCACTTGGTCTTCCCCTCCCACAATGAACAGACATAAATACACATATTCTTTATGCTGTTTGGGGGCACCAACATGTGCTTTTACTTTTTTGAGACTCCTTACAAACTAAGGATTTTTTTATCTGTACAATAACAAAAAATTAACCATAGTCAAGAATAAGCTCCATGCAAGAGGTGATGTGGATCAGGGGAAGAAAATGTTATATTCTGAGAACATTTTTAAAATGGCAGGCAAAGCAAGTTTTCTATCAGGTTCTCACAGGACACTTGTTCAAAACAGCTTGTTCTAGGGAAATTGCAGCTAATGCAGTGACATTTACCGCAACTAAGTCAAATAATTAAAATGGAATAAACAGAACAGGAAAAAAAAAGCCAGAGGACCCTACAATTCAATCACATTTGCCTTTACTACCTACTACAAGTATAAACAAAAAATGAAAATCCTACAGCCTAGGACAGAACATTACTAACAGACTAACAAACATGAACGGTTTGCAAATTTACAGTACTGAAAACAACAAACCTAATTTAAAAGTAGCAGAATGGAAAGCACAGTAGTAGTGCAGCAAAGAAACTGGCATCTAACAGCAAGAGGCTCTCCAGTTTGATTTTTGGTTAGGTCACCTTCTATGTGGAGTATGAATATCCTTCCTATCTCCACAAAGATATTCTCTGGGTACTACAGTTTCATTCTCCTTAAAGACAACATGCAGTTGACTACAGATCTTCCAAACTGACAGTATACAAACACAACACAAGGGAGTAAAGTGTGTGCTTACTGTGCCAGATGCCACACCAGGTTTCAAAGCCTTGCACCCACTAGGTGGCACCATAAAGGGTAACGCAAGTTATCAGAAAATGGACTGATGAATGAAGGTAACAAGAATCCTGACTACGGTTCAGTACAGCAAACAGAAAAAGTATGAAGCAAATTGCAGGTTCGAATGTCTCATACAGAACAAACTGGTAGAAGCTACAAAAGATGAAGCAAACTGGTCAAAGTTTTAAAATGAATGAAAATAAGAAAGAAAAAAAAGATTTTATGAAGGCAAACACCATCTCCTTATTTACATGGATGAAGTCCACAGCTCCAAAACTATGGAGGAAAATCAAAAGACCAAAAATGCCTGAATCACTGCCAGTGTAGCACCATAAATCAGCAGTGATCGACAAACTTCAGCTCAAGGACTTGAGCTCAATGAGCTGAAATCTTGTCCAGCTGACACTCAACCAAGGGCAGTGAAGGTTAGTTTGACAGCTCTGCTTCCAAAGTCTGTGAATGAGACATTAGTAGAATGCAAATAACTCAACTGATATAAAGCATTGATGTTGCTACAACTTACTAGTTAGAATTCTGAACTGAGCTGAAGGAAAAAGCAGCAAGAGTTGCACTGTTTTGAAAGGCATGACCCTAAAACCCTTTACGAAAAATGAAACGCCGACAATTCTGCATGTGGTGCCACCAGATCAAATCATATTAAGAAAGTCAAAGATCACAGTTATGTCTATGATCCGCTGTTTATTACAAACATAAAACAGCAGGAATGTAACTGCAACAATAAGAAAATGGATTTATTAGCTACAGTCTGATACTGTAAAATGCCCTTACAGCCACTGCCTTCATCCACCATCAATAAGGCAAGTATACAGGCAGTAAAATTTTTTTTTTTAAAGAAATAGATCTGGTTAATATTCCTCACAGAAGACTTATAAGAGTAGATATGTAGATATTACTCCAGATCCATTACTTCTTTGTTTGTTTGTTTTCAAGAAACAGGCCACATTACTTAAGTGATTCAATGCAAGTATAACAAAAACATGGTTGGTATTTCTCTGTCATTACAATTTTTAAGTGTAAATCAATGCAATTCATAATTTTTTTTAAATAACGTCTAACGTAGCTGCAGAATAATCTTACCTGCAGGAATAATACCAATTCTAATATTACATGGGGCTAGTTCCGATTTGGAATCATTTTGGTCAATACCCAAGTTCTTCTGGGTTCTTCCAATTACGCCATGCATTATCTCACTGAACATGCCATCTCCTCCAACAGAGACAATACTGGAATAAATAAAAGGGGATTAAAGGCTTGTGTGTTTATCACATGAATGCTGTTACAGATCAGGTTAATTGTGCATGCTGCACTTTGTCACACCATGAAATCAACAATAAAAAAAACAATGTATTTTCTGTATAGTGCACCTTGCACAATAGTATAACTTTTATATGTAAATTCCCATAAATCTCTTCCAGAACACTGAGCAGTAAACCAAGCCAAGATTGGTGTCAGTCATTACGATTCTGCAGAGTTTAAGCTTTTGTCACAGCATCAAAACCAAACTACAACTATCCACCTGCAATGGTGAGAACACATTCTTCAGCCAGACCTAAAATTGTGTGTGGGGGTTATACGAACTCTGCAAACTCTACTCTCATCTAGAGTAAAGTAAACCACTCAAAGGGTTCTGCTGCTACAAAGAACTACTAAGGGGAAAGCATACTTATTTTGCAGGATACCTCACAGAAAAGGGGATTACTACAGAATTTTGTCACAGGTGAGTTAATCTTCTATTCTGATACCACTCTGTTACAGTGTAAGGTTTACTAAATTAAAGCAGTGCAAGTGCAGCAGACAGAATAACTGTTAGTGTGAAATGAGGTTTCTGAGAACTGCTATTACAAAATTGACAAGTCAAGACATATTCTGTAAAGCTCTGCACTGTCTCACATTCACTAGATGAATCTGCAGATGATGCAGCTGACACTCTTGTGTTACAAACACTCGAGAGCAGCAGACTTCCCTGCACCAAAAGAAAAAAATATAATCAACTCACAAAAACAAAACACAAAATCCTTTTGGCCAAAAACTTCAAAGGAAAAAAGAAGCACTAATTAAGAAATGACAAAGAATGAAGTCCATGATGTTAGTACAATAACATAATACATATTTGATAACCAGGTTGGTCTACTGGACACAAAGTCCCTTTTAAGGGGCAACTCGTGAGCAATGTTTGGTTAAGTAACTTGCTCAAGTTGCACACAAGGCAAATGAGGGCCAAGGGAATTAAACCCACCAGCACGTGAACTATAGTAACCAGTGAATGAAGTTTCCTTTCTTCCTGCACATCACTGATGTGAGACTACAACTGAACACAATACCAGCAGTCACAAGAATGTTTGTACTTGGCCCCAATCTTTTTATTAGTGGAATGTCCACATGGAAGTTAGACTCAGCAGCCTTCAGCCACGGTCAACAGAGGGAGCTAATCTAAAATAACATGCAGAGTGCATGGACAGATGTAAATATTTAACATTACACCAACAAATGCTCTTAGTGATAAGGCTATAGTGACTAAAGTCTGTAATAAATGTAAGCACATCTACAAGATAAAGAGCTAAAACATAGGTAACAATTAAATCTTAGGAAAATGCTACACAAATTAGAAAAACTCATACTCGCCTAACTGTATAAGCAAGATTCAAAAACTTTGGAAAACTTAAAAAAGTAACCATTGTAAACTATGCAGGGTCAATGATAAGGAATGTAGACACATGGAATACATACTATTAGTCGAAATAAGAACTTCCTCTCTTGGTTATGTCAGTTCCCCATTTTGTCAAAACATTTTTGCTTACAGTAGCAGCATCATGGAAGATTTAGAAAGTGTCTCCTTACTCTACAGTGTTGTGCAGTCTCAGCATTAAGATATTTTAAAATACAGGGGTGTGGGGGGTTGTGCTGGAGGCTTGCCATCCTGCAAAAATACAATTTTTGCAGCATTTTCAGTGGTGTAGGCATTTTGTTTTTGTCAGATCTGGGTTCAACCACTTTATTTTTTAACTTACAGTTAGCCATGCAACCATAAAGTACAGTTGTGTACCTGAGGGAAGCAGCAGTCCTGCAAGAGTGATACCATAGGGGCAACAGAGGGCAGAATCCTGTCCTGCAGCACAGATTGTCTAGTGGCATGCTCAATACCTCATACATCTGTATTATGCTCATCATATGGATCACTTCATCCATCCATCCACAACCCCTTTTTTCCCTATTATATGGATCACTGTTGCAAGATTATAGATCTGAATGGGAGAATACCAAGCAATGTATCTTAAGTTTCCAACAGTAGTCAGATGGTCTAAAGCAGTTACTTCAATTCCTGAGAATGGGCTTCTAAAGCAAAACACAAAGGATCTATTGTCAGTTAGTGATGAAAGGAAGCTATTCTTTCCTTGAAAATCTACAGAATACAACAACATTTTGTCAGGGATTACGAGAGGAAAAAGTGCCAATAGAATGAGACCACCAGACTCACAGACTGCTGAAGTACTACAGAATTTTGGTCATATGAAGTTTTGTAATGCCAACCTTTGGAAGAGAAGAATACATGTATCCATAGCTTTGAGAAACACCCCCGACAAGGACTTTGCTGGTACAGCTATATTTCACTTTAACAGCTTAACAAGGCAATCTTACTACAGCAGCAGATATCCTACTAATCTAGAGTGAACTATCAGATGGGAGATGTCCACCTTTCAGTCCAACCTCCAAAGCCTTTGGAGACATTCACTGGCCTGATGGTCAGCTAAAAGAAGGAGCAGCCACACTATTTTTCTGTTCTCATTTTAGAAAAGCTGCCAATAACAGGTGTCTGGCTCACAGCACATGCTGCTACTGCCCCCCCCCCTTTTTTTTTAATTTAAGTAAGACTATATATATTGAGATTTCATCTCACCTTCATCCACTATCAAGTCACCTAGGGCAGTAAAAGTGAGAAGACCACCTTGAGGGAGAAGGGAGGGAGTCTATAATATGGCAATGATCATGGGGTGTAGCAATCCTCTTCCAAAATCACCTCACCATACAGCAACTAGACTACAATAACCCAGAAATCAAATATGCTGAACTAATCCTTGGCAAACTAGAAATAAATCCCAATAAGCACATAATTACTGCTACATCCCACCAGTCAATAATACAACTGTTATGGAACACCTACTTAACTGGCTGTCCAACTCCTTTCCACATGAAACCATACTACTAGGGGACTTCAATATAGACTGGACAAAATGCTCCAGCCACAATACCTGTGCCTTTCTAAACCTCCACAGGTTTACCCAAACCATAGTAACTCCCACAAGAAATGAAAAAGCATCCAAACACAATCAATCGTGGACTGGATCCTGGTATCTGACCCCACTCAGCCTCACCTATCAGGCTGTTTCCCAGACAGCCCAAGTGACTATCATCCAACCTACTTAATTAGGTATAAATCACAATCTATCAACCAACCCATCCTCAGAGAAGTTTGCAACAGAAAAAAGTTTATAGCTACTAACTTCATCCAAGAGCTACAAAGTGTCAACTGGGCCCCCCTTAAACAACTAGCCCTAGACAAAGCCAATGAACATTTCAACTCAACCTTCCTAATCATCCTAAACCATCATGCACTTTCCTGAACCATTGGAATAAAAACTAACTATGCCCCATGGCTCACTAAAGACACCAAAACTAAACTGAAAGAAAGAGACAAAGCTTGGGCATAGTATCAGAGAAATAGAAACATTAGAAACATCCTAAACCATCATGTACCTTCCCGAACCATTGGAATAAAAACTAACTATGCCCCATGGCTCACTAAAGACACCAAAACTAAACTGAAAGAAAGAGACAAAGCTTGGGCATAGTATCAGAGAAATAAAACCTTATGTCTTAGACAAAACTATCTAGAACTCCGAAACAAAACCAAAAAGCAAATCAAACTAGACAAAGCCAATTACTACAAAAACATGCAGGAAAAACATGCTCATAACCCCCAGAAATTTTGGGCCACATTAAATAGCATACTCCACCCAGGAAAAACCACCACACCATCCCCAGTGCTACCTAGCAATCTTGAAGACATTCACACCCAATTCAACAAATTCTTTACCAAAACTGTCCAAACCCTGGCCAATGCCCAATACAGTACCAGCAGTCCCAAACCAACAAATATCCCCAACCCTTCTCAACACTCAACCCAACATCCCCACTTTCAACCTCCACCCTGTGTCCACCAGGGTAATTTCCAAGCTCCTCAAAAAACTAAAACCAACCACACTAGCAGCCGATAATCTTCCAGCAGACTTCCTTCAGATATCACCTGATACCATAGCCTACCCGGTCTCTATTCTCATAAATAGAGCACTGCTGGAAAACAAAGTACCCACCTCCTGGAAAACCTCACACATCATTCCACTACACAAAGGGGAAAACTCCTTAGAGCTGACCAATTAGCATCCAATTGCAATCCTATCACCTCTGTCCAAAATATTAGAAAGAGTGGTTCACACTCAACTAATACAACACCTCAAAGATAACAACCTTCTCTCTGCTTCACAACATGGCTTTAGACCATCTCACAGTACTACCACAGCCCTCCTATCATTCACGGATATAGTTAACCACCACAGAAACAATGGTCTGTTTGTATCCTCCATATTCTTAAACTTATGAAAAGCCTTTGATATGGTTAACCACAGCATTCTTCTCAATTCTCTATCTAGCATAAACATAAGCCCCTCCTCTATTACTTGGTTTAACAGCTACCTATCTGGCCGTCAACAAACAGGTCTCTGGAAAGACCAACTATCCCCCCTATGCCAGTTACCATAGGAGTCCCTCAAGGGTCTATTCTCAGTCCCTTACTGTTCTCCTTATATACTAACCACATCACTTTATCCTCACCCTCTGTCAGTAGTACAATATGCAGATGACACCACCCCTATTTGTGCCGCCACCACATTACATGGACTTCAATCCTTAACCCAGAACTACTTCACCCTCGCAGAAACATGTTTCACCAATATCAAACTTCTTCTCAATCTCAAAAAAAAAAAAAAAACTTATTATATTTAGCCCAGGAAAATCACCACCCCTAAGTGATAGACTTTTCCATCAAATCCAAAGACAAGACTCAAATCAGCCCTACCACACACACAAAACTGCTAGGTGTTGAAATTGACAACGATCTTAAATTCGACATCCACATTGCTCAAACCATCAAAAAGGTTAACAAAAAACAGACTCCTTTATAGGAATAAAAACTTTATGACTAATAACACCAAAGCAACCAGTGCAAGGACTCATCTCCTATCCATCCTCTTATATGCCTCTCCCATCTTAACTAATCTCCAGCAAACCGACCTAAATAAAATGGAATCTTGCTACACAAAATAGCTAAATTTGCTACCGAATCCCCTTATAGGTCCCATCACTGTCTGTCACTTAAGCAAGTCAACTGGTTGGAGCTACCTCATATGCTACTACTCAACCAACTATCTACTGCTCACAAACTCTACTACTTTCACACACTAACCCTTGCACTACAGGAACTCATACAACCACACATCCCCACTAGAACTCTTAGATCCAGCAACCAAAACCTCATAAAAGTCATCAAGCATAGAAAAGATGCTGGTAAATCCCTTTTTGCCAGCACCATTGCCAAAAAATGGAACACCCTACCAAGCCATACAACCTCTACCACCTCCACTACTCAGTTTAAAAAACTCCTGAAAAAACATTTTCAGAATAACTGGCTATGCTCATGCCATTCACCAGGATAACTCTTAAAAAGGTAACTCCTCTGTACCCCAACTACTCTCAGACAGTCTGTTTCATGAAAGCATAATACTGTCTCTTTTTAGGTCTTCTGAGTAGATATCTTTTGATACTCTACACCTCAATGTTTGACTTTTGTTTGAACTGTTAATTTAATGTATTCCATACTGTATGTATCATCTCATTGTATGTAAGCAATGAAAGCTCTCATAACATGAAACGTATATTCCATGTAATTTCCTGTTATTCTATGTATGTGTTGTTTGGAGCTCATCACCCCAGTCCTCCGCTGAAAATGGACCTGTGTCCAGTCGGACTTTCCCAGTTAACAAATGTAAAATAAATAAAATACATAAAAATGTTACTTAAAAACCTACTGTTATGGCGAGTTTACTCATACAGCTTTACTACGTTCATTGAAAAGATAACTGCTGTAACATGCCTACTTTCCAAGGGAAGAGTACTAAATAAGTGAGGTGCCTCTTGCCTAGGTGGTTGTTCTAACATACCATGCAAAAAATGCAATGGCAAATACTGCCTTGCTCCAAGACTGCAGATACAGATTATAATGAACAGAAAAAAAAGTGTCACTGAATGTAACACTGTAACTAGTGGGGTGCCACAGGGATCACTGTTGCGCCCTCTCCTGTTTGGAATTTATTTCACAGACACCCATGCCAATATCCAAAAAGTGCTGTTGAATATGTTTAATGATGATTGCAAGCTGGGCACCATTATTCAGCCACTGAAACTATGCCACTGTGGTAATCGCTGATGGGATATACAAGAGGCTTGGATATGCAGGGCCTCACTGAGGGACATCATTGCCAATCTGTGTGGTTGATGGGAATGAATATTCCTTTATTTATATACCAAAATGATCACGGAGTTGTCTGTGAAAAACCCAAAGGTTGTAAAGCTGATGTAATAAGAAGGCTCTTAGGGCTAACAAACAGGGCTATCATCTCTTTCAACATAATATGCTTACTTATAAAAGGATTTGATGCAAGTACAGTGTACCTTTAGGTGGGCTGAATTCACCTCCCAGACCCAAAATGGAACATCCATGTCAGGGTTTGTGCCCCTTCTTGGATCACAAATGGCAAACTTTGGCCACAATCTGCTGACTGAAGCTACCACATGAATATCCTAATGGAGGGAATTACAGGAATTAATTTGTGCAGAGGATAGCTGCCTTGATGCCACAGGTTTCAGAGGGAGAATTGTACTTTTCTTATGTGCAGCCTTGCCAAGGGGATCATTAAAATTAAAGCCAACACATGACCAGATGCCCAAAGGAAGACTCCAACTGTTAAGAGTCCTCTGTTCCAGATCTGCAAAATAACTCCTTAACTGACAAGCTATAGCCTTTAACAGGAATACCCATCCCTTTTCTGTGCTCATCAGTGCCTCAAGAAGTTCTCTGTTCCATCTGGCGCAGATTTAACTTGGGAAGACTTACGGGGGGGTCCTAGAAAGTACAGTTTTGTACCTATCATAAATGTAGATGTTCGAGTGCTAATACAGCTGCAGTCAAAACAGATGGGTTTTCCTGCCATCAGGCGGGTCCTCGGTCGGCCAAATTCCAAAGTCTAGGTCCGGCGTCGGTTGTCGTCGCTTCTTCCCTGACGTCAGTGCGACAGGGGTATAAAAGAACCAGCCGATGCCATTTTCTTCAGTTTTTCTTGCCCCAGATGTCAGGTGCCCCCAGAAGGAAGGCAATACATAAATTTATGTAATAATGAAATGCAATATAATCAAAAAACAGTAGTTGCAAGCAAATACACCATAAAAGAATACCCCAATCAGGTTGTATGAGGAGGTGTTAGCCATTAGGCCTGTCCCAAGAGGGGAAGGAGGGAGGGAAACCTGGACTGCAGCTGTATTAGCACTCGAACATCTACATTTATGGTAGGTACAAAACTGTACTATGTTCATCGTGCATACAGCTGCAGTCAAAACAGATGGGTAGAATCCCAAAGCTAAAAAAGGGGTGGTAGGCACTAGGTGGAACTTGGAGGAGCTAGGATGCCCTGCAAGACTGCAGTGGCAAAGCCTGCTCTAGATTTGGAGTATAATGGTAGGTGATAGTGCTTGGAGAAAGTATGTACAGAACTCCAAGTGGCAGCTTCCAAAATATCTTTGGTAGGGACCCCCCTGAGGAAAGCTGAAGAGGTAGCTGTGGTCCTTGTGGAGTGAGATCTGATGCCTGCAGGTACAGTTTTACCATGAAAAGAGTAACAAAAGCGTATGCAGTGGGCTATCCATTTTGAGATTGTCTGTTTGGAAATAGGCTTCCCTTGACCTGTAGCATAGGACACAAAGAGTTGCTCTGATTTTCTGAAAGGCTTTGTTCTGTCCAAATAATAACGTAGCTGCCTGTGAATGTCCAAGGAATGTAGTAGTCTCTCACCTTTGTTTTGAGGATTAGGGTAAAAGGTAGGTAAGTGGATAGCCTGATTCAAGGCTACCCTGGATACTACCTTTGGCATAAAGGAAGGATTGGTCCGTAAGGAAACTCTGTCCTGATGGAAAATGATGAAAGGCTGCACAGCCATGAGGGCTTGTAGTTCTGAAACCCTGCGAGCTGAGGTGATAGCCAGCAGGAAGGCTGTTTTCCAGGACAAGTATTGCAGTTCTGTTGAAGCAGCTAGCTCAAAAGGAGGCAAGGTCAGTTTTTCTAGAATGAAATTGAGGTCCCAAGCAGGTACTGGTTGTTTCCTTGGGGGTTTTATATTCTTAGCCCCTCTGAGGAATTGTCTTAAGAGGGGGTGAGAGAATAAAGGTGGATCAGTGTTGTATTCTGCAGAAATGGCTGAGGCATGGATTTTGATGGAGGAGAATGAAAGTCCACTGCTTAGCAACTCAGCTAGGTACTGTAATATTTAGGTAAATTCAGTATTCCAGGATTCTGGCCCTTTTTCTCATTACAAGCACAAAAACGTTTCCATTTTGCGGAGTACGCTTTTCTAGTAGAAGGTCTTCTGACCTCCAAGATGACGTCCTGCACCTCCTTGGAGAGTAGGGTCTGTTGTGATTTTAAGGAATCTTCCATGCGGCTAGATTGAGTGTTTTCAGCTGACTGTGAAGAGTTTTGAAGTTGTGCTGAGTCAGTAGAAGAGGCATTAGAGGCAGGATCCATGGTGGAGAATGCGTCAGGCTCCTCAGGAGTGGGTACCAGTGTTGTCTTGGCCAGTCTGGAGCAATGAGAATCATCTTTGGTCTGTCTCCTCTGGTTTTTAATAGAACTTTGGGCAGCAGAGGAAGAGGTGGAAAGGCATAAACTGTCATTGTTGTCCAACTGAAAGAGAGTGCGTCCACTTTCCAGGCCTGTGGATGAAAGGTCCTTGAGCAGAATTTTGCCAATTGGTGATTTCTGTGGGAGGCAAAGAGATCTATGTCTGGCCTTCCCCATGCTAGAATTATCTTTGTAAAGACTTGAGGATTTGTCTGACATCGGTCTGAGGCAAGAAAAGTTTCCCCAATGGGGTACTTAGCTTTCAAGAAGACTTCGGTTGAAAAATATTCGTAATCTCAGGAGCTGGCCGACCGGCACTTGCGAACTGCTTCTGCTTCGGGCACCGCGCGGCAAGAAAGACTGAAGAAAATGGCGTCGGCTGGTTCTTTTATACCCCTGTCGCACTGACGTCAGGGAAGAAGCGACGACAACCGACGCCAGACCTAGACTTTGGAATTCGGCCGACCGAGGACCCGCCTGACGGCAGGAAAACCCATCTGTTTTGACTGCAGCTGTATGCACGATGAACATGAGTGAAACAGTGTATGGTACACCTCAAGACCCCATGAATGTAGTCTATAAACACTGCTTGAATTTTGCAATTATCTACATACAGAAAGATAGTGATCCCATCTCCTCGAGTGGGTCAGTATCAGGGCTAAAAGTTTTCTGAAGACTCTGGATACACTGGCCAGTGCGGAAGACAAGGAGGTGAACAGGACATGGTCCTGCTCCATCCTGAACTTCACACATTTCCTGTAGTTCCTGTGGATGGAAACATGAAAACATACAGCCTTTAAATCCAAGATGACCAACAGTGCCCTCGAGAACAGGAGAGATAAAAAGTACTGGAGGGCTAATATCTAATGACTATGGTGACCATCAGGAACCTGTTAAATACTGGTAAGTCTGGAATGGGTCTCAAGGGCTACCTTTCTTTGGTATTAGAAACCACCTCAAATAGCACTCTTTCCCTTGTTCCTCCAGGAGAATTTTCATTAATGCCACACAAAACAGCAGCAAAGAGGCTGTATGACTTATACTTGTTGTTTGTTCTTCTTTCGGCTTTTCCCGGTTAGGGGTCGCCACTGCAGAACTCCAGTCCACTAATGACTGGCAGTAGATTTTTACGGTGTCGAGGTGCCAGCTCGACATCCATTCACTCATGTTTTTTGAATGCCACTCGACCACGGGGAGGACATGCAGACTCCACACAGAAGGCACTCCAGCAGAGACTCAAACAGGAGAACCTCTTGCTGTGAGGTGACAATGCTACTGCTGCACCACTGCATCTGATCTGATGAAAGGCATGTCCATAAAAGCAGAAAGACCTTACATTTGTCTCTGAAATTAGTCCATCTCCTTGCCTGTGAAGGTGGGGGGGGGGAGGAGACAATGAAATTTGGGAGCATAGTCAGTACTAGCCATTTCATTCCTGGGGAGGAAGAGGAGGAGGATACTTGCTTCCTGCTACCTAATTTTCTGACTATCTGTTACCTCTCAATTCTTGCCTCTTTTAGAAGGCCCTCCTTTATCTGAATTTGGTTCTTCTGCACTGGGTTGACAGTAAAATTAATGAGATTCATCTCACCAGATTCTACTCCCTGAAAAGGAACACCCCGGTTTCTTTTCCTATATGAAATCACCACTAATGCAGTTTCCATTTACTCACTGGCAATATGCTTGGGCTTTTCTTTCTTCACCGAGGATGTGCAACTGAGGAGTCAGAATATATAAGTAAGAGACTGTGAGAGACCCCACACACACACACACACACACACACACACACACACATAAGTGGGTGCAAGATAGCTTGCCCCTTGCAAAAAAAAGAAAGAAAAAAAAAGCTACCTCCTTTCTTTCCAAAACAGGTAATATCTTATCACCTGGTTTAATAAACAATGACTGTACTTAAAGAGGCACAAAGCAGAAGATATAACACTTTTTGGATAAGTGTTAGTTCTCAGCTAGGCATAACTTCATAGAACTACCCTAGATGTTAAAGCCAAGTAGTTGCATCCATGGCAGTGTACACAGCATACACACATCAGTACAAAAGAAAATATAGTTCTCAGTAATCCATCTATTAAGAATTCTCCATTCCCTATCTACAGGAAGGGAAGCTACTGGGTACACCTTTTCTTTTGGTGTTACCTGGGTCTTATAAAATGGCAGGTTTAAACTCCATACTGCTATATACATCTGGCCTGACTACTGGAACCCTGGACAGTTTGTCTTTCTTTATGGGTAGCAGAGCCCAAATATGTGGGTGTTATTATCCAGGTCACAAAATGTTTAAAACAAAGTGAGTCTCTAAAATTTATTAATTCTCATCATTTTAAAGTACCAGTAATCAGCTCTGGGCTAACCAAAAACTCATCCATGTCATTAATTGGTTCTTCAAAAGTAATATCTTCAGAAGAAATAGAAGACAGTGAAAACATGTCACCATGGTCAATATGGACCTACAAGGTAATCATATAAAAGTGCTACTCCTCTAAAGGCAGATGAAACAAACTTTTTTTTTTCTTTTTACCTTCTTCTAGCATGGGTGAAGGAACTACATGACCCGAATACAGAGATGACCTTTTTAAGTCCACTGTTGCTACTGAAAGGAAATATTGACATCTGGCTGTTTTCTGAACTATATTAACAGTTTCCACTAAATGCCTCATAATTAAAGATTATAATAAAACTAACAGTGAAGGCTGAGGAGTTAAAGATACTGATGTACATGAGGTCAGTCTCACTTTCTTCACCAGGAAAGACATGTGCATTTAGGAATCCACATTACAAGACACTCAGTATCCTGAACAGCCTGAATAATCTTATGAACTTGCTTTTTTATGTGGCTCAGATAAGGACAACTGCATATGAGATGGCTGTGTTGTTTTTGTTTAAAATGCATGCCACAGTGATCAGCTTTCATGACCAAAAAGTGAAAGCCATTGAAAGGATAATTACATCTTTAGGGCAACATGAATAGGATTTGGGTCTCTTGTGCTTTCTCTTGTTGCCGCGTTCTTAACAGACTTAATGGATTTCAGTTTCAGCCATTTTACCTTAAGAAGCAAATGGACTTAACTTTTCATTTTACATTGAACTAGAAAGCATAAATATGTTCTGTAACTCTTCTTCTAAACAAACAAACAAAAAATAACAATAAAGCCTTACATCTCTAACCTAGTAGTATTATTACACATTTTACTGCTGGCTATTCTCAAAAGGACTGGCTATAAACTGCTAACTACTTTGGTTACTCTTTCTCCTGTGCATCTCTCAAGCATCCCTCAATTTCTAGTGTTATTTTGAAAGAACAGCATGCAGACAGCATCACACACACATACAGTAGTGGTCAGCTGACATGCATTATTAGCTACAGAATGAAGAAAAGGATTGCGCCTTTGAATGAAGCATTAAACCAAGGCCTCATCTGCTTCAGCTACTGGTATCTCAGATGGATGTAAAAGATCCCATGGCACCTATCCAAGAGTAGCACAAGTTCCCAGATGCCCTAGTCAGTATAAATATCACCTTGGGTGTCCCCTGAAGATGAGGCCATTGGCCTAGTGGGACTAACCCGTCAAACTGTAAATTAATAAAAAAATATACAGAGAATAGTTACACAATTTACAAGTACACTGAGAAAGGACTATAAAAATGTAAGAAGTTCACAACGGTGGGGAAAGGCTGGAGAGCATATACAGGGCATTAATTAACCTTTGAATAAGAAGTCTTTTCTTTATCCCCTCACATGGTACCACTCCATGTGCATACCAAAATGAGGAACTTAACTTAATACTTCAGTTATGTCCTAGCATCCAGTCCCTCTTTCATTCTTAAGTAGTCTGTTTAGGTCTCTCCCCTCCTACCTTTTTCCTTCTCTTTAATGTACTTGAAGTGAGCTGCTTTGTAACCTGCCATTGCTTTCTTGGTTTAGTCTGGTGCAAGTAAAGCTGCTTTGGCTGTCAAACACAACTACAAATGACAGACTGGCTGTTTTATTTGCAGACGTAAAGTCTTTCCATTGCTCTGAATGACAATAAGCTGCCTTGGCATGGGATCTTGATTAATGGATGTCCAGAACTGCAGCCACATAAATGACAGTGCTGATGGGTACCACCGATAGAAGTTGGATAAATGTACTGAGTTGGACTAGGACTACCTTATGTACCCCTTTATGATGTGAACAGTTATAAAAAACATTCTCTCCACAGCATCAATAGTTCATACTATCATTTCCTATTTACTTGTATATTAATCCATGTTCAAGAATGTGCCAATGAACAGTACACTCAGTAGGCACCGCCATTGCCTTATGAAAGTACAAGGAGTTTTAAACAGATACTTTTTTTTATAAAATAATTTAGCTCTACAACACAAATAATGACGGTCTGAAAGTTGGTGTGGTTGAAGTCGTATTTACTCATGTTAGATAATAGTTACTCATCTGGAGTTTTCTTTCAAGGGCAAGACACAATAACTGGTAAATCAGATTTCACCCACGACTTGGCAGTCACCAATACATTACTGTAATATTCAACAACTCTAAATGCTACTCCAGAAAAGATCCAGACATGCTGCTGGAGTAATGCAGACTAGAAAATAGTTAAAATCTCATATAGCTTTGATAAGATTAAAACAGAAAACTTCTGATACTCACCCATCATACATGTCTAGATCTACTTCACCTTTAAGTAAACTCTCCTTTGCCTGATTGGCCCATTCTGTTACTGTAAAAACAAGTATACACAGTTTTAGTTTTTTCAAAAGCATATTTAAAATTTGAAATACTAAACGATGCTCATCTTTTCCTAAGTAAATCATTACTTATCTGTCTGTTTGCAAACTTTTTCTGTGGATCAGCAGAACAAGATATTCATCAATGATTCGTTGTACAAATTTCAGCATAAAGAAGGCATACTTATTCTCATACCAAGAAAAATCATCAACAGGGATATGACAACTTTCTGCCATACAATTCAATTTATCCTCTTCAGGTCTACTGTCCACTTTCTGCAAATCCTACACTTTATTCAAACAGCCATCTATCCCTGCACATGCACATCTTTGCAGTCAAGTTTAGTGTTGCTCGTCCCCCTCTAACACGGACATCAAGCAGGCAGGGTATTTTGTTTAGATGCTTTAATACACAGAAACACATGGATGGATAGCAGCATCCTAAAATATAAATGAACTGGTTAATAGACAGACCTTACATATATGGTTACATCTCAACAACTTACTACAAAATGGCAGTCTAGCTTGCAAGTGCTCAGTATTTATACACTTGTGCAGGCCCTTGGACAGCTTCGTAAAGATATATGCATACACACTGATCTACATCCTCCTTCTTAAAAAGACTGCCCTTTGTAAAAATATTAGAGTTAGACATGCATTATAGACCTTAGAAACAAAACACAATGTTCATATCCGAGTTGCAGTGTATCTGCTACATGGTTTAGAGATACAACCATATCTTGTAACATAACACACTGAACTAAATTTAGCAAGAGGACAGTCTTCAGTGAACAACTCGAATCAGGAACAGGAATGTCCTCTGAAATTGGAACACCGGACAACTCACTCAGAGATAAAGAGTCTTTTTCACAGGCTATGTGCTGTGGTATGGGCTTGGACACCAGTCTCAAATGTTTTCAATTCCGCCTAAACTCTACTCCTTGTGATTCCACAATGTAGGACCTTGGCTCTGGGCAAATATTCTTCATGGCACCAATCCGATCATAACCTTTGGACATTTGCATCCTTACCACTTCTCCTTCTTGTAATGGAATGAGCAGTTTGCTGATCTTATCATAGTAGGATGTCTGGGTTAAGCACTTCTTCAGATTGGCTTTCACTGACCTGTTGTTCTTGACACGTGGAACCGACAACTGACTACGGACTGGTAATGTGGTTCTGGTTTGTCTCGACAGAAGTCTCTGACCACGTGAACCAAAATGTTTACCACGAGGAACATTTCTGAGATTCAAGAGATTCAGGAAAACAACACTATTATCTTGTTTTGACTTCTCTAGTAACTGTTTTGACTTCTGAACTGCACGTTCTGCCAAACCATTCGAATGCAGGTACTCAGGGCTACTCGTGACATGAGTGAATTCCCATTCTTCAGCAAATCTTTTGAACTGTTGGCTTGTAAACTGTGTGCCATTGTCAGAAATAAATTTGTGCGGACTACCATGCAATGCAAAATCTTAGTAAAGACTGGATGCTAGATTAGGAAGTAGGTCAATCTAAATCCAAATGGAGTAAGAGTCTGCTAACACCAAATAATGTTGACAATTCCACTCCAAAATGTCAGTGGCTAATGTCGACCAAGGTAGTTCAGGAATCTGGTTTAACTGAAGTGGTTCTTTCTGTTGATGTGGCTTTGTACTATTACACAATGAATAAGATAAAAGTGCTCAGTCAATGTCTTGTGACACAGAAGGCCAAAATACTAGTCCTCTCACCCTTCTTTTGGTAGAGTCGGTTCCTAGGTGATCACGATGCAAAACAGTAATGTAATCCTATTGCAAGGACTTTGGAACAATTACTTTTGGACCTTTCATGATACCACTGTCAAACAAAATCTCATCTCTGTATGGAAAATAAGGTTGCACTTCTTCAGGTAAACTAGATTGCTTTGACGGCCATCCTTGAATAAAGTGGTTGAGCCTTTGTAAAACTGGATCTGTGGCTGTGTGATCTCTCAACTCAAGATGTGTGGAAGAAAACATTCTCACTTT
>NC_056745.1:1024928929-1024943929 GCF_019279795.1 Protopterus annectens | reverse complement strand
GGGAATTATACTATGTGTTTGAAAATTCCCAGTTGATTCTGAAGAAGCTCTTTCATCTAATAAGAGCGCAAAGCTTAATTGAACTGTTTGGTGCCATGCGAGTTTTATTTTAGTTTTTTTTTTAAAAAGATTTTACTTTTTTAAAAAAATACAATTTTTCGTATTTTTTTTTAAAAAAACTTTTGGTTTAGGGGTTTAAAAAAAAAAACCCCAGTTTTTTTTTTTGGGTTCCCCAGATTTCATAAAATTTTCAAATTTATTTTAAAAATTTTTAAAAAATTTTTTTTTTAAAAAAAACCCCCCAAAAACCCCAAATTTTTATAAAACCCAAAAAAAACCCCTAAAAATTTTTTTTAAAAAATTTTTTAAAATTTAGTTAATGTTTCCCACCAAAACCCCCAAAAACACTTAAATTTTATTTTTTTTTTTTATACCCCCCCAAAAAAACCATTTTTTTTTTTTTTTAAAAACCCCAAAAAAAAAAAACTTAAAAAAATTTTTTTAAACCCATATTTTATAAAAAACGCAGTTTTTGGCCGGAAAAATTTTGGAAAACTGGTTTTTTAAATCCCAACCCACGAAAAATTCAAAAAAAAAAAAAATTTTTTTTTCCCCAAAAAAGAAAGGGCGTTTAAAACCCGGGTTAAAGAAAAAAGGGAAGGGAAAAAAAAAAAACCCCAAAAACCCCCAAAGTTAAACCTAATAAGGAAAAAAAAAACCCCCCCAAAAAATTTTAAAAAAAATTTTTTTTTAAAGGGAATTTTCGGGGGAAAAGGGGGGCCCCAAAAAGGGAAAATTTTTCCCGTTTAAAACCCCCTTTTTTTAAAAAAAAATTTTAATAATTTTGGGTTTGGGGTTTTAAAAAAAAAAAAAAAAAAAAAACCCCAAAACCCCCAATAAAATAAAAAAACCCTAAATTTAAAAAAAAATTTTAAAAATTTTAAAAAAACAAATTTAAACCCCAAAAATTTTAAAAAAACCTTAAAAAAAATTTAAAAAAAAAATTTTTTAAAAAAAATTTTTTTTTTAAACAAAAATTTTTTTATTTTTTTACTTTTTTTTAAAAAAAAAAAAACCCCCCCTTTTTTAAAAAAATTTAAATTTTCAAACTTTTACCCCCTATTTTTAAAGGTCAAAAAAACCCCCCATGGTACACAATGAAACAAAGGAAAAAACCCAAAAAAAAACCTAAAAACAACCAAACCTCATAAACATATATCTTCAAACAAAACCGGGTTTCACAAAACCCCCCCCGCAAAATACCTCATCCCCTTTTTTTCCCAAAACTTACCAACAAAAAAAAACCCAAATTCATAAAATAACCCCCGGGTTTCACAAATCAAAACTATCCTTAAACAAAATTTAAAAACTTTCCATTTTGCCGCTCAACCCCCTAAACCCAAAACCCCTTTGGGTTTCCTGGCTGGTTGAATTCCAAAACCTTTTTTTACTAAAAATAATAATTATTTAATAAAAATTCCAAATAAAACCAAATTATAAAATTTTAATAAAAAAAAACAACACCACACCCCAACATATTATTCCAACCAAATTACCCACAAACACCATAAATAATAAATATATTAAAAAATCCCAAAAAAATAAAAATTTAAAAAATTTAAAAAAAAGGGAATTTAAAATTTAAAATAAAAAAATTTATAAATATTTAAAATTAGGAATATGGTATGAATAAATAAAAAAGAATCTAAAAAATTTTGGGTCCCATAAAAAATAAAAAAAGGGGGAAAATTTAATAAAAAATTTTAAAAGGAATTAAAATATTACAAAAATGGGGATATAAAATTTGGGGGAAAAAAAATTAAAATAAAAAATAAAGGTTTTTTATTATTTAGGTGGGGGGAATTATATGTGAATTGCCAAAAAAAAAAAAAACATAAATCCTGTGGTTAAAATTTTTTCTTTTTTGAAACCCTTACATTCAATGTCATAAAATTGAAAAACCCAAAAATCAAGGGGACCCGGGCGGGGTTCATGAAAAAAAGTGGGTCAGAAATTTTAAAATTTAAATTTTAAATATATAATATTTTTTAAATATAAAATCATCATATATAAATAAAATATTCCCCCGGGTTAAGTTTTTTTAAAAATCCGTTTAAACCGGGTATTTTTAAATACCAACCTTAAGAAGGGGTAAAGTATGCCCCAAATTCAAAAACCGGGTTTAAGATAAGCCACCGCTTAAAATAAACCCATTACAATGGGTTCCTTAAGGAAGACCCCAATGGTTAAATTCGGGACCATGTAATAAAACCTTCGTCCCCAAAAAGCTAGTCCGGGACTCTTTTGGTTTTTTAGGAAAAAAAGGTGTGGTAAAATTCCGATGTCAAATAATCCCCCTGAAAGATTAAAGGGTCAAAACAGAAACGGGTCCCAGAATGGTAAAAAGGTGATATATTTTGGCAGTGCCCAAAATTAACTATTAAATCCTTAAAAATTAATGGGGCCCCAAATTTTGGCAACTCTATTTCCCTCCAAATTTAAAAAAAAATTTTATATCCCCATAACATGGGTTTCCCTTGTCGGGGGTCATTTTTTTTTCTCCCCAAAAAAAATTTTTAAATTTCCTTAAAAACCAAAACAAATCCACGGAAAAAAAATTTTTCCCGGGAAAAAAATTTTTCAACTCCAACCCTTTGTTTTTTTAAAAAATTACAAAAATCAACCCCCCGGGGTTTTAATCGGCCTAAATAAAAGGGGGGAACCCTTTTTAAAAACCCTCTAAAATAAAATCCCGGGGAACAAAATTTTTAAAAACAAAATTGGGGAAATTTTTAAAAATTTTTTTCAAAATTTAAATAAAAAAATTTAAATTTAAAAAAGGGGATTAGGCAACCCCTTTTGCCCAAAAATTTCAATTTTTTTAAATTTTTAAAATTAAAACAAACATACTTTTTAAAAAAAAATTTTAAAATTTTTTAAATTTTTTTTTTAAAAATTTTTATTTTTTTTCAAACAATTTTATTTTAACTTTATAAAAAAATTATCCCCTTTTTTAAAAATTTAAATTTAAAAAAAATTTTTAACAAAAAAAAACCCCAAAAAAAACAAAAAACCAAAAAAAATTTTAAAAAAAATTTTTAAAAAAATTTTTTTTTTTTTTTTTTAAAAAAAATTAAAAACCTACTTACCAAACCCCCCTTTAAAAAAAATTTAAAAATCCCCCAAATTTCCCCCCCAAAACTAAATTTTTTTAAAATTTTATTTTTTTTTAAAAAAAAAACCATTAAAATTACATAAAAAACATTTATTTTAAAAAAAATTTTTTTAAAAAAAAAAAATTTTTTAATTTAATTTTAAATTAATATTTTTAAAAAATTTTAAAAAATTTTTTTTTAAACAAAAACCCTATAAAACCAAACCCCACAAAAAAAAAAAAATTTTTTTTTAAAAAAAATTTAAAATTAATCCAATTCAAAAAATTTATATATATATATTTTCCCCCTATTTTAATAATAGTATGTGGTTTTTCCCACTGTGGAAAAAATGTAAGAAAAAACTAGTATGTGCCTTGAAAACCAAAATAAAGGGCCCCCCATTAAAAATTAGTTTACTGTGCCCCTGTCTAGAGTGACACAGAGTCCCTTAAATTAAATCTCCCCCCACCATCAAGTTTTCCCTTTTGGAACATGACCTCCTTTAAGGGTCTTTAAAGCGGGGAAAGCCTCGGGGTTATGAATTTTTCCCCCCGTTCCACTTTTTCCCCGGGTTTAATCTTTCTCCGGGGTCCTATATTTGGTTTTTGGGGTAGCTTCCCTGTCCTGTTTGGAAATGGTTTGAGGGAGATCCCTCGACGGGGATGCTTGTAGGCAAATTTTCTTTAGCGGCGAATAAGAATAGGGGAGCCCTTATTTTTGGGAGGACTTTTGTGGCCCCCTGTTCTGGGGTGAGGTACTTGGGGTTTCTCAACGGGGTCATGGGGAGGAATAAGGGGAAAATGACACCCTTGGTCGGGATGGAAATATAGGGTCAATAAAATTTTTTTCTAAACTTTAAAGTGGGTGTAAAAGAGATTTTTCTACGGGGGCCCCTGGTTCTTTTATTTTCCTCTCGGGGGTTTCTGTTTTGGGATAATTTTTACTTTTTTTTCCCCCGGGATGTATAATTTTTGGATTTTTTAAGGGTGACTATAAATTGCCTTTTAGGCCTTTTGAGGTGTTTTCGGGGGTTTGAATGGGTGTTTGCGTATCGAACTTTGGCCCTAGTTTGCTTTCATCGGGAAAAATTGCCAACAAATCCCAGGGTCCCTTGGGAAATTTTGGACGGGGCGACAGTCCGGAAACTTTAGGGGTTTGTTTTGCCATTTGCCCCATTTACGGGTTTTTTTGCACTTTGCCTGGGGGGGATTTTAAGGTTACCCAACCCAGGTATGGTATGGAGCTTTCCCCCATCAAGGCTTAGGACTGTTTGAAAATCAACCAGGTTTAAAAAAGGGGTCCCCTTTAAAAGAAAAGGGGGGTTTCGGGGCCCCATGTTTTTTTTAATTTCCCTAATGATTCTTTCCATAGCTTTCAGACCAGGCTGTTAAGCTTATGGGGGATTTTTTTGGGGGGGCCCCCTTGGGGGGGCCCTTTTTCCCTTTTTAAATTTCCAGTAAGGCTAAGGTTAAATAGCATTTTTTTGTGTGGGTTTAGCTCCTCTTGAGTTCACTAACAACACCCGGGATACCGTCAGGTCCCATTGATGCTGTGTTTTTGCTTTGTTTAGGGGGGTTTTCACTTGGACATCTGAGATGACAGGGAGATTACATTCAGCTGGGATAAGTATTTCTTCTTTTGGGGTGAAGGAGGGAGAAATTTGCACTGAACCTGTCAGCCAGAATGTTGGGAATATCTGTGGGTTCAGTGTATTTTTTTTTTTGTGAACCAACTCTGAGCATATCTGAGGGGTTTCCCAGGTTTCTAACATAGCTGAAGAAGGCTTTGTGGTTATCTTTAGTGTCCTTAGCGATTTTTCTCAAAGTTTTCCTTGGATGTTTTATGAGAGAACGTAGTTTTCTGCTAATGTTGATCAGAGATGTCTTCCCTTCATGGGATTTGCTCTGACGTGCAGTAGCTTCCTTCTTTTTTTATACAATTTGTTTATGGCTGAGGTCCACCAGACAGGACGCTTACATTTGGTGGAGAGGGACTTGGATTTGTTTGGGATTGCATGATCCATGCATTCTTGGAGATGTCCATAGAAAGCATTTGTGAAGGATTTGGCATTGTGGGATGTGGTATCCACTGGCACAGTGGGCTTAAAGGATACCATCTCAGTCTTAAGAAGAGTGAAGTCTGCTTTTGAGAAGTTTTTCACTGTGGTCTTTTGTGCTGGGGGTGGAGGTGGGATATGTATATCCAGGCTGATTAGTTTGTGGTCAGATCTCACTTGGGGGGTATACTTCCGGGGTGGGGCATTTTTTCCCCCTGTTTTTGATGATCAGGGCTAGTATATTTTCTCCCCCAGTGGGGGAGGTGGCTAGTTGTTCCCGTGCATTTTTATTTTTGAATTTCAGGAACCCCTTGGCTTGGGTATTAGGGCTAGAATAATGTACCCAATCTATGTTTGGGTAGTTGAAGTCTCCCAGTATGATGGTATTTTGTGATACATTCATATCCTCCAATGTCTTCAGGAAGGCTGAGTGGGGTTCTTGAGATTGGGAGGGTGGTCTGTAACATGCTACCAGTTGTATAGCAGTTTTGCCTATGGTTAGTTGCACCTGTATGGTCTCTGATGCTTCATGTGTTGCTACTAACCTGGAGGTGTGGGTGTCCTTTATGAATATGGACACCCCCCCCCCCCTTTTGGTTCGGCCCGGGGTTTGGGGGCGAAAAACATGATACGAGGTATAGCCCGGTAGCGCCGGGGTGCCCCCCGGAGCCCTGAACCAGGGTTCAGTTACTGCACAGAGGATGTTCTCCATTTAGGAGTGCATCAAGTGCCTGCATCTTGAGATTTACACTTCTGGCGTTGAGCCGCATTACCCTTAGTTTTTTTTTCCTTTTTTTTTTCTAAGGAGGTGGGTTTTTCCTTTTAGCCTTGCCTAAAAAAGGCACTATGGGGTGGCAAGAGCCTTAGCCAATATCCGGAAGCCCAGTGGTGACAGGTGTAAGCCCTCCCTTGGGGAGCGTGGCTTGTCCAACATTCATCGCAGGCAGACAGACATTGGATCCCCTTAGAATGACACCAGTACTTGAGCCAATTGTTAAAGCTGATCATCTTGTCTTTGTATTGTGGTATCATTCTTGGTGAGGGCAAGATGCTGCTCAGGGTCAGGGTCATACCAGCCTGGGCTACATAATCGGGGGGCTCCTCTATGTCTCTTTTCATGTAGTCCAGGGAGGCGCTCAGGTCATTCCCCCAGCATGGACAATGAGGGGTCATATTTGTACTTGCTTTGGAGTGACCTGAGTGGGGGTTATGTGGGGATCCTAGCTCCCGAAAACAGCTCACAGTCACCTTCTCCTTGTTCAGCCTGGTCAGTGGGACATCAGTGTGTCTGACTAAGGGGTCACCTATTACTAGTGTATCAGGCAAGGTGTTTGGCCTTAAGGGCTTTATTTTGGGGCACACTGATTTTTTGAAGTATGTGTTGCATGTGTTTTGTTTTGAGGTGGTGGATTTTGGATGTCTGCTTTGGGAGCCTCTGTTGTTTTGGTAAGTTTTTTTTAGAGCCCCAAATATGTCTTTTTGTTTTATGTGTTTGGTTTGCAGTTGTGGTAGGTCTATGTGGGACTGGGATTGTTGTGTGTGTGGTTCCATCTCCTCCTGTCTGGTCATGCCAGCCCTGAGTTGAGAGAGTTCAGCCTCCAGTTTGGCTATATAGTTGCATCTCTCACATGTATTTGTGTTTGTTGGGAGGAGGAGGGTTGTCTTGTACATGAGACAATTGTAGCATTGTCTCAAGAACCCAGATTGACCAGCTGAACTGGAGATGGGCCCGTAACTACCACTCACATGCTAGAACAGTATAAGGGAGTGGTATACCTTTAAGGGAAGTGGATATTCACAGGGGTGGTAAGTAGATGTAGTGCTTTACTTAGAAGTGCTTACTTAGTAAAAAGTATTGAGAACAAGTGCTAGGCTTATAATCAGTGAGTAGTCTGGTTATACTAAGAGTAGAGCTTCCAAGGGGAAAAATTTTAAGGCAGACTTGGGAAAAAGTTTAACCTTGTTTAACCGCGCTGGCCCCCTACCAAAAGGATTTTAAACAGTGAACTACAAAAGAGCTAGAAATGGTCCAAAACAACCAATTACTACAGCTTCTTGTGCTGAGGTTTCCCCCAAAGGGCAGGTAGGCTGCTGGGCCCCCCCCTCCCACTGGTGAGCAAAGAAACTTCCTTCTATCCAAGTAAGGTAATGGACAACACAGGAACTACACCACAGGAATACAGCAATGCCTGTAAACTGGTCTAAACTAGTCAAGGAAGGGGAAAACAAGGATATTTTTTTTTTTTTTTTTTTTTGGTAGAAACACACAGAAAATCAGAAACAGTGATAAAATTTGTTACACAGGCTAGCACACTTTAGTGGGGAGCCTGTTAAAAAACAAACAAACAAACAAATTTTTAAATTACTAAAAAGTAACTTTAAGTGCAGATTTTAAAATAAAAAAATATTAAAAACAAATATATAAATAATTAAAATATTAATAAAAAAAAAAATATTAAATAATATTTATTTTAAATTTAAAAATAAATTTTAATATAAAAAAAATAATTTTAAATATAAAATAATTAAAAATAATTTTTATAAAAATATTAAATATTTTAAAAATTTATATAATAATAAAAAAAATAAAAAATAAATTAAATAAATATATATATATATATAAAAAAAAAAAATATAATATATATTATAAAAAAATATATATTAATATATATATATATATATATATAAATAAATTTTCAATAAAATTTTTATATATAAAAATATATATATATATATATATATATATCCCCACACACAACAAATATATAATAATTTAATATTTTCACAAACCAAAAACCCAAAATTATAGAAATAAATTATATATATATATATATATATATATATACACAACACAAATAACACTATATAATATATATAATATAAAAAAAAATATATATATATAAATATATATATATATATATATATATATATATATATAATATAATATAATTTATATATAATACATTATAGGGTTTTAATTAGTATAAATAAATTTTTAATCTTTTCAAAAATTTAAAAAATAAATCACCTTTTTTGTAACAAAATTAAATTTAATTCCCAATACAAATATATATATATATATATATATATATATATATATATATATATATATATATATATATAAAAAAACCCCAAACATACATACATATATTATTATATATTTTTATATATATATATATAATATTATACAATTATATATATATATATATTTTAAAAATATATATATATATATATATATATATATATATATATTATATATAAATATATTATACACACAAAATAATATTTATATATAATATTATCCCCCATTTATATATATATATATATATATATATAAAAACATATCTATTTTTTTTATATATATATATATATATCAACATTTTTATATAAATTTAAAAAATATATATATATAAATAAATAAAATATATATAAAATAATATTATATATATTATAATATATAAAAATTTTAAAAAATATATATATAAAAAAGGGGTTTGGGGTGGGGAATTATGAAAGTAATAATAAATTAATTTATGGGAGGGAAAATGTACTATGTTATTGTGTTTATTTGATATTAATTTGGGGTTAATAAATAGGATGGGGGGGTGGGGAAATAATTAAAATTATAATATAAATTTGGATTTAATAAAAGGGAAGTGGTAGTGTTTTAATTTTAAAAAAAATAATTTATAATAAGGGTTTATTAAGATTTTTGGTTGGGATCGAGGAATGTAAGTGGTTGTTGGGGGAATGAAATTTGCCCTTTTAAAAAGAGAAATATAATTATATTTTAAATATTTTTTAATATTTTTGTATTAAAAACAAAATTCTCATTTTCTAAATTTATTTGTAAGTGAACGTAGCTGTTGTTGTCCCGAATGCAGAATTTTTACCCCTTTTTATTTGGATAAAATAGGAATAATGGTTTGGTTAACCAATCAATTTTTGGATAAATTAGGGGTTTTTCCCCAAAAACCCTGTCTATGGAAAATATAAAAGGCCATCCCTTTAAGAGATTTTTCAAGGTTTTGTAACAACTTTTTAGGATAAAATTTTTTTTGTTTACTTAAAAATTAGTTTTTCCAAGACAAAGAGGTCCCCTGCAGGTGGTTCTTTAGGTTATTTTTTTGGCCCCCGGGTTCCCATTAAAGGATGGGAAAAATGGTGGTTCCGAATGGGTGAAAGGCAGGGCATGAATCTTAAGATAAAAGAAAGGCCCTTTGTTCAGTTAAAAAATATTTAAAATCGAGGATATTTGGAAAAACTTTCCAACACAGAATTCCCCATTTTTCGCATAAATTTTCTGGTATGGGTTGGCCTAAAAAAATATAAAAGCTTTTGAAAAAAGGGGTGTTTAATGGCACATTATCCGCCCTGCTGCCAATTTGGTCCCGAGTTTGGGTTGCAATCTGATTTTTTGTTGGGTCAGCAAGTGAAATTTGAGGCAAAATTCCCTTTGAGACAACTCTTTAGGTTGGGTAATTGGGGGCCCTTGGTGAAAAGACATTTTTTCTTTGTCTGACCTTTAGGAACCTTTAAAAATAAAAGGCTTACTGAGATTTTTTACTGAAGGGTACATCCCCTTTCCCTCTTCTTGTGATAAATCCCTTTTAAAATCTTGAATTGGCAGTTTAAAAATGTCTATTCTGGGGATCCCCTTTCCTTTTACAGTAAGCTTTGGTATTTCCCTGGGTATAGGGTTTTTTTAGTTTTGCCAGATATTTTTTTTCCCGGCAAATTTTTAGGGGAATTAAAACAAGTGTATTAATTCCTTTTCAGATAAATTTCCCCGCTTGTTTTTAAAAATTTAGTTTTTGCTTTTAATTTAGAAAAAAGTTAAATTTTAAATAATTTTTTTATTATAAATATTTTTAATTCCCTAAACACCCCAACCCCCACATAATTATATTTTTTTTTTTAAATAATTTTTTTTAATTAATAAACTCCCACAAATATAATTATTTATTAATTTATCCCAAAAACTTTTAATAATTTATTTTATATATTATATAATTATAAATAAAACCCACCCAATTTTTTAATAATTTTTTTCCAATTTTTAATAATATTTTTTTTTTTAATAACCATTATTTATTTAATTCACCCAAAAACTAAATATTTTATTTTTTTTTTATTTACCCACAAATTATAATTTTTACAAACCAACTTAAAAATTTTTTTTTTTAATAAATTAATAATATATTTAATTTTTTTTCAAAAGAATTATTCCCGGATTTTGTAAGACCCTCAGAAAACCAAAGGGATGCAGAAATTTATATTGGGCCCCTATAAACTGAGGTATTTTGAAGATTTCTTTGGGACAGCAATGCCTTTTTAGGTCCCAAAATTACAAACCAACCCCTTCCCCGCATTATCCCTTTGAGTAAACTTTAATTTTAACCCAAAATTTTTTAATAAATATATTTTATTTTTTCCCTTACAAAAAATCATAAAATTTTCCCTGTTTTTTTATTTAATGGTATGTATGGGGGTGTAATTTGGTGTTGATTGATTTGTGTGGATTATATTTTTTATTAAATAACCCCAAAACACAAACCCACAACCCCCAATTTATAAAAAATTATTTTCCCCCAACCCAAAAAAATCTTATCTAAAAATATTATTTTTTAATTATTTTCCCCCCTTTTATAAACCCCTTTTTATTATATTTAATTTTTTTATTTTTTTCCCACACAAAACCAATTTTAGAAGGCCCGTTCCTCTAAATTTTGGGGGGATGTAAGAAACCTTCTGTTGAGGTTTTTTTTACCCCATTTTTTTCCCCCTCTTTCTTTAACCAAAAAAGATCTTGTAAGGGCATTAATAATTTTTTTAACATTCACAATTTGTTCCTTTAACCAAGTGCCTTTTAAAAACAGAAGTAAAAGGGGCCCTGCAAGAGGCCTCCATAATCATAACCCAAATTCAAAGTATGCTTTCCCCCCTTTTTACTGCATGAAATAAACCTTTTTCTGAAATTAAATTTTTCAACATTTTTTTTGCATACAAAATTTTTTGCATATTTAAGCAAGAAAATGCAATTTAAAGCCCCAAGCCAGGGTAAAATTCTTTTTTCCCCCCTTTTCGGCCCTAAATTTCAAGGGAAGGGTTTTTCATAAATTTTTTTGGGACCCTAATATATTTTTAATTTTATATAAATTTATAGAAACCCAACTTTTTACATCAGGGTAAGATAAACAATTAAAATACACATTACAATTTAGAACATAATAAAGGGTCTGTCTAGGAATAAAAAAAGTCCGAGTTTTCTTAGATTCAGAAAATTTTTCCCCGTGGAAAGCTCCCTATGGTATGAGGGTTTCCCCAAAGAATAATCCCCGGAGGGAACTGAAGGAATGGGCTTACTAGTCCTCATGGGAACAAAATCCTTTAAAGAGGAATCAAAAATAAAACCTATCAAAAATATACCTTTCCTTTCCCAGGTTTTTCAGGGGGGGATGGGACCCCACAAAGTAAATTTGGCTTGAAATTTTGAGCATCTTTTTTACATGGAAGTTCAAAAGCTTACGTTTCTTTGCTTTAGAGCCACTTTGTCTTTGGGTAAATGGCTTAATATTATTTTGGATCGAAGACACCCTCAAAGCCCATGCCCGCTCACCTCCGGACCCATCTGGGGAATATTTCAGTGAAACCTTGGGTTCCCAAACCATGGCCCCTGGATGGGCCCCTCTCTGAAGCGGCCGGGGAAAAATCCAGCGAAAGGTGGCCTTTGAATCGCGGGTTTTTGGACCCGGATCCATCCTTTTCCTTGTGCTTTTGTAAACTCTTGTGGTGGGGTTCTTATATAATTAAATCTTAAATAATGAAATGAAAATCGAAGAACAATATCGTTTTAAACTGCACAAAACCGACAGTAGCCATTGTGTCAGGGCCTAAAGGAATACAAAGATGAAAATCCAGAGGTACTTCCCACAAGAAATCTTTTCTTTTCTGCATGGTCGGAGCAAGAAAAAGTTTCCCCCAAGGGGATTAGCTTTAATAAGATTGGCAAAGGATTAAAATCCAGGAGTGGAATGTTTTGTGAGGGAAGAAAGATGGGGAAAAATGGGTGGCCTTTTTTCCCCGGGGATGATCAGGGGAAAGGGGACGCAACGCGGCCTAACTTTGGAATTGGGATGAGGAGTGCCCGAGGATAACCCAAAAAGTTGTGAAATGAAAAGAGAAATAGAAGTTCTTGTTTTTTATAATAAGCTAAAATAGATTTTACAAAAAAAAAACATGTGACAAAACTTTTTGCTTTTTTTTAAAAAATATAAAAGATTATCTCATTTTTTACGAGACACCCAAAAAAATATTTTTAATCAACTGTGCTAAAGAAACTTAAAAATTTTCTTTTAAAAAACAACCTATAAAGTTAAATGGGCTTTAAGTTAATTTTAAACAAAAAATTCTCAATCCCGTTACAACAAGGATTAATTAATTATATGCATGGATAAATACAAAGACCCATGAGACAAATGAAACTGGTATGTTTTTGTAGCCTTGAAAATTTTTTGAAAAATGAAAAAAACAAAAAAAATTTTAACAAAAAGGAAAAAAATAATAAAAATAAAAATAGGACAAAATTTAGCATAATAAAGGATGAGAAAAATATATAAAATAAAAAATTGAAATAAATAGTATACTAAAACATGAATAAATTATAAAAAAAGTAAAAAAAAAGAATTTGCAGTATGGAAAAGGGGGAAAAAACTTTAACATTTTTTAAAATTTTTTCCTTTAAAAACTTATCTAAAGATGAGAGACTAGCCCTCAGGGAGCTATCAACCAATAAAGAGTATAGAGTGATGAAGCCAGACAAGGGTGGGGGGTGGTCATCATAAAGCAGATGGATTATGTAAGCAAGATGTATTCATTACTCAATGATGCTGATACCTTTGAGAGAGTATCTTTGAATGAATTAAACAGGTCATATGCCAAGATTGATGTATTATTATTTGATGCCTTAAGTCAAGACATTCTTACTATTGATGAGTATGATTTTGTGAAAGTTGATACACCAAAACTTCTGATAATTTTCAGAAAACCTAAAATCCACAAAAATATTGCTGACTTCCCCCCACCTTTAGACCAACTGTCACTGCTCAAGGTTCAAAAACAGGACCATTAGCTGCATTTGTGGACCACTTCTCCAAAATAGTTATTAATGATTTGGCACATAATTTAAGAGATTCCTGGCACTGCCTTGAACAATTGAAAACAACAAAGCTGAATAAGAACGACTTATTTATGGCTACTCATGTAGGTCAACCTGTTCACTGCGATTCCACGCTATATTGGCCTAGAGTATTTTTTAGAATGTTTGTTACAAAGTGGCCATTTTAATCAAACAAGAGTTAACCGGTTGGTAGATTTATTAGAGGTCGTGGCTTATGAACAATTTTTTGGTATTTGGGGGGGGGGGTATTTTAAGCAAAAATCCAGTGTGGCTATGGGACGAAATGTGTATTTACTAATCTGTTTTTGGCCGAATGGGAAAAGAGAAATATATTTTCGTCCCCCTTTACATCCAAGATTCGTAATTATAGATTTTTGGATGATATACTGTTAATTTGGACAGGTACAAAGACAGAAGTGTTAGAATTTTTGAATTATATTAATACTACCACCCAATTTTTAAAATTTATCTACAGGGTTCAACAAAATGAAATTGACTACTAGACATTCTGCTTACAAAAGATATTTTCACAGGTGAAATGGCCTCCAGTATATTTAGGAAAAAGACCTATGCTAACATGCCATTACATTTTAACAGTTGTCATCCTGAATATCAACGAAGAAGTGTAGTCAAAGGGCAGATGGTCAGGTTATCCAGACTTGTTAGTGACGACAGGAAATTTTCTGAAGTGTTTACGTTAACAGGGATGTTCAAAGACAGGGGTCACCCTATTAAACTGTTACTGTTAATAAGGAATGAGGTAACAAAGAACCGTAAAACCAAGTTCATCCCTATTTTCAGAGGTGGCCAGAGTAATACAAGTAAAAACCAAGAAGTTTTTAAAAATGATGTCATGATTATGACATTCAGTAAAGATGCTCCACAATTAAAGTGGAGCATGAAGAAAATTTGGGGAGCTATGCTAGATGATGACCTCAAGAACAAGCTAGGCTTGGAGACCAAAACAGTTTTTAGCAGAGGTAAAAACATCAAAGAAATTCTAGAGAGGGACACAGATATCAGAAAAAAATAATTATTCATCTAAGATGCATAAATGTGTTTTTTGCTCAAGCTGCAGATTTATCAACGATGGACCTTATGTTCAGATTGATGTTTATGGTAGGAATTTGCAGTGCCCAGATCTTTGCAATTATAACAATAAATATGTCGTTTATATTGCTATTTGCATTTCCTGTCCTGCATTTTATATAGGCAAGACTGCTAAAAAGTTGCACAACAGGATTATAGAACATAACAGGGATATTAGGAATGCTAAATTGTCCAGTGCTCTTTATACACATAGTATGGAATGTGTGAATTTCAAAAAGTTTATTTTCATTGTTACTGATAGAGTGACAGGCAGTACAAGAGGAAGGGACTTAGACTTGGACCTGCAGATTAAGGATATCAAATGGCAATTAAGTCTTAATGCCAAAGTGAGACCTGGCATTAATGACACCATTTCGGTTTCCAGTATATAAAAAGAGCAAAACACATTTGAAAATATGTTAAAAGTTCCAGAAGATGAGTAATGCTTCCAGTCGGTAGTTTTTAAAGCACACTTTTTAGAATACATATAAGCTTTTAATTTTAAATTTTTATATAAACTA
>NC_056745.1:1024627866-1024882948 GCF_019279795.1 Protopterus annectens | reverse complement strand
TATATATATATATATATATACAAATATATATATATATATATATACATATGTGTGTGTGTGTGTGTGTGTATATATATATATATATATCTATATACACACACATATATATATATATATATATATATATATATATATATACATACATATACATACATATATATATATACATACATAGATATATATATATATATACATACACACACACACACACACACACACACACACACGATTTGCAGATGTCTGCAAATCAAATGGAAGAATAACTTGGCTCAGTCTTCTCAACTTAGTCTTTAAGATAAACAGAACATGCTGGGGAGACATATATATCCCCCAATGACTCGCACTACTCTATAATAGGCTTCCAATGCATGTTAATCAGTGCTCCTCAATGTACCTGTTCAAGTGCAACCTTAACTACTGGTTGGGTAATTGTAAGGTCACCTCTTGGTGGCACCTATGCCCCTCATGGACAGGGTCAGTTGGTGCTGCTCACAAAATCTCTCCAACAATGGCCATCTAAGTATGCTCAATAAGGGTACTTGTGTTTTCACACTGCTAGACCTCTAAATACTGTACGGCTAGTAGCCTACTATGAAAATATGAAGCTATGAGCCTATCCAGGCCTCCCAACATTTTGTCTCCCACATGGCCTGCTGATGTCATCTACTATAAGTTCACCTGCACTCTTAGAAAAGTCAGACTCGCACCATGGTGCTTGCATATCATACTGTGTTCTGTAGTCTGTGTACTTAAATAGGTGGGGGGGTTCTGCTCTCACTGCAGTCAAGTGTGTGTGTGTGTGTGTGTGTGTGTGTGTGTGTGTGTGTGTGTGTGTGTGTGTGTGTGTGTGTGTGTGCCTCTAGGCAGAACAGAAGTGCGTTACCACAATTCCTGCTCCAATACTATGGATGGACAGTATTTTGATTCTTGCAGATACATACAGATCTGTTTTATGCAGCCCATCCAACATCCTGTCCCCTACATGGCCTGCTGATGTCATCTACTATAAGTTCACCTGCAGTCTTGTAAAAGTCAGACTTGTGGCGTGGCACTTGTATAAAAGTAGTGTTCCGTAGTCTGTGTACTTGGGTACGGGTTCTGTTCACATTACAAAGAGCTTTTTACACCAACATGTGGGACTGTTATATACTCCTCAACAGACACTGCTGATGTCATCAGCTATAAAGTATTGTGTGACATACTCCAGGTCAGACTTGTGCTGTGGCACTTGCACAAAACACTGAGTTCTGTAGTTAAATACGGGTTCTATTCTCACTATAGTCAAACAAGGTCTGCTTGCATGTATAAAATCTTGCTTGACAATCCAGACAGCCTTTTACACCAGCATGTGGGACACTTATTACCAAATTCTCCTCAAAAGACACTGCTATACCAAACTGATTACAGTGACATGGATTTAACTCTATCCACATAGATCATGGCATGGTTTGTGTTATCTTGCTGAGAAAGCCCTGTGGTCTCTCCAACTGATGCATGTGTCTGGTGAGGTACATGCCATCAGCATTATACTCCATTACTGTTCTGATTACGTTTGACTACAGTGCTGTCATACAACCCTAAGATCTGCAAATGATGGCATGACTTATGATGTGCACAACATAGGCTTTCAATACCAGCGTGGATACTTGGTCAAAGTTCAGACTGCTATCCAAGTATGTTCCCAGTGTTGATATCACTGGGTGTCAGCACAGCAGAACTGTTGTCAGTGCTGTGATTAACACGAAATTCCACTTTTCAGGTAGACAACATAAAAAAGGCACATTTCTGCATTTAGCTGTAGATGAATGGGGACAAAGGCACACTAAGCTCCTTCTGTACCATGTTATCATCATTGGTGGATTCAGTGATTGCAACCAATATACAAGAACCAGCAAACTTGGTAAGGCAAGGGCCAGATACTTCAGCCTGAATTGTCGAGAAATAGAGTCCAAACAGTGAAGGACCAAGCACAGATCCCTGGGGTTTGCCAATGGTGACAGCTCTACTGGTATAGGTTGATTCACCAACTTTTACAGCATGTGTTTTTTTGATGAGCCAACTGGTTATCCATCTACTGATGCAAGGGTACTTGCATGGGGGATTGTGTCAAAACCCTATGCCAGATCACGATAGGCAGTATGCATGGTCTTACCTTCATCCAGGCCTGTCATACAGAAGCAATGGCCTGTGACAACATCACAGATCACCTATGGCATGACTCAGCACATCAACCGTATCAGGAAAAGTGTAATACACACTTTGATACACCCTCCACATAGACTACATTCCCATGCAAGGGAGTACATCACCATGCATCCATCTGATGCACGTATGTATAGATACAGTCTAACTCTCCTTGATTGTGAGGTGGACCAACATGTGATCATGTACCTCTTCTACATGTACACTAGTCATATTCTGGCTGTGTGCAACAGACCTCCAAGTTGTTAATGCTATAGCAGTCTGTTACATCTGATAGATGTCCTCAAAGAGGTAATCGAGGGCATGCATGATGACAACAGTATCATCTTGTGGAACTTGACTGAGTCAAGGCATTTGACACAAATCCACACTGAGGTATTCACTCAGCATTGTCACACTTGTCCATAAACAGCTATATCACCAAATGGTTAGACCAGTGTATCACATAAATAGCATCTCACTATGTTGAAAGGTGTGACATGACCTATATCTCAGGTCCAGTGATCAGGTCTGTACATCAGGGCTGTGTGCTAGCCCCTTTCCTGTCCATTAGTTAAGTGACAGACATCACAGATGACATACACATGCTGTGTCCATACACCTGCCTGAAGGACTGCAGAATATGGGCAATCATTGACTCCAACTGTGACATTACTATAATACAAACAATAGCAACATATAAATACTGCTGCCACAGGCAAGACAATGCCTGCACTGATGAGAAACAAGGGGGGGGGGTTGATAATTCAGGAAACAAACACACCATCCAAGTATAATGTGAACATTACACCCTATAACCAGACCAATAGGTATGTGACACATGTGCTGGGGTAGAAGGTTAGTGTTACATCCACGGGTATGCGGTCACAGTGCTGACTGATCCTTTGAATGTAACTACTGGGTATGTGAAGGACATCCACATCAGATGCCATAATACCTTCATGGTTCCCAGCCTACATTACATCAACAGCTGTGTACAATGCACCCTTCTTCATGTACCTCCCAACACATCTTCCAGCGATGCGTAATGGACATATACCACCTTTGTCACAGTGAGCCATCACACAGATTACTGGCCATACCTAGTGTCGTTCGCTCACCTCCAATACATAAAACAAGAAGGCTGGGGTTTACATTCAAATGCATTAATACATACAAACACATCAGGATGGATAGCAGCATCTTTAAATACAAATTAACTAGTTTAACAGGGTTTACATGCATACATGCTTATATCTCAACAGCTAACTACAAAATGGCAGTCAGGCTTGCACGTGCTCAATATTTATACACTTGTGCAAGCCAATGGATAGTTTCTTAAAGGTATATACACACATATTGATCTACACCTAGGTATTCTTTCTGTGGAATATACATGGGTGTCTGATGGTGCGGAACACCAATCAAGTTGTTACACCAGATGCATGTGTGCCACCTGTTCTGTGTATGCACACACTACATACATAGGTGTTTAACATTAAATGGCATGTATATCATTCAGGACTGTGTGGATTGTCCCACATATATGCCATGCACACAGGTCAACTAGCCTGTATTGCCCATACTGTTGCATACAGGTATAGCAGTGTCCCTCCTAACACCTCCAGCAGATGTTACAGTGCCAGGACAGTGTTTACGGTTACCCCCAGAGTTTGGATGTATAATAGTTGTTCAAGTGTGTGTGTGTGCAGAAGTATCTCTTATCACTGTAAATCACATATGTTATGTCAGAGGCATAAGATTACTGGTGGTATTATTCTGATATTATCCATGATTGTGGCTGGTTCTTGTAATGCTTTCCATGAACCTTTACTTGTGCCCACTTTGCTGGAGACCTCTGCTTACAGTGCACTCATATTCAGGCATATCAGTTTGCACAACATCACAATATGCACCTTTCCTCAACTGTGTCAGAGCCCTGGCAAATGTCCTCTGCATTATTCATGCAAGGATGCTTACATCAAACAGACATCCTCACCACTGTTAATGTCACCTTGTATGACAGTCAGACAGTCACATAAAACACATTTTCAAGGTACAGTCCCTACTGTAACATATAGATGTGATTGGTGTTGCTGCTAGAACCATCTTCCATTGACATACCCTCCTCTGCTGTACATTAAGTAGTTTCACCTGTTCTCTTTCACTGTGTTCATTCCTATAGTTCAATATACACACTTCCCCTGAGTGTTCATTTTACATGGCAGTCCATGTCCAGTTACAGATCATTTACATAGCTTCAGTACACAATGCTAGGAATGAGAGATCACAATACTCTACACTGCAGGTACACTGTCTTGTACTGTGTTTGGACCATATACTTCATATTCATACCTCTCAACTGTCCAGGTATTCCCAAGATGTCTAGATGTTTTCCTTATCAAATTTGTGGCTTTCTGCCATACCACTGGGATTACCTCAGGACTGATGTGAGTCATTACTACATACATTTGACATCATACCTCTCAAATGTCTTGATTTGTGCAGAATGTCCACTTTTTATCTCATATTTTTGATCTTTTCCTCATAACATTTTGGTTTTCTGGCACATCACTGGCTTGTCATTGCAGATTTAAGTCAAGTCACAAACTGAAGCTAGACATCTGAGTTTCAAACTTTATACTCTTCAGAATGTTGATGGTACAGTACAACATAGTATTCCTTCAACTTTCTAAGTTTGGAAGACCAATATTAAAAATGTGTCCCTAGTTTTGGGCCTTTGTCCCTACCCCAATTATTTACAGCTTTGTCCAGAATTCTTGCACTAAGAGGTTAAGAGAGTTTCATTCTAACATATTTATTTGTGACAGCTATATCAAATATGTCCCTATTTCTGGTTATTTGTCCTGTCATTGCTGGCTTTTGTGCAGATCAGTTGCACTAACAGGTTAACAGCTATCTGTAAGTCCTGGTAATCATTTTGTCATTCCATGCAAATCCATGGACCATAGGCACTCTGCTTTACACATAATTGATATCCATATTCGCTTACATGGTTTCCTGGCCAGCAACACTGTTGCCAGCCATGAAACCCAGCTTAGACACACCACATGCAATTAATATACATTGAGCAATGCAGCTCGCCACGCACCTCCGTGCATACATGTAAACTCCATGTAGGCTTTACACGGAGCGAACACAGAATTTATGGAATCCCAGGGATTATTTACAGGCTAGAAAGGAGAGGTATCAACTTATATGAGTAACACAGTTAAGGAAAGACATGAAAGACTATACAGGAAAGGTAAGATCTCAAGAACAAATTACATAATTTATTATGGTATCTATAAAGAAAATGCTTCAAGATGGAAAGAAAGTACAAAAAAAGAAAAGCATGTTAAAAAAATTGACAGAACAAGAAAATAAATATTTAAAAAATGAGATTTCCTTATATGAATTAGATAAGGTTAATATATGGTCAGTTGGAATAGGATACCACCTACGAATTTCATGCATTGGCAGAAAAAATATTTCTAAAAAGTTATGGAGTTTTTATGTATAAAGATTTATGTAGTGGTATACTTAAGACTGAATGGAAAAAATCTTACTCTCTTCAATAGTTGGCATGGAATTTATTTACACCCACCTGAGCTACTCAAGCAGATGAGACTTAATTTTAGCATCTCATCCAAAGGATGAAATAATCAAGAGTGCAGCACCCACCTTAGTGATGCACTGCAGGGTCAACAATCCAATTATCTGGAGCAGGAACAGAATTCACAGACTTAATCTTCCCTCAAGTGTGCTGCCTGACACCTACCACCCTTTTATATCTGGGGTGGGGTCAAAATCCAGTTGATCCACAGAAAGGCCACGCTTGAATCTCACAGGAAGGGGTCCCATCTATTTGTGCCAACCACTCTAAAATTTCATAAAGTACAAAAGGACTGCCACTGAGTCTGTGCCAGCTACAGGAAGAAAACAGCACTCATAACTGTTAATGAGGAAGAGATTGCACTTACAAAAGAGAGCCAGATGAAAACAACTAACTTAACATCCAACATGAAGATTCCATTCCCGAGGGGGTCAGCAACTCACTTTACTCTAGACTTGGAGTACAGTCTGAAATTTCCTGAGTGAGCATTGGAACTTGAACCTGTAACTCTAGACAAGGAAGAACTTTAAAATCTGCATGGAAAAAGTGCAGCCAGTCAATCAGCTGATTACCTTTAATCCACATAAGTTATAGGAGTTTAAATAAAAAAAAACTGATAACTGTATATATTTTGTGACTGTGCAAACTGCCCACTATGACCAAGTGTCATACTAGAAAGGAAATCCATAATTAGTCATACTAAACTGGGGATGTCACTTGTGCGTTATGAGGGACAGACTGAAGAAAGACAAATTTAAACACTTCATGATATCATGTCACTCACTTTGCCCAGATGGTTTATATTTCTATATGAGGAGAAATCTACTTCATGTGAAACAGAACTCACATTAGAAGACAGTAAATGGACTATCACTACAGAGCATGACTGGTGCACTCATTCACAGATCTGGGTTTGAGACTACAACATTTCTCAAGGTGGCTACTACACTTGCAAAAAAAATGCTCACCAGTGGGCTTCCTACTGATTGGTCAAGAAGTTGTTACTGCTGGCTATGTTAATCCAAACATTATGGGCTATTCTGCTTTATCTCATGTCAGGACAAAAAATGTGTGTGCAATCTATAAGGCCAAATGGAAATAGAATGGCATTGTACCCATGTATGGGGCAGACTGCAACATTAAATATTTTAAAAGCTTGCTTGAAAAGGTCAAATAGAATGGCACTGTACCCATGTATGGGGCAGACTGCAACATTAAATATTTTAAAAGCTTGCTTGAAAAGGTCAGTAATGAGGCTGCATGTGCCCTACATAATTACTGATAGTGTGCCATAAGAAGAATGGCATTACATAACAGCAAATCCTAGGACTTCATTCGAGCCAACACAGCACTGTTAACACCTGTATTAGTACAGAATACTGCCATGTTCATACTTCTGATCATCTTCAAATTTCCTGGACCATGTTATCTCACCAAAAGACTTGGACTGAATCCTGAACTCTGTTGGCTTGGCACCTTAGGAAAGATGTTTTATACAATATTATCCATATTAGGTTTATGCAGTAGGATTTATGCAGTAGGATTGTGTATTTGTACTAATCAAATATTACATATGCTGTAATGCTGAAGAGATGAGATGGAATGCTAAAAGTATTACTGTAGGGGACACAACTCTGTGACAGAGGGTTGGTGTACTATGTCCAGATGACCACAGTTTGACTTGTATCTTGGACACTCAATGATCCAGGTGGGGGCGAATGGAAGTGAGAGGCTGTTATCAGCTCACACAATCTGTGGAGGGGATACTGGTTTGCCATGCAAATGATGACTAAAGAGATCACAGGGTGTTGCATAGACCTGCCAGACACATGCTGCCCATCTGCAAGTGCACTGAACAGGGAAGATAGCATGTGGAGGCACACTTCCTGAGTCACACAGTGGAATGCAATGGCCTAGAAGCTCCAAGGTAAGATCAGGCCATCCTGGCAGACCTACACGTTGGCCTACTCCCTACCATCCAAATCTTGCCAATGAGGAATAAATGGACGGATTAGGCTCCACAGGCAAGAATGAATGGGTCACAGGACTCTTTCCTAGCCCAGGGATGCTCAACCTTCACCCACAACAGAAGGAACAGGTTGAATGGATAAAGGCAGCAGAGTTTTCAGATGGAACCAGCAAAGGTAGGGAGGTTACGGGAGTATGAGTAAAATTAGTGCAAGGTTTTATATTGAAAATATATATAGAAATAAGATGTGCAAGAATAAAAAAAATGATGCTCTGATGGAGACTGGAACTGATTAATGTACTTTGTTCAATGACGATACAAAATGGAATGAAAGAATGAGAATGGAGGTCCAAATTCCAGTCACGTCAACAGGAACACATATATTTAGAAAGACAAAGTAGATTAGTGAAAATGTACAAGGAAGAAGAAAAAGTGACTGATGCTGAAATTAAAGAACTTGGGAAGCATAAAGTAAATGAAAATGACTTAGAGTAATGATTAGACCCTCAATCCCATCACCTGTAGGAGCAAGACCAGCAGGTACTTACCTCAGTCCATAAAACTTTCCCTGATACTAATAATCCTTGATGCCAAAGGCCTTTCTCTCCAGACTGCAGAAGCTCACCAACTGTTGCAAACAAGCAACATGCAAAAGCTGAACCACAAACTGACAGTATCATGTGTAATCCCCTAGGCAGAGGACAGGAGGAAGGGGGTAGAGTTCATTGACAGAGATGAAACTGGAAATGCAGATTAATTGTTACAGTAGGATGGTAACTATTATATTCAAACACTGGGAGTTTGAATTCCAGCACATGTAGAGCAGAGTCCAAAGCCAGACCACTCAAGTGGTTCACAAAAGGATCCCCAGATGAAGCTCCAAAGGCCACCAGGATCTGGGGGCAACATCAGATTTATTACATCTAGTACAGGTTTTCAGAGCTCACTAAGTAGCAACTGCACAACAGTCATCCACTGAAGCACTTTTAAAAAGACTTGCGAGGTAGTCACACAGCTCTAAGCAGTATGTGCACTGGTGGCATGAGGCACAGGTTTCCTTTGCTATGGGAAGTATAAAGTGACACTCCAAGAAAATAAGGAAGAAAAAGTTACTTTCCAATTACTGTAAATGAGGAAAAAAGTTGTAAATGCATCTACAAATTAGTCTGTATTATACTTTATAGCACCCATTAGCAGGAAAACAAGCACACAAGGCTTGCAGGTCTGTAACCCTTCTTATAAATGTAACAGCCATCAAGAATATAGTTTTCCAAGTAATGAAGTTTAAGTCTACAGAAGAAAATCATGGATCTGTATGCAGAGCTGCAAGTGGAGAACCATGAAAAGTGTAGAAGCCATTAGAGAGGTTTGGGCAACATTTCTAATAATTATGTTCTGAAATGTAGACTGTACTGGAGAGATCACTTTTACAGGAAGATAAGCACAGCAAGTCAACACAGTATAATCTATGAATGTTATTTTCTGACTGCATCACTGAGTGCTTTGCTCAGCACAGTGCACTGAATATGGGGTAACACGGCTTTACAAAATGTGATTTGAAAAGTAAATCTACCGGTCTCTGAACTAACTGGGACAAACAGGAAACTGGTGGCAAGGAAGGTTCATAGGTGTGTACTAGGCCAACGGCCCTGCAACCTTTACAAACCTAGCCCATAGAAGTGCCCTAAGCATCATGTCGCCATTAGTTCCCTGTGCCTCTATCAAGCAGAGCCACTGGAGTGATCCCTGGGGCAAAAGTTCCCTGTGCCTCTATCAAGCAGAGCCACTGGAGTGATCCCTGGGGCAAATGTTCTATTTCCCATCCACTCATCAAGATTTCTCTTGAAAAAGGCCAGTGAGGTGCTCTGCTTGACATGCATGGGAAGTCTATTCCAGAGCATGGGCAGTCTCTGGGTTATGAACCTGTCTCTCCAGCATGTTCTGTTGATTGTGATAATGAGGTTGAGGTCCCTGGAGCTTGTGGTGTGGAGGGATTGGAATTTCTTTAGGTGCAACATTTCTAACAGGGCTGGGCCAGACATGGCTTTGCAAGTCAAGCAGAGATTGCCTCTTAACAGATGATATGAGACAGAGAAAAGCTGGAGTTTTTTGTCTGTCCACGTACGGCATGTGTTTAAGGCCTAGGATCCTCTTCATGAGGTACTTTTCTGGTCTTTCCGGCTATTGCAGGTGTTTACTGAGGTACATGCCAAATGGGGTATTACACTCTATGACTGGTCTAATGAGGGAAGAGTAGAGAGAGATGAATACCTCTTGCTTCCTGGATGCAAAACCCTTGGTAATGAGATGTGCCACATAGAAGGACTTTCTGACCACAGTGGCAATGTGGTGGTCAAAGGAGCGGTTGCTCTCATTCTGTCTCCCCAGATCTCTTATAATGCCTTCAGTGTTCAGTGCGCTACCATCAGTGTGGTAACTAATGGGAACTGAGCTTTTTCCAAAGGGAATGATGACGCATTTTTTGGCATTAAGCTTACAGTCATGGTTTCGACACCAGTCGTTGGTCTCAGTGAGGCCTTCCTGTAGAATGTCTACATCACTTGGGGAGTTAATGGCTCCCAGCTTGCAATCGTCTGTGAACTTAGTCAGCCACAGTCCCTCCGTGTTGGCCTGGACTTATGAGAAGTCGATGTCAAACAGGAGAGAACCCAGGACCGATCCCTGTGGGACTCCAGTGACTGGTCGGCAGTCTGACTTGGGGTCTGCTACTTTTACACTGTGGGTTCTGTGAGCCAATTTGCAACCCACCTAGTGATACAGGGGTTGATGCCTAGTTTGGCGAGTCTATCAATAATTCCTGAGTGGGGAATGGTATCAAAGGCCTTGGCCAGATCGAGGTAGGCTGTAGGAACTGCCTTGCCCTCATCCACAGCTCTGGTGACTGATGCAAAGAAGTCAACCAGGTTGAGCAGGCATGGTCTACCCTTCACAAAACCAAATTGCATGGGATCCAGAATTTGGAGATTTCCTATATCCATGATGATACTCTCCATAGCCTTAAATATCAGACTCGTCAGGCTAAAGCGGTGATAATTCCCAGGGTCTGTAGTCGCTCCCCTTTTATGAAGAGGGATGACTGTAGCAGTGAGCCATTCTGTAGAGACAAATCCTGAGGTGAGGCTGTGATTGTACAGGGCCACACAGGTGTGGTGCCAGTTCACTTTGTAGTTCATGTAGAACACAGCCAGGGATATTGTCGGGTTCCATGGAAGCTGTATTCTTGGCCTTGGACAATGCAGCTTTAACCTGTGCTGCAGTAATGCTGGGTGCCTGGCATTCTTCCGGTACTGTGAATGATCCTTTGGGGGGGGGGGGGTAAAGCTGGCACTGAATCCATCAGCCGGTATGTTGGCAATATCTGTGGCTCAGTATGGGGAGGTACAATTGTGCAGTAACTCAGAGCAAATCTGGGTATTGCCATGGAGATTCTTGATATAACTGTAGAAGGCTTTGTGGTTGTTTTTAAAGTGTCTGCCACAATTCTGCCTTCATAACTAGCTTTAGAGGTTTTAATGAGGGATCGCAACTTTTTGTTGAGGCTAATAAGTGAATTTTTCCAGTCTTGGGACTTCACCATTTTCTGCAACAGTTGCTTCCTTCTGTTGTAGAGTTTCTGTTGTAGAGTTTGATAATGGCAGGAGACCACCAGATTGGCTTCCTTTTTTTGGAGGAGAGCATCTTGGTTCTGTTGGGTATGGCTAGTTCCATGTATTTATGTACGTGTTCGTACAGTGCACTAGTGTACGATTCGGTGGTCATGCACCTATTTTCCATTTGCATGGGTGCCGTGAAGTTAGCCACCTCTGTTTTTAGGATCCCAGAGACAGCTTTGGAGAAGTGTTTCATGGTGGTTACCATTGCTGGTGGTGTGGATGAGATGTGGATTTCCATGGTAATTAGTGGTCGGATCTAACCAGGGAGGAATTGACTATTGATGTTGAGCAACAGTTGCCCATGTTAGTAATAACCATGTCAAGAATGTTGCTTCCTCTAGTGGGGGTAAGAATGAGCTGGTCCAGCGCATTGGAATTAATGAATTCCAGGAAGCGTTGGGCAAGTGTATTGGTGCACGAGTAGTTTTCCCAGATGGAGGGGTAGTTGAAGTCATCCAGTATGAGAGTGCTGGGTTGGACCCTAACTATTTCCAGGGTGCTTTGAAATGTGGCGTGTGTTTTGGGGCACGGTTGCAGACCTACAGCAGGCTACGACCTGAATCGCTGTCTTACCCACTGTTAATTGCATCCGTTGCATTATGCTCGGCTACTAGTCTGGAGGTGTGCATATCCTTTATGAATATGGAGACGCCACCACCTTTGGAGCTTTGGTCCATGTTCTGGGGCCAAAAGGTGTGGAATGAGTAATAGCCTGGTAATGTAGGGGTGCTTTCTGCTGATTTAAACCAGATCTCCATTACAGCATAAATGTCAATGTTCTCCATTTTGAGAAGTGCTTCGAGTGAGTGCATCTTGAGATTTTGAGCAGCATGGCCCTCAGATTGCATTTATTTATGGCTGTTACGGTGGTAATTTGGCCTTTGGAACACCGCCTAAAAAAGGCACTAGAGGGGTGGCAAGAGCCTTAGCCAGTATCCGGAAACCTAGGGGGTGACAGATGCTGGCCATCTCTGGCAAAGCATCGAGGTCTGTAAATCAAGTCATCCAAAGCAGACAGATACTGGACCCTCTTAGAATACACCAGAAACTTTGCCAATTGTTGAAGGCAATCGTTTTCTGCTTGTACTACGGTATCATTCTGGGTGATGTTAGGATGCTGCTCAGGGCTAGGGTCATACCTGCATGGGCCACATAATCCAAGAGCTCCTCCATGTCTCTTTTCATGTAGTCCAGGGAGGTGCATCTCAAGTCATTCACACCCACATGTGCTTACCACTCCCACTGATAAGCTGAGAGGCTTCCCTCTAACACAGAAAGGACTGCTGAACTCAGGAACTACAATGCAGTCCTGAATAGAGCAAATCTGTATCTGGACTATAATAACTGGAAAGGCAGGAAAACAAGCTACAACTTTTTTTTTAAATAAATACAACAGTAGCAAACTGAATTTAACAAATTAACCAATTAACCAATAAAAAAGCTCAAAACTAATCCCCGTTCCAGCAGTCTTCAAATTACACAAGTTTTAACTGCACAATCCTGCCACTAGGGTGCTGGGGAACCGTCTCCATAAAAAGATGGCCTGGATTAGTGCTCAAGTTATACAAACAAAGCTAGATTCAGCAGGTCTGAATCTAGTCTATGCTACAGAAAACAAGGTGCACCAATTTCAGAAAGAAACAGTTCAAATAAGCAGGCACAATAAGCCTTTAACCAGAAATTCCCATCTCAGAAGGGGAGATTCTACCCTCTCCTCCCACAAGAGTGCAGACCACAAACCTTCTTAATCTAAAACAACTGGTCTGAAGCCCAAGTGCTTAAACCAACAGGCTTAGAATAACAGTTACAATTTAAATCAGACTACTAACAAGCAGTAATAAAAGCAGCAGAATAAATACAATGGAGTACTTTTAAGAACAGGCAGTAAAAGCAAAATAAAGTAATAAAGTAGGAAGAAACACAAATACAGTAAAATCAGATGAATAAAGTGCAATTTTTTTTTTATGTGGGAAGGGATGAAACACGATAATTTAAGGTTGATAAACTAAGGGTGTAGGCCTTCCCAAATGATCTCTCTCTACTCAGCAGAATGAGCTGATGAGATGGGACTGGGAGGAGTGTCCAAAATGAGATTTATAGTAGGGGTGGGCAACTCAAAAGTCACCACATTTAAGAACACAGCAAGGACTTCAACTCTTAAAACTCCAACAGAACAGAACACTTAAAACAAATGTAATACTAGAATAAGAAACAAAATAGAAGTGATCAAACCGTAAATAAAGAGCTTCAAATTAAAATTAAATGCAGAGATGAGTGACACTCAGAGCAATGCAGACCACCTGTCTGCAAGTGGAATTGGAATAAGCATTCAGGCATCAATCCATTTAATGAGCTGGATGGATAAATACAAATCTCAGTGTTTAACAGGATATGGTTTTGGCATAAAACAAGTGCAACTAATGCACTGGATCGAGAACATTGCCTGAAACGAAGCTGTGTGCAGCCCATTCACTCATCACTCCATGATGCTGATGTGGCATGCAGATAGCTCTTCCCTTTCACTATTTATCTTGAATTTAAGACATACAAATAGCAGGGTGTTTTGGGGGTACAGACCCCCAAAATAGGTAGGGTTGTCGTCTTGCAAAAAAAAAAATAAATAAATAAATAATATATGCTTATTTTTTGTCTTCTCTTTGGGACAATCTGTGTTATTTGTATGTTCTTATGAGGACTTTTGTGGTGTGGGCGCACGTGTCCACTTCTGTCCATGCTGCTTTCTCATTTAAGTGTAGGGAGGTTTGATGTGTTGTATTTAGTATACAGAACTCTGGTAGGCAGACTGCAATGAAGTGCCCTGTATGTGTCCCATGCATAAGATGCCTGACTGCCAGGAAAACAGCATTTGGCACCAAAACTGAAAGTGATACATGGCTGGCACAAAACTGTTTGTCAATTTTACTGCGGTTGAAGATACAAAAGAAAACAATAAACTGTTCAATTACAGTTTTATATTCAGCTATGTAATTAAATTTTGTTAACCAAGTAAAATGTTAACACTACCCTACTGCATTAGCCAGTACTGTACCTATACCACTATTCGGCCTATCAGATTTGACCATTAATTTTTAAGTGGTATAGGCGTCATTCATCCTTACTGAATTCTGGGTAGAAAGAACGTACAAAACCATTTCTTGTAACAGATACTGTAGGCGCAGAAGTCTGTTAGAATTGCATCGCAAGGCCTTCCGCTGTCAGTCCATGCTAACGTACCTGCACAAGTCCTGCATCACTGAAGGTCTATTGCTATAACAAATTCTAACATTTCTACATTTAATGTGCTAGATGAAGTGAATCCTGTAGCAGCAAGCTAAGTAAATGCCTGAATTACTGAATGGTGAAAAAGAATAACTGGAAATGATGTGGGAAAGAAATTAAGTATCATAGGTTTAGGAAGTTTTCACTTGCCTAAGCATATACGGATCCTTATAAAAGAAATGCATGGTCCTTAAGTTCTATAAATGTGAAACATAAAGTGTGATTGTCAATGGGGGAGGGGGGGAGTCATCTCTCAATAGTTATTTCATCTCTACTACTTGTGCCTATGTAACTGTGTATGTGTGATTATATATACCCACAACACACCCTCAGTATTGGTATACATTGAACATATATGCAGTTTTACTCTGTTATCACCTTCATGTTGTGGTCCTCTGAATACTAACAGAAACCTCCAGAATATGTTTAGTTTACATTTTGCTGTCACGCCCTACCTGGAATGGGCTACTTAGCACCACCTTCTTAGAAAGCATTACATTTCTTCCTCCCTACCACAGTGCCCTCAGTACCAGCCTTTACAGGGTGCACATTTCTAGTTTTCACAAAGGACAAAGCAGCTTCCTCTCTGTGCCACATGCAGCCTTGGCTTCCAAAGGGCATGGACTAGGTTAGGCTGAGAAGGGTGGGAAGAATGGAGCATCCTAAGCATGACTGTGCTTCAGGTAGATAGCACTTAGGCTACAACAATGAGTGAGCATCTGTGTACTTCACTGGTCACTTGGCAGAGACAAAGGGCACATGTGCAAACCTCAGGCATGTAGACTTGGGTTATTGCTGCAGGACAGCTACAAAGAATGCGCAGTGGCAGATCACTAGATCAGTTATAGAACTGTAACTATTTTCAAAGTTATTTCCCCCAGAACTTAGCCTCATACTACTGTGATTAGCTTCACCAATGCAGCTGCTGAATGTAGCTGCCCCCCTTCCCCCAGCTTTGAAGCCAACAAATCACCCCTGCTCCTGTCGAGTAACCCAATGCAAGTCTAAGGCACCTCCTTCTCACAAGATAAAGTTTTCTGGAATCTGGCCTTTTGTCTAAACCTTTGACTTCAACTCACTATCCCAAGCAAAAGTTACTCAAAACAACAGGCCTGAATAACACATTCAATCCCTAGAGAAACTGTGATCAGCACGTTTTATAATGACCCTATTTCCACAGCAAAGATGTTCTAACTTGATGCTTTTTGCAACCTGCAGGTAAATGCAACTCAGACACTGCAGTCTGACATCTACTGTCTACAACACAGAGTCACAAACACTGGAGGAAGAGTCTTAAAGCAGAGTGTGCAGGAGTGTGGTATGAGCATTGCCCTGCAGATGAAACATGCAGTAGCCAGCATAGAAAATAAAAATATGTATGCTCAAGCAATGAGTGGGACAGCAGTGTACGAAAACATGATTCATCTGCAGTAATCAAGAACCTTTTATAGATGAAAGCATTAAAACCTACAAGCTTGGTTATTAAACAGATTTGTATAATTATCCACAAGGAAAAAAGTAACTGAAAGGATTAAGATTTAGACTGGCACTTGTTGCACCAGAAAATACCCATCAAAACTCAAATAAAATTGGAGGTCCAAAACAAGCAGGCTTTGTGACTAACAAATGTCAAAGCACTATAAAACATGTCAGCATGTAATGTAAATGCACAGAGAAAACCTGTAAGATCTTTACCTTCCCTTCCCTTTATGCATTACAGTTTAATCAATTTCTAGAAAATTATGAATCTAGTGCAGCACCCCTGCAATGTTAGTACTTAAACATGAATCTAAGTACCTGTTGTAGTGATAGAATGCACAGCCATCTGATCTTCTCAGCAACAAAAGTGAGTGTGCAACCTGCTGAGCCACTGGCATTATACGCTGCAGAAAGAGCAATACTGGAGGAGGCCGGGATTGTTTAGGCAGAGTATAGCTTACCACCTTTCCAGTAAGCACATGATGTCCCACTAAAGTTTTGGAAAACAACTTGAACCCAAACATCATCTTCTTAATTTCTTCAAGAATATTTCACAATCCCCTTCTCAACTCTTCTCTTCTCTGTACTCTGAAGGATTTTAAAGAGACATTTTTGCTTTACGAATCTGTAACTTCACTGTTAGATAAAATATGCAGGTCTGGAGTTTAATGAAGAAAGCCCTTCAAACATTTATTAAACAAGGAGTACAGCTGGCTATATCAGTTTAACACATCTGACTACTGCCCAAAAAAGTTTGTCACAAGCCAGCACTGAATAGTGAATTAAACATCTAAAATACCTTTAATAACATAGACCATACTTGTTTTAAACTAGTCTTGCCTTCCAGGTAAGCTTATACCTTCTCCATACATTTCTGATGTGTAACTCATTACAGCCTAATGATGCCTCCAGATGTTTCTGCAGTCATATCCTACTGATGTCTATACACGTCTGATACAGTCTGTTCATATCTGCATGAATAATTCCAAAACCATGCTTCATACAAGCTACTTAAAGAATTCATCTTAAAACTTACAGGATAGGCAACACAACTGCACTGATATTGAACTAGGTCTAGTACTGCTAAAGAGATATTGACTTGTTCATATACTACTTGCATTATCATAACTTTCATATGAGGGAATGCAGTTATGTCTGTACTGCTTAGGGGACATATTTAAACAAAAATATGAAAGTTCTAAGATGGAGAAAAAATACGGTTAACAGTATGTGTCTAGCTTGAGTAGTTACTGAGATATAATAAGCTGTTTACAAAACATTTCAAAGTTGATAATTACTGTCTTTATTATGACTAATAAAATTCAAGTTAAGACCTAGAATCTACTGAACATTACAACTGCAAGGAGTTGTTTGTGCTGAACAGTTTGCCTTATACATTTCTTTATTAATCATTACGACTCTAGAGATATGAACTTTTGTCTGAAATGTGAGGACATAACCCGATTTTTGTCAAAAAGCTCAGCTTCACTGGGAATATGTTCATATGAATGCATACACAGTCACAAAAAACATTAAATGCATTTGAGAATACATGAGGACACAATCTACATGAGGACACAATGAGAGAGAGAGAGAGAGAGATGCTTTGCCCACATTATCCACGTTGCCTCACATTTAAAAAACATTTAGTTAGACAGACTTGGTCATATCACTGTTGGCGGCCTTAGCCACACCTTGAGGCTATGGTGGATGCCCATATACTTACAAGTCACCAACACAAAAAAGAAAGAAAGAAACTTATCAACTTGGAATTAATGCAGGCATCATGTAATGATGTCTGCACAGCTGATAATAATAGCAGAAGCTACACGATGACAGTACACACTTTGCACAGCATGCTAAAAATAATATACTGTATTTGAATGTGTTGTCTGGAATACTGTGTTATTTTGAGAAATAATTGTAACATTATTTAATATAATACTACTAAACAGCAGATGCACTAAACACCACACTATTTATCTAAAATACTGATCGTTTAAATGAGAAAGGCGCCAAAGCATTCCATCAAATACAGCATACCGTTTTTAAAAAAGTACTCATTATGTTAACATCTTCCAAAAGAGCTCAGGAAGATGTCTCATACCTGTGTTGTAACAGTGAGTGAAACGCCCTGTCAAGCCCCTTGCTCTGCTTACTACCTTTGCAAGGCAGAACCCTGAGAGGAAACATGACATAATGTTGAACTTGTTAATTCTTAGAAAAAAAAAAATACCAAATTCACTTCAAAAGAACCGCACAAAAACAAGGAATAATATACAAATTTTCAAAGAGTAAGTTGATACAATACACTTTAAATAAAGCAGTTGAACAGTTTATTTTGATGGGTTAATAAACATGGTTTGTGAAACTAGTCTAGAATATTCATTTTTGTTTCTGACAAAAATCATGTTTCATTGTTTCCCCAGCTTCTGGTAATCAATTTGTTTTAAATGTGGCAGGCGTGATCTATAGAACATTCTTTTCTAACCTACCATTAGAAATGCTTTTGTCTTTTTGCTGTAAAAAGTTGCCTGATATACATAGGAAAACAAGTTAAAGCATGCTAATGTTCTTATAACAAAGCAGATGCACGTAAAGTTAAAAGTCTACATGCATTACTTTCCGTTTGTTTTTGTTATGTCATGTTCCTTCTCTGCCAACTTTAACTGGATACAAAGTGATGAAAAAAGCAGCTACTGTCTAATTAAATACTGTATATTCACAAGACAAGTTCACATTTCCTTCTAAGTGAAGCATGCAGTCTGAAATCTACAGTAGCAAAGCAGAATAACAAAGTATTGAAAACATCAGATGAAACTATTTGGAATAACGCCAGATTATTACAGGAAAACTGTAGCAACTGTGTATAGTAACATTTCACAACAGTTTATATATATATATATATATATATATATACACATACATACATACATACATACATACACACACACACACACACACACACACACACACACACACACACACACACACACAATGTGCCGGGTGAAATACTCTCTTTAATACGGCACCTCTGAAAGCTCTCTGACAGCAGCATAAACAGCTAGGACTCATTCCTAAACTCAACTTCTCAGTGCACCTCCGGCCTCAACCCCAGCAATATAAACGCTAGCCTTTGATGTAGTAACTGCAACCAAATATGGGTAGATTAATTTCCTTTCTACTCACCAGCTCTTGTCCTTGTTTAAAAGGAAGCAGTAAGTCATAGAAAGAACACTGCTCTACCTGATCCTGGCTATGCTAAACAAACATCTGTCAAGGAAGAATATCAAGAGGGACCCATCTTGTTTAGTGTACCATATCACTAAGTTTGGATAACTGCCTCATATAATAGCATATTACTCAAAGGCTTGTTCCACAACTTGAGCCAGTGTGCAAAGAAAATCTTCAGTGAGAGCTTAGGATTACAGGAAGCTGGTACTCAAAGCTGCCATGGAAATGGAGGTCTTTGACCTAGGAATGGCATCCAACATGCACTTTTTCAAAAGATCATTAAAATGGATAATTTAGAAGTCACAAATATCTCATTCACAAAGACATTCATACAGATTAGGACAGAAGTAACCATAAATCCTGGAAGAATGTACCACTGATGCTATCCCTAGAGAGCTACCATGTTTGGGCATCCATGTTGTATAGCACACACTCACCCAGATATGACTTAGCCTGAAAGAAAAACATCAACTGCACTTTACTAGTTCAAATGTTACTACAAATGCAGTCTGTGGCAACCTGTCATTATGGAAAATGTACAGCTCAAGTGCTGAAAGGTCACGTAGCTCTGAATATATTCAGCTGGTAAAATACAGAGCAAGAATAAGACGTTCTAGGGGAAAAATGTTTCATCTCTGTTGAAACAGCTGTTGCAACACAACAGAGGTCCCCAAGAGGGGATGAGATAAGGACAAGTGGGTGAAGAAACCTGTGAAGCTGTATTCAAGAAGGCCTTACACACTAAAAGAAATGCCAAAGTATTGTTATTTTTCCCACCTAAAGGGTGGGTGATAGGAAGCAAAAAATATCCTAGGCCTGACTCATAAGGTCAAAATACTTAGGTTCTAGTGACTTACTCTTTAAGAAATGAAGAAAACAGTCCCACCTGCTCTCAATTTTTTTCTACACAGAAGGCCATTATGTAGCTCAAAATGCAAACTATCCTTTCTGAAAGCCCTGGGGCGTTGGCAATTAGGGTATCTGGAGGAGATATGCAGTGAGGCAGACAGTCTGGATCAACTGGCAAGGTCATCCGATGAGCGAGACAATTACTGAGATGGAAAAAGCTTACAGCAAAGGTATGTGCTGTCTGAAAGGAACAATAGAATAGATACCATTAAAGCCAACGGGGAGGTTGAGCTTCTAAGGTGGAAACCAATACCATTATGGCCAAACAGAAGGTAGAGGAACCAATTAAGCTGATTTTGATGGACTTGGCCCAGAACATGAAGTAAAAGCAGGAAAGAGTCTATTTGGTCAAAGCTGAAAAATGCTACCCCTGAACAAACTGCTCATTGATGGAACAAAATATAAAACACGTCTGCACTTTGCTTTGGTTCGGGACGTAGAGATCAATTACCATATGACTGACTGACTAAAATTATAGGGCTTTGTTTTCTTGGAGAAAGACCATGCATGGGAAGACAGATAACTTCTACAGACAAACTCTGTCAAGGAACTGTCAACCCTTGCAACTGCATTGTATAAGGCATGGATTCAAGTATCAAGGCTCATTTTTCAGTCTGTTTGCACAAAGACCATTGCCATGTCATTAGCCTAGATAAGCAAGTGACCTTGGAAGATGACAGGAACCAGCTCGTGGAGGCCAGAGTTTCACAACCATCACTTCTTTATGTGCTGACAAAAGTCATGAAAATTCCAAAGACCCTAAAAAAGGTGCTTCTAATAGGCCTCCCAACTGAGGCTGAGAGGCTCTCCAGTAATGGATAAGTAAATATTACAGTGAGCTGGCACCAGTGTGTTGGGAGAAGTAACAGCTCTTCCATGATGATATGGTCCATCAGATTTCAAAGCCCACTGTAGGATATACATGGGATTCCACAGATGAAGATACTGACCTGAAGTCCAGGAAATGCATTATCTGCCAAAGCTGGTACTGGAGAAGAAGGTTAGCCAGAAACAGAAAGTCTTCAAATATCTGGAGAGAAAGGAAAGCCTTTCTTTAAGATAGTCCTCAAATACTAATCAATGACATTTATGTAAAAGGAGGGCACTTCTTATTTTTCTTCCAAATTGTGTCTGTGTGTGGTGTCTGTGTGTATATTCCATCACTAAAGTACCTGGATCCTCAGCCAACATAAAAGTCATAACAAGCTACATAGCTTGCAGCATAAACTAAACTCTTAAAAACACATTCTAGTTTTCTGCCTCAACATTTTTGAAAGAGTGAGTATATGCCCTTCAATCCATTTGCTGGACTGGAGATGGAGTTTTAATTACAGACCTGAAATTACAATGCTTTACTGATAAATGCAGATTTCTTCACTACTACTTGAATAAAGTCAGTACTCCCTATTAAAATATATATCTTTTTCTCATAACATTTTTGATGGAAAATTAATCTAAACTGTAAGTTAATGCAAAGGCCAGAGGCTTCATGTCTAACGGCTCCTTGTTAATATCATCATCAGATTTGACATTAGCAGAACATAAAGGCTTGTAACCTTTCACAACTTCTTCGACTTCATTAAATAATGTGGAAGTGCATCACCTAACAGAACTTCTATAAAACTTTCTAATTCTTGCTCAAAGTTTGATCCTCTGACATCAGTTTGTTTGCTCTACTCACCTCACCTTTGACAACATATATATATATATATATATATATATATATATATATATATATATATATATATATATACACACATATACATATATAATAAAAAGGGTGCAATGATTGGTTTACATGCACATGCACCGGCATTATTTACATGATTTTTTGAAGAAGCCTCTACTGTTGAAAGACAAAAAAAAAATAACTTTGTAAATAAAAATTAGAAATAACTTTGTAAATAAAAATTAGTTCTTTTAAAGTGTCCCAAAGCCAGACACATTCACTTACCTTCTTATTTACTCTTAGGATATTAAAAAAATTGCCATTTTCTGACATTTTTTTTCACCTGCTACAATCATTCAGAGTGTAAAATGCATGAGAAAATAAGTAAATAATTCAAAATCTTGCATTATGTGAAAACTATATTGAGCATTCTTCCTGAGCAGCAGGAAGAAACTGAAGATCAAAACACAAGATCACTAAAATTTGGTTGCCGATGGTGCATGACTATGCAGAACACAGGGAAGGAGAAGCCCCCCCCCCCCCCAAACAAGCTTAATGTCAGCACCAAACCTGCATGTGGTTCCAGCACCAAATTATTTAAAAGAAGGAGTCAAAGTTTAGAATGAAGGACTAAAGATCCCACATAAAACAAAGTTCTGACAGATACCGTCTAAGAAATAATCTTTGCATGGAGAAACAAATCAAAATCTAGCATTCCCTGAAGGACTGCTTTCATAAAGCCTCCAACATTTCAGACTGGCAACACAACTTGCAATGATTTGCGCTTCACACTTTCACAACCAAAGTATCCTCCTTGCAAAAACCGCAGAGGAAATCCTTCTGAAGAATGCTGCCAAAGTCACAGTTCTTCCATCAGAGAACAGGGTTCTCACAAAACCCAGCAAGGGTCTACCAGCATCCCCATACACAGGCAGTGACTCAAGGTACTCACTTAGAAATAACCCAGTTCCCCATAACACCTTATACCTGCCCAGATTAAAAACAGAAAGTTGATCCCCAACTTACAAACAAAGTTATCTCTATTCTAAAAGTGGGTGCACCCCTGCTTATTCACAAGCCACTCTATTGTGTTGCTCTCCAATACAACTAAACAGAAGCTTCACTATATCTACTGCCTCCAATTTTATGGCTCCTTGGAAGGCTCCAGATATCAACCTGAAGGCTTTTGGCTAACTTTCACCTGCTGCAGGTACGATATGCCCTGCACCAACAACTAAATTCTCCATCCAGATTTTAAGCATTTGCATTTAATACTTGACAAAAGGGTATCTTTCCGAATCAGCTGCTGGCAGTCTTCTGAAATACAGTAGTCACTGAATTGCCTCAGTCAGGCAAAGAATAAATGGGTAGAGACTTGTATCTCAAGAACTTTTGTTATCAGGAGAATGTTCTTTTGGGCAACTGCTACCATCTCACGTGGAGGCTTGCATTTTGAATTATTAGAATGTTCATTGGCATAATACAAAGAAAACAAAAATATTTCAAGAAACCTACCCCCAACAGCTTCTGCAAAGTTGCTCATTAGAAACATGAAACATTCTCTGGTCCCTGCCATACGAAATAAATTCTGTATAGTAGTTGAAATCTAACAGTGCACAAGAACATTTTTCTCCTCAAAGGGATCAGCTCTAGCTCCTTCAGGTTAAAAAGATGCATTCTAACACATCCTTAAAAGAAACAGTAAGAGGCAAACGCTCTAGAAACTGAATCAAAACTGAGCTGTTAACATCCATCCATCTACAACCCATTTTCCCCATTTTTTTGCACATGGGGTTGGGACGTCACTTCAAAAGTGACAATCTAGAGCCAGGGTTTACACTGCAAGGTGGCTAGCCCTGCCATGGTAGTTCTTCCACACCACATACTTGCACGCGCGCACACACACACACACACACACACACACACACACACACACACCTATGGCCAATTTAGTGTGTTCAGTCCACCTACTGCATGTCTTAGGTTTGCTCCCTCATCCCAAACATTCCAAAGTACCTGGACAAAGCCCACACAAACAGAAGGAGGACATGTAGACTTCGCACAGAAGTCACCCCAGCCGAGAATCAAACTGGGAACCTCTTGCTGTGAGGTGACAACACTATCTGCTGCCCCACTGTGCAGGCTTCTATAAAAAAAAGATATGACCTTTAACCTCAACTTTGTATCTTTGTCAAGACCAGACACTTGGTATAATGGCAGAGGCGTGATCACTATGTATACAGGAACACTCAATAGAAAATCGTGAGTCCCCACTTGAAAACTCAGAAGTTTCCCGTATGTCTACAAAACTGGTGCATGCAAATGTGCCCTTTTAAATCCACAGTTCACTTTAAAGCCAATAAAGGCAGAAGAAAAATGTCCATTCTGCTTTTTTAATTAACCATATAAAATGTTTAAAGAACAACTGCTTTACAGTGATATTCCTTTCATCTTCCACTGTGGGCACCAAAAGAGAATCCTACTTCTTTAAATGGATAACAAATCTCTCTTTTCATGGTCTCATTCTAAATACAAGGTCCATGATTATTTTAATTAAAAATCACTGTGGCTTTGTAGGAAAGCATACCTTGCAATCCTTGTTAAAAAAATTAGAGCCCAGATGTCAAGAAAGAACTTTCTAGTGGCGGAAAACATTTAGGTGCCCTGCTACAGTTGCCAATACATTTTTTTCACATCTGGAAAAGATGCCCAACTTGAAACATCCAGCTATGGAGAAGACATCAGAGGAGAGCAGGGCAGGAGAAGATGACAGCCCCACTCATAACAAAGATACATGGTATATCAGAGTTCCTTACTAAATCCATCTTTGTGAGGCAGGAAGGATCTTCTGACTTGATAAAGAACTGCACTCCAGAACCACTTGCCTTTTGACAATCTAATCCTGAGAAAACCTATCACTTCAGCCTTCTACTGAATATGAGGACAAACGTTCTCTCATGTACCCAATAAACCTAAAAGCTGGGGAGCCACATACCACATGAGAGGGATGGACTTTCTCCTCCTTTTTCATATAATGAAGACATCTGGTGTTTATCCAAATAGGCTCCTAAATTGACTGACATTTCTGAATCTAAATATCCTTATCTAGATCAGACTGCTTCACTCCTGGGCACAGCTCCATATCCAGGAAAAATACCATGACACATATATTTATAAACCTGTTGGAACAAGTCTTAAGCAGATCCAATACATCCCTAACTAGAACACTGTCATTTGCAAGAGACAGCTCTTCCAAAATAGAAGTTGCTTACAAGGTTACACTAAGTACAAGATATTTAAAGTCTGCACTGCCTCTCTGCAATACATACCAACAAATGGACTTGTTTAGCTACACAAAATTCTTTGCATCAAAACACATTAAATATGCTTTTGATAATCTGTCTAAAAGCTGCAAGGTTCACTTGCTATAAAACTGGAAAATTATAAACCAATTTATCTAGCACATTCACAACTCAATTCCAAACTCATACATCCCTTCCAAGTGATACCTAGGTCCCAGAAAACAGACATGTTCAAACGTTAGAATAACTAGAATTTTCAGACCCACGAGAAACTTAACCCTAGTTAATTCCAAATAAAACTGCTATCACATCTTGCGTGTTACTAATGAAATTAGTGGGTGAATATTTCTAAAATACCATAATTTACCTCTAGGGGAGTAGTCAAGTCTCATCCCTCAGAACAGTTATCCTCATTGTATTCTCCTCCAATTGATTAATTCTAGACTGAAGAATCAGTAGGTCTGCTTTTTTACCTTGTTTGGAAAAGCTTTTAAATACTTCAGAATTAATCTTAGCTATATCACTGTTGCTAGTCTGTCATAGGTTCATAGGTGTGTACTAGGCTAATGGCCCTGGAGCCTTTACAAGCCTAGGCCACAGAATTACCCTGGCATTGATTGTGCCACCCAACCTTAGTTCCCAGTGCCTGTGTAGAGTAAAGCCACTGGAGTGATCCCTGGGGTAAATTTTCTATTTCTCATCCACTTATCAAGATTTCTTTTGAAGAGTGCCAGTGAGGTGCTCTGCTTGACATGTATGGGAAGTCTATTCCATAGCATGGGCAGTCTCTGGATTATGAACCTGTCCCACCAGCATGTTCTGTTGATTGTGGTAATGAGGTTGAGGTCTCTAGAGCGTGTGGTTTGGAGAGATTGGGATTTCTTTAGATGTAGCATTTCTAACAGATCTGGGTCAGACATGGCTTTGTAAGTGAAGCACAGATTGCCTCTGTGATATAAGACAGAGAATAGTTGGAGTTTGAGTCCATCCATATAGGGCAAATGTTTAAGGCCTAGGATCCTCTTTGTGAGGTACTTTTGCTGCCTCTCCAGTTGTTGCAGGTATTTAGTGAAGTACATGCCAAATGGGGCACTGTACTCAATTATTGGCCTAATGAGGGAAGAGTAGATGGAGACAATGACCTCTTACTTCCTAGATGCAAAACCCTTAATAATGAGATGTACCACATAGAAGGATTTTCTGACCACAGTGGCAATGTGATGGTCAAGAGAGGTTGCTGTCAACCTGTGTTCCCAGATATCTTAAAATTCATACATCAACTTTGTTGTAATAGCTTTTGAGAATTCCCCTCATTCCTGTCTAAACCAGAATAGCTTAAACCCTTCCCTATACAGTCCAAGGTGATGGAGCAAAAGCCTGCACTGCCTAATAATTCTTGTCTAGGCAAAAAACATCTATAAGAATCTTAGCATGCATCCAAGACATAGCATTTGTTAATCTGTCAGTTAGTGCATAGGATTATGGTTAACAGCAGTTGGTTAGTTTTTTTGTTTCAAATCCAACAGCAGCTGTTTGTCTCCCTTGGTGTGTAATCATCCTACTGTAAGTTTTTGCATTCAAGTAATCCAAACCATCCTTCAGGTCAAGCAGGTCTCTGCCCCCCATATCAAGCAGTGGAAATTTCAATTTTTTTCTCTTGAGCACTGGGCACCCACAGACACTTGTCCGGCAACTAAAGAGACTAAATACTAATGTAGGTGCTTAACTTCCAAGTGTCTAAACAGTAAAATACCTTACCTGCATTAACTTAAACAAATGTTAGTGAGTGTATTAGTACATTTATGCTGTATAGTTCCTTAGTCAAACCTCTGTACTGATGAGTACATCACCAGGACTAAACAGCTGTATATTGCTCTCCAGTTAGAGCCCCCCCCCCCAACTAAAGTAAATTTTCTTTTGAGAAATACTCAAATCTATAAAATAGCATTTCATTTCCTCTCCTGTTTCATCTGTAACTAATCCCAGCTTTAATTCTATATCATTTTAAGAATGTCAGAAAATTATACTCTGTGCCCATAACATAGCCTATAACTTAGTGCAAACATACAGTTTAAATTACAGTTAAAATTTCAGTTTAACATATTACAATTTAAGCTAACACTACATACCTACCAAAGCCTAAAGAAACACTTAGTCAGTGTTAGCCAGCTGCGCTCGGGCTTGCTCCGCTCCCCTCCCTGCCCCCTATTCCCACCCGCCCCCACTACTTCTACATTTATTCTAACCCCTAATCACCTGACCAGTAGTCCAACCCCTAATTTCCTAACAACTAGCCCAACCCACTCATCCTACCTCCCCCCCACACCCCACTCCAATTACATCCCACACTGATCCCACTCCCAACACACATTCCCAGACAATACAACTCTACCCTCACACACAACCAACCAGGAATCATAGTTGTACTTCTCACTCAAAGTAGTATCATGTTACCCACACTCACATCCCTATCTCTAGCTCTACTATTGCTAACCTTCCTAACTTCCTTACAAACAGACCTACCGCTGCACAACTACTATCACACTACCCACACTAGCCCACCCTCTCAAACCCACTCAGACTTCTACATCTGCCCTACAATCTTAAATCTCACAACTATATATTACTCACTAACAAAAATTACACCATCTCACCACACTAAGAAAAACTCTCATAGACCAAGCTCACAAACAATTAATATTAAAAAACACATACTGACACTCCTACAAACTCTGCTAACCTCTGGTGACATTCACCCAAATCCAGGTCCCCTCTCAGCAAGACAAACATCTGACCTGCTAATCCTAAATCTCAACATAAGAAGTATTACCAACAAGCTAACAGACCTACATGCATTCATAGCCCACTACAACCCTGATATACTCGCCATTACAGAAACATGGCTTAAACCCAGTATCCAAGATGAAGACTTTCTTCCCCCAGGGTATAATACACTTAGATCTGATAGAACAAACAGTAAAGGAGGAGGAGTAGCCATTCTCTTTAAAAACACCCTTAACCTCCAGCTCCTGCACACCACACCACCCACTTTTCAAAATGCTGAAGTCCTATTTTCTGTCCTGTCCATAAGAAACACCAAGAAGATCAATATAATATGCTGCTACATACCTCCAGGCAACAACTCACTCATAATAGAAGACATCCTACACTGGATAAAGGACAATCTACCTCAGGAAACAATCCTACTAGGAGACCTTAACACAAACTAGGCAGCCTGTAACTCCAGAAGCCCCTCTAGTCATATCAATCTATATGGGATCTCTCAACTAATTAAAGAACCAACTAGAATAGATGAGAAAACAAAGAGAATCCATACTGGACTGGACACTAACCAACTATCCCAAACAAAACTATACAGGAGGCTGTCTCCCAGATGACTTAAGTGATCATCTCCCCACCTTCCTACTCCAGAAACACTCCAATCACCCCAAACCAGTAGTCTACAAATTTGTACGAGATGACCATAACCTTACCCCACAATACCTAAATACTGTCCTAAGCCACTGCAACTGGGAACCACTACGGACACTCGGGTTAGACCAGGCAGTATACTACTTCAATACTACCTTCTCTAACATCCTTAACGGTCTAGCTCCTAGCAGAAAGATCAGAGTTAAAGCCAACTATGCACCCTGGCTAAATAGGGACACTAGAGCCTTACTAAAAGCTAGAGATAAAGCCTGGAAAATCTGGAAAACTGACAAAAACCCCTAGCTCCAGACAATACGATCAACAGCTTAGAAACAAGGCCAAGGCTGAATCCAAAAAAAACAAGCAAAACTATTTTCTTAGCACCCAAAGGAAATATTCAAATAGTCCACAAAAATTCTGGCATGCCATTAACTCCCTACTAAAGCCAGGCAAAACCACAACCCCAGCACCCATCTCTACTAACAATACTCTAGACATAGCTTCTCAATTTAATAACCATTTTACTAAATCCATCTTAGCCCTGTCAGGTAAAATAACCAAAAATAGTCTACCTCAGTCACAACCTAACCTATCCCACACCATCCCCTCTTTCAGCCTATCACCAGTGCCCACCTCAACTATCAAAAAACTCCTCCTAAAACTAAAGCCAACCACACTGGCAGCTGATAACATACCTGCTACATACCTAAACATGGCTAGTGACTCCCTATCATATCCTGTCTCCATCCTTATCAACCGCTCCATACTAGAATCCTACATACCCAAACTCTGGAAAGTATCTCACATCATTCCTCTCCATAAAGGAGGTAATTCTTATGAATTCTCCAACTACTGACCTATTGCCATCCTTTGCCCCTTATCCAAAATTCTTGAGAAATGCATCCACTTGCAAGTGATGACATTTCTTAACACACACAATCTACTATCTGCCACACAACACGGTTTCCGTCAACATCACAGCACTACCACAGATCTTCTATCCTTCACTAATTATATAAACCTTCACAGGAATGATAACAAATATGTATCAGCCATTTTCCTAGACCTCTCAAAAGCATTTGATATGGTCTCCCACTACATTCTACTAGACTCGCTAACATCATTATCCTTCACCTCCTCTACTCTAGCCTGGTTCAGAAGCTACATGTCTGACAGGCAACAATCAGTCCAGTGGAAAGGAACTCTGTCTACACAACTTCCATCCATCATAGGTGTCCCACAGGGCTCTATACTGGGCCCACTATTGTTCTCTATTTTCACAAATAACCTCAATAGCTCTACACAACATGCCACACTCATACAATATGCGGATGATTCAACCCTGATCTGCTCAGCCTGATCTCCCACCACCCTACATACACTCACTCAAGATACCTTTATCTCAGTAGAAAAATGGATATTGGGTATCCAACTAATTCTAAATCCCAAAAAGATAAAACTGCTACTATTTACCCCTAATAGATCAAAAAAAAAACCTCTCCTTTACCATAACATCTAAGGACGGCAACACCATCTCCCCTTCTAACCACACCAAATGTCTGGGCATTGAAATAAACAATAATCTCCACTTTGATGTTCACATCTCACATACCATAAAACTAGTACACAAAAAAACTAGGTTCCCTATACAGGCATAAGTCCTTTCTCTCACAAAAAACAAGAGTCACTCTTGCAAAAAGCCACCTCCTCTCAATTCTATTATACGCAGCACCAATCTTTACCCAAATCAGACAGTGTGATCTAGACAAACTAAAATCATGCTACAATAAAATAGCCAAGTTTGCTACTAACTCATCCTATAGAACCCATCACTGTGCTGCACTAAAAGAACTAAAATGGCTTGAGCTACCACAGCTACTTAACTATCACCAGTTGGGCACAGCCTACAATATTCTCAAATATCCTGAAAAAAACCCTCATTATCCAACCTACTTACTATCTATAATGCAAACTGGTACCTAAGATCCAGTGAAAAATCTCTCCTCTCCATCACCAAGGCTAACAATAATGCAGGGAAAGCGCTCTACTCCCACACCGTTGCCAGAAATTGGAACTCTCTTCCCCTATCCGTGTCCACTGCCCCCTCCACATCCATATTCAGAAACCCCCTCAAATCGCACCTTCTTAGTACCTGGTTATGCCCTTACATCACATAACCCTACCCATACTACTATTAACTCCCCAAATTCCTCTCTGATCACATGCTGGAGCTCTGATCCCCTGTAGGCTTGGTCATCTGAAAGGGTACTTTTAACTGTAAAATCTTACTTGATATATTTTCTTTTCTTACCAATGTATGACTGACATTGTCTTTTTACCCATGTTCTATATCTTTTTACCTGGAGTGTTTTTATTAATTCTTGTTATATTACTATGCTCAGCATACATTATGTAACCTGTTTTGTGTATTATGCTGGATGTACTGTATTTGTATAAATTGATGTTGGAGCTTTTCTCCCCGGGCCTCCGCTGAAAATGGACCTGGTCCAGTCGGAATTTCCCGGTTAACAAATGTAAAATAAATAAATAAATAAATAAAACTAGCTGCTTTCCTTTGCCTCCATTTGCCTACTACATGACTTTGTGCAAGTCAGTTACCAAATGGCGCTCAGAGGCAATTGGAAAACTGGGCTAAGCTCTTCAATGGTCTCCTATACTGCATACCCAATAAAAACCCATTTAACCTTTCCCCTACACGCCCTAAAGCCACCACCAACAAAAATGCTGAAATTCATATAGCCCAACTAAACCTAATAAAAATCATCTGTACAACAATAATCCTCACAGCCCCTGGAAACATTACCACAGATGAGGATTTCTCTTCTGGTTCTCAACAAACATCATGTCAGGATATATAAATATTGACTGGCAAACAACAGACAGCAATTCTACCAGTGCTGCTATACACTTTTACGGATACAGACAGCTCAACTCCACTGTAAATGGACATAATAAACTTAGTGAAAAAAGTCCATCATTGACTGGATACTCACCCCTAATATCATCTCCTCTGGCACCCTCCCAGACAGTTTAACTGATCACCTTCCCACCTATGTAAATTAGAGAATGAACACCTATTTACAAACAGGACCACTACAAGTATGTTATCAATCTAACCTCCTTCCAAGAAGAAAGTTTCATCACAAACTTAAAATCAATAAAATCACTACAGATAGATGACAATGTCAATTTTTTTAACTGTGCATGAAATATACTCAATCCTCATGCCCCATTAAAGATAATGTTCAAAAGTGAAAAACAAATTTTTCTTTTCAGACAAAAAAGTGTTTGCATGAATCTTTATTTATGCAAACACTTTTCTGTTTAAGAAAAAAAAGTTTGTATTAAAGCCTTTAGAAAATATACGGTTTTAAAGTCATCTTCCAAGCAAGAAGAGTAAACATAACAGAGCCATGTTTATGGCATTAATATTAATGGCCGTGTGGAAGCCATTTATGTTACGCTGTGTTCCAGCTTTACTGCCGCTGGACTAGAGTGTGCAAACAATTGTATAATAGGTATGAAACTACCAAACTGTTAAAATAACAGTTTGGCAAAAAAATAACAACAACAATCATTAAAAGAAGTCATCTGCGATCTTGGGTGGAAGTCTATAATCTGTCCAACAAAATACGCTCAAATAGTGCTACAACAAAACAGCAAGGTTCATTACCTACAAGCCCCATATAACTCACCACTGTGCAGCTCCACTGTACTAAACTGACACACAGAACTATCCACATTACATGACCTCATCCACATTACATGACCTCATCCACAAACCCAAAATCTGCCCCAGCCTAAAACATCTCTTATTCCTTTACCAACCAAACTGCTACCTTAGATGATCTGAGAAGTTCCTCATAGTAGTAACCGCATCCAGAAATTCCTCAGGAGATGCTCTGTACTCTCACTTATTTCTAAAACCTGGAACTCTGTCCTCCTAACACTTAGGCACCTTGAACAAATGGCAATCTTCAAAACAAATATTTATCTCACAGACTCCTGACACTACTCTTGCTCAAACCCTGACTAACGCACTTTATTACACCCCTGTTATACCAGCCCACTCCCTACCTAATACATCCCATACTCATTTATTTATCCCTCCCTTTTATTCCATTTCCTCCCTTTTCAAACATACTGACATTGCCACAGCAATCTCATACCTCTTCCATGCCTTCAACAAACCTAAATGTACATTCAGTCTGTCAACCCATGTTATTTTATTTTGCATTTGTTGACCGGGAGATTCCGACTGGATAAATGTCTATTTTCAGTGGAGGCCCGGGGAGAAATTTTCCAGAGTTTGTAAATATACAAAGGCATTTAAACACATACAGCGTCATTTCACACATACAGAGACAACGGAGGCCCGGGGAGAAAAGCTCCAGAGTTTGTAAATATACAAAGGCATTTAAACACATACAGCGTCATTTTACACCTACAGAGACAAAGTTAACTCAAACTTGACAATGTGTCACCCACTCATAAACCATCTCATACTTGAATAAAATTGAATGTATTTCCTACATACTTGTTTGCATAGAACAGAAAAACCAACATAATTTACTGCCTATACATATTAATTCTACGTAATGTCTTTAATCAAATGTACATAAATATATCTGCATTATAATCTCTGTACTAATCTATGCACTCTCAAATGTTCCTGAAACAGTACACCATTGTACCTTGTTTTTATGTCTAAGAAAAAAAAAATCGTAATCTTAACTTGTTGTATGAAATGGACCTTTTCTACCCAGGACTCCACCAAAAAAGGGCAAATTTCTGCCCAGCGAACTATCCTCCTTAACAAACGCAATAAATAAGTAAATAATAAAAAGAATAATACATTATTTATAACCCTGTATACAACCTACTTACATATGACAAATTGAAGACCGTTTTCCAGTTAACTTCCTTAGTCGTTGAAAAGACAAGAAACAAAAGTATTCAAAACAGTTCACAGAAGCAAACAAAATAAAGTGTGGACCTCACTGAGTTAAGTGCTTCAGATGAAACTTTCTAAGAATAGAGTATACTCTTACAACTGCTGTCAGACAAACAAAAAAAAAAAAAAAGAAAGAAACGCCAATCACCCAGCAGTGTGAAAACTGGTTCAAGAATATTTTCACTGTTAAAGTGACACCCCAACCCCATGTTCAAAAATGGGATGTGGAAGGATGGACTAGGCTGCCAACATGAAAAAGCATGCACTAACAACCATTAAACTCTACTGCAATACATTCCTTTCACTAGCAAGCAGGTTCTGTAAATTGATACCCTAGTTTTACATAAAAGAAAACAAAGGACAGAAACAGTTAACAGTTTTCAAGCTTGAAATATCTCAGAAAACCAAGACAGTTAAGTTTATTTTCAAGTAGTGTTTTTCAAATGGTGAGGCTGGCCTTAGGAAAGCCTTGGTCTGGGCCTGTTCCAAGGGGTAGAGAAGAAAACTTTTGAGCACCTGAAACTTTTCTATGGGATCAGACCAAATGCTGAAGAATAACATTTAAATGAACATGTGTACTTAATGCAAAAAAATGACAAAAATTCTGTAAAAAGCTACATTTTGGTTATTTTAAGTTCATGTGCAATTTGAGGGCAGTTGACTTTACATGGGGAGTCCTAAACTAAATATACCAGTTTTTAATACTTTAATGGTTCCTTTCTATGGGCTGAGGCGGCTCACTGTTTTATGATTATTTATGTCTGCATGTTGTCTAGTCCATTTATCTAGTTTGTTAATTATGCAAGTGAAGCTCTTGTAGCCTTTACAGCCATAACCTTGGCCATATGGCTAATACACAACAGATATAACATGTATATGAAAGATTTAAAACATCCACAGATGCTCTGAAAAAGCTAACTTCAGCCTCTATCCCTAGTTGTCAGGAGGCACACATGGGCATTGCCACCTGTTAATTGCTTTCCTAATGGTCATATCTTGGAAAGACAATGAAGTGATAGCTAGAGTAATCATCACGAACAGAAGGCATGCTACTCACTGAAACACAAGAGCTCAAAACAGTGCACTGTAAGAAGAATTAAATATAGAGATATGCTTCCATACGACTTGCTGATATAAACTGCAGGATCTTAATGGATGACTAGAAGCAAAAATGTACTAGACTTTTCTGGAAAATGAGCTTGGTTCCATTTGCAAGTGCTTAACACTGTTGTACAGCAAAAACACTTATTCCCCAGCCAGCAGAGGTTTACTGCATTTCGTGTACAATAACTGTACATCATGTTGTTTACACATTCTAATTTTCTGTCAACACAGTGGAAGCTTCATGTAATGTTGTAATCCGAACATGATAGTTTTCCGGATAAGTACAACTCTATAAAGTACTTCACTTCTGAAAACTTTGTAAGAAGATAAAAAAATGGCACACAAAACCCCATCCCTGAATGAAAACAAAAAAAATGACACACTGGGAAAGCACCTTCAACTGCAGCAAAATAAACGATTTTATTGCTATGCTCACCGAGGATTATTTTAAAAATGATAGCAGGATTATCAAAAAGGCGTATACAAACAACAGTGAAACGTGCAGACTAAGAAATAAATTCAGAAAATGACAGTCCCAAACAGCTACACAAAATTATGCTCTCATAACCAGAAACAGTCCTATGTAATGCTACACGCTTCTGCTCGGTTTCCTGAAAGACGCAGCAAATAGCAAAGGCTTTGAGAACCACAGTAGCACAGCTAGCGGACGTCATAGAATCGGGCATCCGAAATGTCAATTTAAGTTTCACAAAGAACAACTCAACAAACAGAGCACTGAACTTACCAGAGCGGATGCTGTCCAGTGTGCTGCTTGCTGGGGTACACCTCTTGGGTTTTAATTCCCTCCATGACAACGCTGAGTGATCCAGAATGACCTCGACCGTCTTGTTTTTCACATGCATCTGCGAGACCATCATCACTAGCTGCTGCCTCTCCATTATCCTTTTCTGAGCTTCTGTAAAGTTAAACAGTTAACAATGGGATACTAGGCTACTTGGGAGCAGATATGCAGCTGCCAGCAGATATTTTATGTGGCTGTTGTCATGACTTTAAGGCTGACATCCCCTTTAATTGGGTAATAAATACTTTTCCTTATTCAACCTTTTGATTGTTCTCCTCTGTCTAGCGGTTCTTTTTATTTACCAGCAAGCCATCAACAACTTGACAGACTACCGTGTTGCGTCAGCACGCACGGATGGTGTAGGGGGTGGGTATTTCAACGTAGAAGCTTTGACAAAAAGCAAAATTGTTTGAGGGGGGTCAGTATGCCTGCTCTGTTATAGTTTGCATATTTACATGTTATGTAGAAAGAAGCGTTAATCTTCCCCATGTATTCTAAAGGTTTTCCCTAGTCCATGGTGTGACTAACCCACAGAATGTCATTCTTACAATCACATACATAGCCGGTTTTAGGCACCAGCAAACCGCAGCAAGTAATCTTATCTTGATATTTTGTAACATGTCTGTCAAACCAACAAAAGCTAGTACAGCAATCGTGTATACTTAATAAAGCAGGTAAGTAATAATAACTCATATTTATCTCCTTCAAAATTCAAACATCTTTAGTTATAGTAACAGTATTTTGTCAAGTAACAAGCTTTATAATTTCATTAAATATTTTACTAATGACATAGTGCCCCGGCCTAGGTAAGCCCTGATGGTGCACATCCTCTTTACTAAAATTAACAACATAGCCAGTTTTAGGAACCTGCAATAACTGTGGCTGGAGGGGGCCCCTTAATCATCAATGACTGTGTGGGGGCCCCACAAAAACTGCTGTTGGTTAGGGAAAAATGAGAAGGAAAAAATGTATTAAGTTTCAGTTATACTCTTTAACCTGAACAGGACTGTGATATGACCCTGTTAGGACAAAGCTGTAATGAACATAAGCACTGCAGAGATCAGCAGTCCAGGGTGACCGATCTCATTGCAGACTGTGGAGTTTAAGAAAAGCTGATGCTTCTAATCTTCAGAAATGGTTTCTATTTCAAGGTTTTTATACATACTGGCAGAACAACTGATACTGTAACTCTCAACATCTTTGCTGAAGAATTCTGGTCAGTGATAAAAAATAATCGCATAATAAAGTCTCAAAATGAGGAACACATTTTATATATTACTCTAATTCATTTAAAAAGTTACTATAATAACACATTTTGCATTAACATGCATTTTTAGACCATAAGTATAAAAATCTGATGACTGGATTTATTGTGACAGAGCAAAATTATGGGACAAAATCAGGAATATCTGTGAAATCAGGGATAGTGATAGGTATTAATTTACTCCTCACTGAGGTAAATAAAAGTGACTTATCCCTGTTGCTGTTTGATGACTGCTAAACACAGTCACTGATCTTGTGTAGTAGTACTAGTGTTGTGCAATGTACTTGCTGAAATAAGTACAAAATTAGCATTGCTGTGGTGTGTGTGTGTAAAAAATATCATAGATTTTTATCAATGCACATATCCAATAATGCCGGAACGCACACATTATTCTTCAGAGTATCAATAAAAATATAACTAACAAGTGGTTATATTTCAAAAGTAAAGCATAAAATATATCACAGAGCATTCAGACACTTAGATCTTCTAGGAATCTGGTGGCCCCCACTCCCTAAACTGTATAAATGCATACAGGAGGCTCCCTTAATCATCCTTGACTGTGGGGACCCCAAAAAAGCTGTTTTTGGTTGAGGAAAAATGACGAGAAAAAAATGCTTTCATTTTATGTTTGCACTCTTTAGCCTGAATGGAGTTATGATATGACCCTGTTAGGATAAAACTGATAACAGCCTTTGTCCTCAACCACAAACATTCTAAAACATCCCTGCTCAGAAATTTACAGTAGGTTATGAGGGTGCTGGGGATTGTGTAGTTATCATTTCTTTAAGTTTTCTAACAGACCTCAGAGGTATACAAAGAAAGTTACTTTAGCTCCTGTAGGCAGCAGCAAAGTAGAATACTTTATTGCAATCATTATTTATTTTCACTTTCCTCACAATCAAACATCAGGCACATATCCAGCTGGTTGCCTTTGGGGGTTAGGATCAAAGAGTAAGTAGGCATGCTATGTATATGTATTTCAGAAGTCACTTGAAATATATGACTTTGGCCATTTGAATCTCTGCTTTCATCCCAATCTAACACCAGAGGGTTGCATTGGCAGTGACTGTCTTTTTGGGAGGATTAGGGAGGCAGGCAGTATTCCCGTACATGTTCTGTGTATCCTCACAACAATTGACTTGTTAATTTATTTTGAGCTACTATTTTTGTCACCTTTGAATTTTAAGCCTTGGATACAACTTGTCTTCATTGAAAGAAAAAAAATAACACTGAAATTCTTTTTTCTTACTCACGATTTTTGTTTAGGCCACTTTTGGATTAAAAGGTTGGGAAATGCTCTCGCTTCTGGGGGCACCGGCTTAATTGAGTTATTTTCTAAATGGTTATTACTGTGCTGTCTTGGTCAAGAAAGTATATTGAAAAGATGGGAAGGAAAACTAAAGCTGAACAGCAACATTGAATTTCTTTCCTTAATCATCATTTCTGTTCAAGCCATCATTGGGTAAAAAAAATAAAATAAACTTAAAAAGCACTTTAGAGCATATATAAAGTTATGGCTTCTTGAAAAAGCTGAAGAAAAAAGGTAAAATGTGAGAAATGGAAGAAAAAAAGTATTGTGCATAAGTGGGAAGCCCAACGTGGGGGAAATTCTGGAGGGTGTGTTTTTTTTTTTTTTTTTTGCGGGGGCTGAAACAGTAAGCAGTGCCTAGGGTTCCATTGCACATTAGTTCTCCCCTGTACATAGAGTTGTTGTAATGTATCCTTGTTACACCTAAATGCCAGTAACTGTAAAATGTCCCTTTGTGAGATGGGCCAACACAGTGTGGTATGTATGCCTGTTGTAATAAGATCATTGTAGCTACAGGTCAGTCTGTGTGTACTACTCCTAAAAGCCTGCAGCATGAACTAAAAAGATGGATATAAGTGGTGGCAGTGACACGGTGATACTTAGACTGAAAATGCCCAGGGGGCCCCCAACTTGACATTTGCTTTGGGGCCCCCAAAATGCTTACCGGCCCTGTCACATATCTAGAATTTGGATTCATCATTTTCTCAGTGGTATGTAGTTGTCTTCACCTTTAGAGTCTGAGACTGCATATTGCAAAGCACAAGTGAAGCTTCGTAACTCATTCCCATGGATTACCTTGCAATGTTTCATCTCTAGCAGCCTACTTACTCCAGCCTTATATGTCTATGCACATACCTCTAAACTTCTTAAGCAAGAAATCTGGACAAAGGCCATAAATAAAAGTGGGACAAAGGCCCCAAAATAAGGGCAATTTTTAAATATTGCTCTTACAAACTTAGAAACTTCGTAGAGTAACAGGTTTTGCATGAGCATGCATTTTCTGAAGGGTATGAAGTCTGAAACTCAAACAGTCTGTCATCGCTTTCTAACTTCACTTCATAATGATGCTCCACTAATTTGCCAGAAAACCACAAAAATATGAGGCACAAATCTGAGCAGTCCATGAAAATCTGTACAGTTGAGAGGTATTTATTATTGCTGAACAGCAAATCCTATTTAAAAAGTACAAGCACCAATGCTGTTCAATCAAAACATATATACAATGATAACATTCAATATACTCAAGGACTTTTACATTAATTGACTAATGTAGCATACTTCTCAGCTGTACAGATTTTCACAGAATGTCCAGATTTTTCCCTCTTATTTTTGGTCTGTTCCAAATAAAAATTATGCTTTTTGACAAATCATTGGGATGATTTAAGGATTAAAGTCAATAAATAATGACAATCATTTGAGTTTCATACTTCATATCCTTCAGAAAATGTCCGGTAACACAAATTCTGTTATTCTAGCAACTGTCTAAGTTTATAAGAGCAATATTTAAAATGTGTCCCTAATTTTGGGCCTTTGTCACCCCCCCTCCCCCATTTTGTCAGGCTTTGTGCAGATTTCTTGCAGTAAGAGGCTGAGAGGTATGTAATGCAGTACTATGCAAAAACTCCACACTTAACATTTTTTCTCTAGATTTTCACAAATAACTGTTTGCATCTTAGAAACCATACGACCTAGACCCATAATATTAGCTGTACTTGGTTCAGCCAGACTTGAACTTTCATAGGGTGCAAAGCATTTCCTTTCTGGGTGCTTTTATATGTGTGTGATATGAAATCTGTTGCAAATGTAAACAACCACAGAGTCTCTAAGTTGTACATTTTACTAGAGCAACAGCTAGGTCAAATGGCACCCTGAATAGTCCTGACAGCCCCCCCCCCCCAACGTGAAGCTAAGGAACACAACAGAAAAAGGTTTCCCAAAGACAAAAGCTGAGGTGTCAGTCAATCAATCAATCAAAAGTTTGGCTGGGAGAAAATATGGAAAAAAAAAACAGATTCAGAACTATAGCAAAGCTCATTCCTAGAGTCCCTTCAATACCAAGCTACTTATTAACTGAATCCCTGAATATACTCACTCCCAGTTAGTAACTGCCAGCTGTGCCCCCAACAGCTTTCACCTGCAGCAGCTGCAGTCTTCACCCCACCCTAGTTACTGCTCTGCATCTAACAGTGTAGGTGTCAGTGACAGTCTACTTCAGCATCATGCAAGGTTTCAACTGACACCATTCAATGGTTTGTTAGTTGGATATGGCAGTAGTAATAAAATATGGAGCTACTTATTTTCATAAAGCTAAAAGAACAATTAGCACTACCTGCAATGTAGTCTTTTAAACTCTGTCAGTCTCAGTATATTTTTCTGTCCCCCACTTTGACATTTCACACTATGCCCATTATAAAATTTAACACAGTCAGGAAATATTGATGTAAACATAAAAATCTTTATAGTAAGTGACAAATAATGATTAATTTACAAAACCCCTAAGTGACGGTCGGGTATAAAGGAAGGGATGTTCCTTCAGTCTCTGAATATCTTTCCTCCTATATCCTCGTAAGTTTATAGAAGCTGGTCTGGAAGTAACTTAATTAAAATAGGGCAGTATTTAAAAACATCCCTAACTTTTTTCTTACTGTCTGTGTGACAGTACTCCCTAAGTGGTTTACTAGCTTTGAAAGCCAATAAAACACATTACTTTTTTTTTTTTTTTTGCAACTGATAGCACATGGAGTAGATAAGACTCCATGCACTACAAAGTGTTATGTACTGGTCTCACAGATCATAACCCATTATTATATGTTCTTGACATATATGCCACAATTCACCTCTGGAGCTTCACTCTCCATGTTTTGAGCACATAATAAAGTGTTTACGATCAGAGTCCTGATCATAACCATATAGATAGATATATAGGTTCATAGGTAAGTACTAGGCTATCTGCCTGAGGGCATCTATAATCCTAGCCAGAATGTGTTGGCTTTTGCCACCCCCTTAGATTAGTTCCCTGTGCCTCTGTCCAGCATAGCCATTAGTTCCCTGTGCATCTGTCCAGCAGAGTCACTGCAGTGATCTCCGGGGTAAATTTTCTGTTTCCCATCCACTCGTCAAGGTTTCTCTTGAAGAGTGTTAGTGAGGGACTCTGCCTAATGTAGATTGGAATCCTGTTCCAAAGCATGGGGAGTCTCTTGGACAGGAATCTATCCCTCCAGCACATCCTATTTATCGTTGTGGTGAGGTTTAGATCCTAGAGCCTGTGGCTCTGCAGCATGTCCATCAATTCTGGGTTGGACATGGCATTGTATGTCAGGCAGAGATCACCTCTGAATAAGTGGTATGCAACCGAGTACAGCTGGAGTTTCTTCAGTCAGGCTGCATAGGGCATCTGTTTGAGGCCAGTAATCCTCTTGGTGAGGTACTTCTGTGGTCTTTCCAGCTGTTGCAGTTGTCTTGTAAGGTACATCCCAAATGGGGCATTGTACTCTATGATGGGTCTGATGAGTGATGAGTAGAGGGGCACAATAACCTCTTTTGTTCTAGATGCAAACCCTTTTGTGAATAGGTGGGCCACATAGAAGGATTTTCTAACCACCTTGGCAATATGATTATCAAAGGAGAGATTACTATCTACTTGGGTCCCCAGATCCCTTATTACATTTTCTGTATTTAGGGGACTACACACACATATATATATATATATATATATATATATATATATATATATATATATATATATATTATTATTATTAATCGGTAAGCTACTTGTTAAAAATGCCAGTTCCAAATAATGTCAGGGTGCCAGAAGAAGCTATGGGTATAAAGTGTAGTAACATGAAAAGACACAATAGGTGTGAAAATGATATTCCCTGCGCAGCCAAATCAAGTAAGTATAATGACCTTCATACTTTCTTATATGTTTGCATGTTGCATGTCCATAACTGGTTGGATTAAGCATGCATATGCCTCATCTACTCTCTGTGCACTAAAATTCTAATGTGACTTTATACATAAACTGTGGAATAATGCTGAACGTTCTTTAGGTATTTATGACTTCAGTATGCTGTAAATACTGTATACTGAACTCAATATAAAGTTCAGATGTTAAACTACATATAGCTCAGTTTTATGTAGTACATTTATACTGTTAGCTTGTGTTAATTGTCTGTAAAAAGTATGTCATGTGGAGCTTTTGTCCCCCATGCCTTCACTGAAAATGAGGATTTGCAGTACTATGCATAGGTGGATTAGACCATTGAAAATTCTACCCACTATAAAAATGCTTTACAATTTACTTGTTTGTCTTTATTATTTGATAACCAGATGAGTGAATTGGTCCAAAAAACATTTTCAAGCAAAAACAGTCCAAGAATGAAGGAAAGTACAGTTGTGTACTCTTACCATAAATGTAGATGTTCGAGTGTGTTCACTGTTGCAGTCATCACTGTAGGGTTCTTCCAGCCAGCAGCAGCCCCCAATTGGCCGGAATCCCAAAGTCTGGATCGGGCATCAGCTGAGATCGCATTTATCCTGACGTCAATGCGCCGGAAGGTATAAAGACCTCAGCTGACGCCATTTCCCCAGTTTTTCTTGCCCCAGATGTCAGGTGCCCAGAAAGAAAAGGCTAAAAAAGAAACCATGCCCAAAACCTCAGCAGCCAAAATACCTCATAACAGACAATACTCAAGGAAAAAACAAAAGAGGGGATAGGAGGGAGGGTAACCCGGACTGTAACAGTGAACACACTCGAACATCTACATTTATGGTAAGAGTGCACAACTGTACTATGTCCTTCTGGTTCACTGTTGCAGTCGTCACTGTAGGGTTGAGTCCCAAAGCTAAGAAAGGGTGGCTGGAGGAGAAACAGAGGGAGCGGTCACAAAACCTTGCAAAACCGCAGAAGCAAAACCTGCCCTGGATTTAGAATAGAGAGGGAGGTTGTAATGCTTAGAAAAAGTATGTACAGAACTCCAAGTAGCAGCTTCCAAAATATCCTTGGTAGGAACCCCACAAAGAAAAGCTGCTGAAGTAGCAGTAGCCCGGGTAGAATGAGTCCTAACATTAACAGGAACCGGATTTCCATGATAAGAGTAACAGAACTTGATGCAATGGACAATCCACTTGGAAATAGTTTGCTTAGTGATTGCTTTCCCCTGAACAGTAGGAGCATAAGCGACAAACAACTGATCAGATTTCAGGAATATCTTGGTCCTGTCCAGGTATAGACAAAGCTGTCTGTGCACGTCTAGAGAGTGCAAAAGACTTTCTTCCTCACTTTGAGGATTAGGATAAAAGGTAGGCAAATGAATAGACTGATTCAAGGCCACTGCCGAAACCACGTTGGGCATAAATGTGGATTAGTCCGTAGAGATACCCTGTCCTGATGAAAAAAGGAAGGGTTCCACAGCCATGAGTGCTTGCAATTCTGAAATTCTTCTAGCAGAGGTAATAGCTAAAAAAAAAAAGCAGTTTTCCTAGACAAAAATTTTAAATTCGTGGAAGCTGCAGGTTCAAAAGGAGACAAAGTTAATTTCTCCAAAACATAGTTAAGATCCCAAGTGGGAACAGGAGCCCTTATAGGGGGCCGAATATTCTTAGACCCTCTAAGAAATTGTTTAAGTAATGGATGAGAAAAAATCGGAGGATCCATATCGTAATGTGCAGAAATAGCAGATGCATGAAGCTTAACAGACGAAAAAGATAGGCCCATATGTAATAACTCTGTCAGATACTGTAAAATCAGAGGAATGTTCGGAACAGAAGAATCACCACCCTGGACTTGACTCCAGTAGCAAAATCTTTTCCATTTTCCCACATAACATTTTCTAGTGCTTTGCCATCTAGCTTCAAGGATTACATCCAATACCTGTTTGGAAAGGGCAGAGGTGTTTACAGACCCTGGATCTGCCAGGCAGCTAGATGCAGAGTCTCGACATGACTGTGCAGTATCCGGCCATCCCGTTGAGACAGTAGATGAGGGATTTGAGGCAGAATCCAGGGAGGCTCCTGAACCAAGTTCATCAGAATGGAATACCAGAGTTGTCAAGGCCAATTGGGAGCCAGTAGAATCATGTGTGGTCTGTCCTGTTTTATCTTCAGAAGTACCCAAGGTAGAAGAGGAAAGGGAGGAAAAGCATATACTGAGAGGTGTTTCCAACTGAATGAGAGGGCATCCACTTTCCATGCTAGTTTGTGGTAGGTCCTTATGCAGAATGTTGGAAATTGATGATTCTGAGGGGATGCAAAGAGATCTATGTCTGGACATCCCAAAGCCTTTATAATCATCCTGAATATCCGAACATCCAGCATCCATCTGAAATGTGTCTGCTCAATGTGTCTGCCAGAGTGTTGTCTTTCCCTGGCAGGAATTGTGCCTATAAGTCGACACTGCAGGTCAGAGCAGTGTACCAGAGATTCATGGCTAATCTGCACAGGGGGTAAGAGTGAGAGCCCCCCTGCTTGTTGATGTACCACATCACTGTAGTGTTGTCTGTCCGTATCAACAATTGTCCTGGTAGAAGAAGGTCCCTGAAGTCAATCAGGGCATTCTGTACAGCTAGCATCTCCTTCAAATTTATGTGCAGGTGCGTTTTCTCCTTCGTCCAAACACCCTGAAGACATCTCCCGTGCATGTGGGCTCCCCATGCATAATCTGAAGCATCCATTGTCAGAACTTGGTTGGTCAGCGGAGGACAAAAAGGCTTCCCCTTGTTCTGTAGACAGGCTTCGGCCCACCAAAGAAACTCTCACTGGAGACAAGGCAAAATCGTGACCACTGTTTCCAAACTGTGGTAATGCTGAGACCAGACACTCTTGAGGTACCACTGCAGTTTCCTCATATGCAGCCTTGCATATGGTATTAGCAGAATGCAGGAGGCCATGTAACCCAAAGCCTGCAGAATTTTTCTTGCAGTCAGCTGTTTCATTGAAGCCAGGTGTCGGAAAAAAGAAGCCAGTTGCACTTTTCTGTCTGGTGTCAAGGAAGCCATCTGGGTTGAAGTACTCAGAAGAGCACCCAGGAAAGTAATCTGTTGTGTGGGTAACAGGTTTGATTTCTTTAGATTCACTGTGAAATCGAGGCACTGAAGAAGATGCTGCACAAAGGCTAGATGCCGAAGTAGAGTGTCTTTGTCATCCACTTGAAGAAGACAGTCGTCCAGATAAGGGTAAATTTGAATCCCCTTCTGTCTGCAAAATGCCATTACTGGTGCCAGGCACTTCATAAAGACCCTGGGCGCAGTGGATAAGCCAAAGGGCAGCACAGAGAACTGGTAATGTTTCAAGCCCACTTTGAAACGCAGATACCTTCTGCACTCTTGCCTTATAGGAATATGCAGGTAAGCTTCTTTTAAGTCCAAAGTCACCATCCAAGTGTTCTTGCCCAACATAGGCAGCAGCTGCTGCAGAGTGAGCATCTTGAATTTTAGTATATCTAGGAAGGTGTTTAGTACAGAGAGGTCCAGGATTGGTCTCCATGAATTTTCCTTCCTGGGAACCAGGAAAAGTCTGGAATAAAAACCTTGCCCTATTTCTAAATTTGGCACCAATTCTATGGCCCTCATAGCCAGGAGGGACTGAACCTGCCGTTGTGCCTCTGCCTACTGATGAGTTGGCAGGTCTGGCCAACCGTTTGGTTTTGGCAAAGTGTGGAAATAAAATCTGTAACCTCTTGAGACTATGTCCAGAACCCATTTGTCCCGGGTTATGTGGTTCCAAATCTGATAAAAAAGAGAAATCCTTCTCCCCAAAGGAGCTTCCAGGAGAGGAGCCCCTGGAACCAGAAAGGGAGAGTCATAAAGACTGTTTTCTGTAGGGTTGAGATTTATCTTCACCTCCCTTGGGAGAGGGGGCACTCCACTGCCTATTCCTAAAATGGGACTGTGACTGTCCCCTACCTCTGGAACGCCTGAATCTGCCTCTCTGAAACCTGTCCGAGACCGGAAAGGACCAAGCTTTAGTTGGCCAGTGTCTGCTAAATCTAGGAGATTGCACCTGTAGAAAATCTTTAACCCTCTGCATAGATTTGGCTTTGTCTTCCATTTTCTTCAATACCTCCTCAGCTTTGGACCCAAACAGAACATCGTGCTGCAAAGGGGCATCCAAAAGTTTGGCTTTAATCTGATCCGGCAAGCTTTGATCCCTTAACCAAGCATGTCTTCTAATAACAGCGCCAGTTGTTGCAGCCCTACAAGAAGCTTCCAAAGAATCAAAACCACAACACAGGGTATGTTTAACCACTTGTTCAATAGCATGCAATAAATCCTGTAACTCCTGATTATCCGCACCAATAGACACAGCTGACATCTTTTGTTGAAATACAGACAAAAGGTATTGCTGATACTTCAGCATATGAAATTGACAGTTCAAAGCCCTAATAGACAATGTAGCAGAAGTCTAAACCTTTTTACCCCATCTCTCCAAAGCCCTGGATTCTCGGTCAAAAGGAATAGGATTTTTAGTAGAGGCCACTTTAACACCCTTAGGACCCTGAGAAATTGTTTCCAGATCAGGCGAAAGATTTTTAAAAAGAAATTTATGAGAATCTGGAACCCTATAATACCTATCTGGTTTGGCCGGAGTAGGGGGAAAAGAATCAGGAGAGAGAGAAGCTTCTGAAAAAACATCATCAACAATGTCCAACACAGGGGGAATAGCCAGAGGCTTATGTTGTGGGAGAAGAAGAAAATCCCTAAGCCTTTTCACGGATTCAGAAAATTTCTGCCCTTCCCAGTGAAAATGCACCCTCATATCATGCAAAGTTTCACCAAAAGAATAATCCTCAGGAGGAGAGGCGGAAGGAAAGGAATCTTCAGCATCAGAATCCTCATAAAGAGGAAAAGAATAATCCTGCTCAAGGGAAGAAGCAGAAGAAACAGAAATTTGGTCTGAAGAATCATAATTGGACTGTAATCTAGGCTTCTTGTCAGGAGGGGGATGAGAACCCCTGATCATAGTTAAGAGATCTTCAGCCATCCTAAGCATCTGCCTCTGAGGCCTAGGACCCTGATCAAAAGGTGCCTGTGCTAGCCACTTCACTTTAGCTGGAGCCTTAGACTTTGATTTAGCATGTAAACCCGAATCCACATTTACAGGAAGCTGTGAAGGCCTGAGAACTCCCTCAGAAGCCAGTACCTGCCTACCGGCTCCGGACCCAACTGAGGGAGCAGTATCTGAAGGTCCAGTCCCTGGCAATTCTGAAGACCCCATCAGCTCCACACTGGAGTTGGTACAGGCAAGTGGCTCAAAAGAGGCGGACAACAGGGGCTGCAAAGGTGCCTCACTGATGACCGACGAACCAGCAACTGGCAATAACTGAGTAACATCCTTTGCTGTGGACCTCGGAGGCCTGTCTGCATCCCTGCTCCTCTTACACACCCCAGAAGCCAGAAAAGAATCTGAAGACATGTTATAATTAAACCTTTTTCCAAAATAGTAAAAGGCAAAGTTATATCTATGCCTAATAGTACACTGATTAAATCTAGCACAAAACACACAATTAGCAACATCGTGGTCAGGACCCAGGCAGGGAATACAGTAAGAGTGAAAATCCCTATGAGGTATTTGCTTCTCACAAGAAATACAATTATTAACTTTTTCTGACATCTGACTGGGGCAAGAAAAAGACCTCCCCAATGGGGTACTTATCTGTAAAAAATGAAAATCCTGGGATTAGATCCAAAAACAAACAGGAACAGGCCGACTGGCATCAGTGAACTGCAAAGGGCATCGCACGGCAAGAAAGACTGGGGAAATGACGTCAGCTGAGGTCTTTATACCTTCCGGCGCATTGACGTCAGGATAAATGCGACCTCAGCTGGCGCCCGATCCAGACTTTGAGATTCTGGCCATTCGGGGGCTGCTGCTGGCAGGAAGAACCCTACAGTGATGACTGCAACAGTGAACCACAAAGGACATCCAAAGGTCCAAGGTACAAACAATAATGTAAGGCAAAAGAAAAGAAGTTCCACAGACCACCAAGGCTAAAACCAATACGAGTTTATTCCAAACATTAGCGCTTTCGGGATAACCCTTACTCAGACGTACAACATAATAAAAAACACATTAATATTTAAAAAAAACATAAACCAGTCAACATAAAAATACAATTAAACAATTAAGGCAATTAGATGTATAGTCTACGCCATTTTAAAATGGGCTTTAAAGGCACCACACCATTCAATCCTGGATGCCTACTGGCCCCTAACTCTATAATCCACCTAGTCTCACAATACTCTGTATAACCTGCTAACCCCCCCCCCCCCTCTGGGATTATCCTTGATATGTTGTAAGGCCATAAAATTAAAATAATATCCCTGACATTCGGCGATATGTTGTGAAAGGACATTATGCGTATCTGGTAGACAAATGGCAGACAGGTGTCTTAAAATTCTGTCTTTAAACATGCGATTCGTCTTTCCTGTATAAAATGATTGACAGCACATACATTTAGCCACATACTATATTTTTGGTTTGACAGGTAACAGAGACTTTAGGTTTATAAATTCTCTTCATAATAGGATGCTTAAAATCAACATCTCTACAAATAAAACCGCAAGCTTTACATCGTGTGCATGGTCATGTACCTAATCTATCAGTATGTCTATCCCTCATATCAGTCTTATCACAAAGTAACTGTTTCATATTTTTATTCCTTTTAAAGACAACATTTGAGGAATTCCCTACCAAGTCCTTTAAGGAATCATCAGACTGTAATATTTTCCAATTTCCCCTAATAACATCACATATCTGTCTAATATCACTACTATATGTGAGATGTAAATTGAGCCCATATCTATTCCTACTAGCATTCCTCCTACGATTATTGACAGTATTAGTTCTACTAGATGGATCATTAATATCTACTGCATCAGTTCCACTAGATAAAGGGGAAAAATATGATCTATTAACTACCTCTTGTGATGAAAACCCAAGGTGCTGATATATCTTCCCTGGACCACAAAGCCATATTAACCTCTTTATCTACATCTATATAGTTATAACCCCTAGATGTTAATCTAGATGTAAAATCTGCCATTTCATCCCTCAAAACCGCTTCATCAGTACATAACCTAGATAACCTAAGTGCTTGCCCTTTTGTGATATTCCTAAAAACAAAACCCGGGTGCACGATGTCCTTGGCCAATATGCCATTTTTCCAGCATGCTTTTCTGAAAATTCTGGTGTTAAATGACCCATCCATATAACGTTCAACTTTAACATCTAGAAAATCTATCCCCCTATAGGAGTACTGTACTGAGAACTTTAGGAAATTAGTAGTATGTTCTAAATATTCAATCAATTCCTTCAAAGCTTCACTAGTGCCAGCCCACAACAAAAAAAAAAACATCAATGAAACGTGGGTAAAAATTGAGTTTATGTTTACATTCATGGTCAGCACTAAATATAATCTCCTCTTTCCATTGTGCACGAACAGTTAACAGTTTGAATAATTATTTTATTTGTAACAGATTTTCTTGTTTGTTTGTTTGTATTTGCACCTTTTTATAAATTTTATCCCTAGTGTGTCAACAATGCTCCATTTTGGTCTGTGTAGTGGTGGACATTAAAGATATACATCTTTAAACTTAGAATCCATCTTATTCTGGTTTATCGCAAAAATATATCTATAAACAAATACATCATGATAATTATTGATGACGTGGTATTATGTACATGTTTTAAAGACTGGCTTTTTCAGTTTTGTATGCAGGAGTTTAAGTGTTATATATTTCTGTCTCTTGAAAATGAAACACCTTCAAGTGTCCATTGCTGTGGTCAAAGGAGGGGTCTAGAAGCTGCTGCTTGCCAAAAATAATTTTACTTCTTCTGATACATCTAATGATAAGACAGAAAAGTGAAGTGGCCCTCAAGAAGCATGGCTGTAAGTGTTAACATGAAGTTTATTCTTGCGAGCCATGTGTCCCATGAGTATCAAAGTGTAGCATATGGGTGAGTGTTTTGAGGATAAGCAACCTAACACAAAAGAATGTGCCCAAGATTTGAGGTGGTATATCCACTGAAAATCGATTTGTTAACAAGTCTGTAAAAGAAGAAAGTCTATTAGTTTCATACAGCACTCCAATGGAGCTAGTCCTTGAGAATTGCATGGATCTTGGATGATAATGGGAAAGCACAAAACAAACCTCAAATGAAAAAGGGAAAACATTTGGATAAAAAGATAGCTAGATTCCTGTTATCTGGGAAAACGTTACAAATTCAAAAATATTGTGCCACAGTTATGTGGACATCAAAACTGAGAACAGGACAGCAGGTTAAAATCACGGAGAGAATGGTGGTAAACCATTTGAAAGTGTTTATAATGGCAGGAAAACATGTGATTAAGGTTTAACTGGACCCTGAAACAGTATTAGATGACATTTTACATAAAACCAAAAGAGAACATTGCTGATGGCTAAGTCAAAATTATATATGCCTATTTTTTTTGTTCATAGAACTGTTAAAACTTTAAGTATCTTGTCCAATATATACCTTGTTTTACAGTAAAAAACTGTTAGCATGTATGCATAAGGGAAGATAAATAGTTATTGGTGTTCATGTATAGTCTTAAATGCAAATGGAGTTTTCATAAAAGCATTTTGTAAACATTTGTCAGTGAAGAAGGTTGGCTTGCACAGGGGTTAAGTTGTACCAGTAGTGGGAAAAGATGTGGTGTCAATAAAATTGGACAGTATGATACATTTGTTTAGTTAGAAATTAAGACAGTAATCACTTTAATGCATTCAAAATGTTATAACAACCCAGCTTTATTGGTGGTGTGATAATATATGTGTTCTACCATGATACTGCGTTTCACTGTCTTGTCTATGTATAGTATTAACTGTGCTATTCAGTAAAATCAGACAGTGAACTGTCTGCCATATACTGTGTGTGTAAACGTATTCCCTACTCTGTTAATAATGTGTTACTCAAAATACTATAGCATTCTGGGTGAAAAGAATGGTTACATCTTCTAAGTATGCAGTAACTGAAGTATAGCTGTTTTACAGCTTAATTGTTTCACCCTGGAAACATTGCCTTGCTCTTTCAGTTTGATTTCATAAATACTAAGAGTTGACCTAACTTACAGGAATGTTCATATATTCAGTCTTAGAGTATTTGGACCAGAAAGTTTTTTAGAAACACTAGCTCCCAAATGTTGTGGCAAAATTATTCTTTCCTAGGTTGATATGCAAAATACATTTAAACTGTTCAATAATTTTTACCTGCTTTATTGATTGTGGTAATTTATTCTACAACTTAAATATGGTGGTTGTTATCTAGGAGTTTGTTTTTTTTCAGTTTATAATAAGTAATATTTTAGCTGTGGGAATTTTTTGTTTCACCATTCTTCATCCATATATCAATTCCCATCACAGTTTGGTATATTTCCAAACTCTGAACACTAGAAATAGTTTGCCTCTGAAGAGCCTATGCACAATACTAATTAAACCAAGTTTATTCAAACTTTCACAATACAATAATTGATGTAAAGATGTAATTCACTTAGCAAACCTTCTCTAAACTTACTACAGTACATTAACCTGGATGATGTTGTAGCTGCAAAAATCAGAATTATATTATAATAACAGTCTAATGAATCGTATAAACAGTTGTGAGAGACAAGCATGATATGTAGTCGTCATAGTTTTAAAAGATGTCCAGATTGTTTCATACCCCTCATTCTGATATAGTTGGCATGATCCTTAAAAGGCAGCAGTTCATGTTTTACTATTCTCACATCATCGATACAATCCACTTGTAAAACTGTATCACACAGCAGGACCTTTGCATTCCCTTTCTAACTTTTTAACCAAATATTTTGTTCTTTTATTTCAGTAAACTTGTACTTCCTTCAGGTATTCATTTCATTTATTCATGCCTACGTCAGATTGTTCTGCAGACCCTAACTTATAGTCATCTGCATGCATTGCAAGCAAAGAATGAGCTGACCATTGAAATGAGGAAAACATAAGCTTGAATATTACCAGTCTCGAAACAGAACTTTACAGAATGTCACAAGATATGTGCCTTTCTGATAAAAGTGAACCCAAAGACAGTTAACTATTTTCTAACATATGGGTTAATATTTTTTTTTTCTATAGAAAGTATTATTTCTTTGCATCATAGTATGTCAAAACCCTTTAATAAATCTAAATATACAACAATCACCATCAGGCTGCAGTCATTAGCTCATTTAACCAAGTCACAGACTTCAGCAGTTTGCCATTGTAATGAAAATGCCTTTAATGAAAAAACTGTTGTGAAATATCACTGCCTTTGCTATAACCATTCTGGTGTTTTTCTTTAATTAATATGCATTTCTCAAAGCTTTTGTGAAGGACAGAATTAAGACTAATAGATCTATAATTCTGGATTAAGTTACTATCTCTTTTCTTACATATTTCTTATATTGAAACAACTGTTGAACTCTTCCAAGATGTTGAGACACGACCACTTTGAAAAAGTCTACTAAATGTGAAATACAAAGGCATTCAAATTACATCCACAAATGAACAAATAATTCACTGATGGAGCTGGGTCCTATAGCGAAGATTGCTGTAACAGTTTTAAGAGCAGAAGTAATTTTATATAACTATGGACATAAAACATGGGTGTTGAGTGGCAATCTATTCTTTAGCACCGTAATATCAAAAAGAGTTGAAACTAAGTGAAATAGTTCCTAAATATTTCAGCCACAGTTTTCACATCAGATACCCACCTATCATCCACCAACAATGGATATATTCTGAAGCAATCTTTGTTGCAAGTTAATCTACTTAAAATCTGTTTTTCCTTATCTTTAACTAAAAAGTTTCATGCCAAGCATTTGCACTAGGAAGTCTTCTGTAAATTCTGTCCTTTACTTTCTGTTTGTTTTTGAGGATGATGTCCCAATATATATATATATATATATATATATTTGTGTATTTTTTTTTTTTTTGCTTAGGAAATGTTTATGTTTAAACTTGGCTGTCCTATCCAAGGTAGAAATACATGATGTCTTCCAAGATGGAATAATCTTTCCTCCATGAATTCCTTTCACCTTTATGCCTAAGATTTCCTTTCTCATTTCAGGAACTTTTTCATCCCTTTCCCTAGACAATTACAAACCGCATCTGCCACTCCAACACCCTTCATTCTAGTGCAAAACAATCTTATCCAAGGGTATCCACCCATTGTTCAAACAGATTAAGCTTGATAGCCCCTCTAGTTCAGACAACCTTCACCAAAGGTTTATTTATCACTGTAGAGACAACATCATAACCAAATGGAAGCACATCTACAGCCTGTATATTACACTTAATATTATGTCTAATACATGGAAAATGCCATTGTAGAACCTCTACCTAAGAAACCCAGTGCTTCCAGTATATCAGACTTTCAGCCCATTTCTATTCTCCCTACCCTAGGAAATATTATGGAGAAATGACTTTACTTGCAACTCAATCAGTGCGTCAACCAATACCACACTCGGTCTGAAAAGCAGCATGGCTTTTGTTCTGGTTGCGGCAGATCCACAGCTATCTGGACACTCAGCAACATCATTTTTATTTAAATGGGCAAAGGCCTATTTGCTGGAGCTATTTTTGTTGACCTTACCAGTGCCTTTGATCTTGTCAATCAGTCAATTTTCCTTGACCATCTCATTGAAATAGTCATTAACAATGACACACTGCCATGGTTCAAAAACTACCTCTCTAACTATCCCTTCTCAGTGAATTTTAACTCATCAACCCCTCCATCTGTGTCTCGACAGAAAGGTGTCTCCCAAGGATCTAGTTTGGCACCTGTTTTTTTTTTTTTTATCTACATTAACAAATACCAATTTGACTCACCCCATTTTCTTCTCCTGCTTTATGTGGATGATATGGTCCTATTCTGCTCCAACCACTCTGAATCTTCTCTTGAACTCAAACTTCAGGTTGATGCCCTTATTCAAAGGATCATTGATAAAAAATTTCCATTCAACTCCTTCAAAACAAAACAAACCTTTGCTGCACTAGGAAAACCTTACATCTGCCTCCCAGCCTCTGAAAATCCTTGATCATCTAAATAATACTATTGAAAATATCATTTCATTCAAATACTTAGGGAATTTGATGGATCTCCTCCTAAATGTCCAACTCCACCTGGATTACTCACACAAAAAAATCAACTATCATCTATTCTGTACTAATATGATCTCCACTTTTCTATCCAGATCCCATAGAAATGCCATCAATAAGGGTATCTGACTGGCTCAGCTAGAATATGATCTCCCTGTAACTGCTGCCTTGTGAAATGCATCAGTCATTCAGTCCCTCTCATATGCCATACGCAGATTCATTACTCTCTCCCCAAGAAGTGAACACCTCTGCAAAATCATTCAAAAAGCTAAATGACCACCCATGAAACAATATGCTTTCTACTTGCCTCTCAACTATTTAAACTTACCAATAATTAGACATTCCCACCACTAGCCTCCAGAATATTCAGAGATGCTCTTCAGTATAACCTTAGACATCTTAACCACCCAGGTCCCCTCAATTAAACCCCACACAAACTAGGATTCATTGCTAGATCATGCTTTCCTAGTCCTTGGTCCCAAACTATGGGAATCTCTCCTTTCTTTTCTTAAACATCATACCACATTTTCCAATCAGAAATAAAATCACATTTTAAGACTCTAGGAAAATGTAACTGTTATCTCTCTGGTTATGTAACTTAACCTCTTCCTATGCCTCTTCCCTTTAAATACCATGTTCTAATTCTATTTTTCATAGTATTTTTAACACATCAGCTCTAGCTTTCAGTCTGTATATAATGCATGTATATACTGTAGTTTGTCAGTCACTCTGTATATAACATCATTCATCTATTGCCTTTATAACCTCAAGCCAATCCTGATATTCACTTTGTATATAATATATGTATATATTACATTATGTCATTCACTCTGTATATAATGTCATGTATCTGTTGTATTTACCCCATGCTGAGACTGAACTAGGTCCATTAATATCAGTGGTCTACCCTGGTTAAAAATTCAAAGTAAATAAATAAATGATTGAAAATTATGCCATCCACAATTTTTTGTGTTATATGTATATATGTCCTGTGCCAAGGCATATCCATAAGATCATTCCTCAGCGCGTAAATGATTATTTATTGTGCTGATAAATTTTTATAACCTTCTTCACATTATACTAAGAGTTAATATTAATTATACAATGACCCCCATTAATATTCCAAAACATGCATGCTGATTTTTCAGCGTGCCCATTGTAAATTAAACTGTTTAACATAGTGAGGCAGTTTTAAAAAAAGCAATGAAGAAAGGAAGATCTCAGTTGCTTTTTTTTAAGATATCTTGCTATGTTAAACTCATTTAACATAGCAAGACAACTTTAAAAAAGCAACAGAGATCTTCCGTTCTCCGTTGCTTTCTCTACACACAGCTCTGATGTACTGTGTAAGCATACGCATGCGCAGTACATCAGAACTGCCCCAGGATACCGGACAGCTGTGGAAGGGCAGCACGAGGCATTATACAATGCCATTATTTAAGAAAAGTAAGTATTTTTGTTTTCTTAAATAATGTCATTGTATAATAGCAATAACCTACTTCTGGGTGTGGGTAACGCTGGATTTACCCTGTTTGGCCACTCGGGCTTCGTCCTCATGACCAAACCACACCAACCGTGAGTAAATCCAGCACCCAGGTGTGGGTTATTGCTTAAATATAACTGCACTGTGACTGAAAGTTTCTCAGCACTCTATTTGGAGGCAATATTACCATAATTAGTAAAAGTCAAAGTAAAAGTAAACTTTATTGTCAATCAGATATACACAGCAGTGCAAGCTGAATGAAATTATGTTGCTTTGGTCCCCGTGCAAGACATAACAATGAACACATAGTTTGAATGACAGTAAGACTAATGCACATACAGTAATAATTGAAATATTAACAACACAATAAATTATCACAATTGGACAGGAAGACATTAGACAGTATTATACTAGTAGGTATTGCAAGACTATGACTTCACATTGTGATTGCTTAGAATATTGCACTTCAACAGTTGTAGTATGATATATTCTAATGTTCATATTTCACATATATGAGTGGTGACTCACTCCTGACTATTGCACATTTAGGAAATAATAGCATAAGAGATCAGCCTAACTGTACCAGTTATTGAAGCAATTTGCTAGAGTGATTACTATAGCCGATACTTCATAGCAAGTGGCATATTAATCTAATTATTCACTGTCATGCCTGGCATTCAAGTTCATCAGCCTTATGGATAGAGGGAAGAAGCTTTTGTTTAGCCTAGATGTTTTGCAGTGTAAGTTGTGATACCACCTGCTGAGGAAAGGTGGAAGTACATGCAATGGGCAGGGTGAGTGGGATCACTGATTATCTTTCTAGCTCATCCCACACACCGAGTCTCATGCAGATCATCCATGGATGGGAGCAAGGAACCAATAACTTTTTCCACTCTCCTCACTACCCTCAGGAGAGCCTTGCGATCAGATGCTTTGCAGTTACCATACTAAACTATGATGTTATTTGAGAGGATGCTCTCGATAGTCCCCCTGTAGAAGGCTTTAAGGATGGACTGAGACAGGTTTGTCTTCCTCACTTTCCATAGGAAGTGCAGATTTCTTTTGTCTTCTTCACTGTGTGGCTAATATGAGTCGACCAGGATAGGTCATCTGAGATGTGCACCCCCAGAAACTTTGTGTTTTTCACTCTTTCCACTGCCAACCCCTTAATTTCCATAGGTTGATGTATCTTCCCGAGTCCTCATGAAGTCCACTATTAATTATTTGGTCTTGCTTACATTTAAGGCCAGATTGTTGCTGTTGCACCAGCCTATGTGATGCTCCATTTCATCCCTGTAGGCTGTTTCCTCACCATTTCTGACAAGACCTGCAACAGTGATATCATCCGCGAACAAAATGATTTTGTTGGATTCATGCTTGGCCATGCAGTCATGCGTTAGCAAGGTGAACAGAAGAGGACTTGCTATGCAGCCCTGAGAGACACCCATGCGCAATGTAATACTGATTGAAGTGTTATTTCCCACACATACTTTTTGGGGGTCTGTTGATGAGAAAGTCCAGTGTCCAGTTACATAGAGGGGTGTTGATGCCCAGCTGGATCAGCTTCTATATCAGATTCTGGGGGGGGGGCCAGTAATCATTTAGGCTTGTTAGTTGAGATTTTTTGGGTACGGGAATGATTGCCAACTACCTGTCTCCATAGGGGTTCCCCAAGGATCCATCCTTGGACCCCTACTCTTCTCTGTTTACACCAATAATCTAGCCTCTGCCACCAAACATGGCACACTCATACAATACGCAGATGACTCGACCATCATCTGCTCAGCCCAGTCCCTACCAAAACTGCAAAACGTCACACAGGAAGCCTTTTCCTCTGTTGAAACATGGTTATCCGATGCCCGATTAATACTCAACCCAAACAAAACTAAACTACTCATCTTCCAACCCACCAAACATACTCAAAACAACTCTCACTTTAACATCACGGCAAAAGACAACACCACTATATACCCAACTGAACACACCAAATTGCTAGGAGTGGAAATAGACAATAAACTAAAATTTGACATTCACATATCCACGACTGTAAAAAAAGTCCACAAAAAACTAGGAGCGTTATACAGAAATAAGCAATTTCTCACCAAAGCAGCAAAGATTTCAATAGCAAATTCCCACCTTATCTCCACCCTACTTTATGCCTCTCCAATATATACCAACCTAAGGCAATGTGATCTAAACAAGCTAGAGACCTGCTACAACAAAATCACCAAATTTGCCACAGGGGCATCCTACCGTGGTCACCACTGTCTCTCACTTGCTGAACTGGGCTGTCTTGAACTCCCTCACCTTCTTCAGTGGTATCAACTCTCACTCGCCCACAAACTAGTAAACCATCCACTAAATGTCCCATCCCTCCAGAATCTACTCCAACCCTATCACACCACCAGACCACTAATATCCAGCAGCAAAAATCACTTGCAGATCACTAAAGCCAATAACTCTGCTGGTGAAGCACTATTCTCTTGCCCCCTAGCCAAATTATGGAACTCACTCCCACCCACAATTACCTCCATACCATCATGCACCCACTTCAAAACTTTACTAAAAGCGCAACTAAAAACATGCTGGCTATGCCCTTGCAACTCCCACTCTAATATCATCCACCCCATCCTACCACTACCTTTCTTTCCACTCCACTAACTACCTTGATTATAGCAAGCTCAGATGCTCATAAGCCAATACTTATTATACAGCACAAACTTCTTCTTCTTGTAACATTTGTTAATGTCTGGTATGCACTTCACAGATAAAGATTCTAGTTGTCTACTGATGTACTATGTTCTTCATCTGTAAATATGTTGTAAGTAATTGCTATGTAAATTGTTATTCACTATGTAATCCAATGTATATACTGTCTGTTTATTTTAACTGTGGAGCTTTTCTCCCCGGGCCTCCGCTGAAAATGGACCTACGTCCAGTCGGACACTCCCGGTCAACAAATTTAAATAAATAAATTGTCATATTTTTGAAGCAACTTGGTACAATGGCTAGTTGCAGGGATGTGTTGACTATATCTGTAAGTACAGTGGACAGTTGGGTAGCACAGTCTCTTAGCATCCTGCCCATAATATTATCAGGACAAGCTACTTTTCTTAGGTTTACTCACCTTAGGGTCTTCAGGACATCAGATGTTCTTAGACATAGCACCTCCTCACCCTGTTCATCAGGGACATTATTTGGCTCAGTGTTGTCCATATCAAATCTGCTGAAGTCAGATCCAATGTCCTATTTCATGAGCAGGGGCTAATACCATCTCTGTTATACTTTTTAAATTTATTGTGTCTAAAAAGTTTTGTTCATAAAAAGTAGAAAGACTGTGTTGCAGTCCACAGTTAGGTAATGAAATCACCACAAAGAATCACAGGGCCCTTATGTATACACCGATATGATGTGTATAGGAACCTTAAATGTTGATCATCATTTAAATTTGGGCTCATACAGCAATGTGCCATATGTAGTACATCTAGTTGTATTAAACTGCATTTCCAAGCCAACTATTTCACACTCAGGGTTTACCATATGCATGCATGTAAAGTGGAGTATGCAAACATCAATATACCAACACCAGTAGCATCATTTCTGAAATACTCAATTGTTTTATATCCAGAAAAGCCAAGACTAGATGTTCCCCAGCATTCTGCAAACATTGGGATCTTGCAGTTATGTAGATACAAGGTGGCTATTAACTCATCCCTCTTTTTAACTACACTTCTAGCCGTGTAGTAACATGCCTTTACAGTGATACTGCATCTTCGGTTCTTAACTTTTGATTCTGTTGTTGTAAAATAAGCCCTATTTTTTACCAATGTAATACACACCATTACAACTTAAGTGAATAACCTATGATCAGTAACTGATTTTTCCCATTAAGTCATGAAGTACACAGATTTCAGGTAGCAACATTTCCTTAACCAATTATTTAAAAAAGCCTTAATATAACTGTAATCTGGCAACCTCTGTGAAGGGAGAATTTCTCTAACACCAAGGACGAGTTCAAGATACCAAAACTAAATATTTAAATATAAAAAATAGCAACCAACAGCGTGAGCAAAACAATGAAGGAGCACACAAGTACCATCAACAGCTATTCAGCTAAAATGTAATATCCGAAACAGTTCGATATGTAGAAATCCTTCAGTTAACACGAAATGAAATAATCCACATGGATAAAAACAAGTAGAAGTTTATTGGTGCACCTCAGGTTAGCGCTTTCGGCATAAGCTTCATCAGACCTGAGTAATAAAGTCAAGTAAACTGTTTAAATACCTTACAAGGCGGGAAAATCCACTTAATTACATTAATTTGTACTCAATCGGCTAATTAAACCATAGCCACTAATATCCCATACTATAACCATTTCTACATGAATTAAAACTAAATGATTTATACAGTTATACTTGAGGAACATTTCCATTTTTCATTTTTCATAAAAACAATTACATAAAAACAATTGTATAATTTATGCACTTTTGCTTTACTTATATATATAAGAAACAAAATCACTTTTCATAAAACAATAACTAAAAACCATTACATAAGACATGCATACTTCTTTAATACATAATAGTATGCCATGTAATTATGATGTAATAAAAATCCCTTATATATTTATACCTATATATGTATACACACACACATACACACACACATATATACACATATACACACACACACACACACACACACACACACACACACACACATACACGATATCAACACATCATATGCACATACATAAAGAAACCTATTCTTTATATGCATATGTTTGAACAATTTATTAACATTGCATTAACATGCACCAATAAACTTCTACTTGTTTTTATCCATGTGGATTATTTCATTTCGTGTTAACTGAAGGATTTCTACATATCGAACTGTTTCGGATATTACATTTTAGCTGAATAGCTGTTGATGGTACTTGTGTGCTCCTTCATTGTTTTGCTCACGCTGTTGGTTGCTATTTTTTATATTTGGATACTCCATTTGTTTGCAACAGCGAGGGCATTAACTCCGTGTGGGTCACATTGTGTTACAAAACTAAATATTTGTTCAGGAGCAGTTTTTATGTGCTTCAAGGGTGCTACCATTTGTTCATTGACCCCAGCACGTATTATAATGTGATTGTATTTATGTTGTATAGATTGTAGTTTTGGTAGCAAATGTGTGATGTCTGTGAGTTTCAACCTTATTAAACTGAAGACAATGACTCTAAATGTATTAATGTCACATCAGATTCTACAAAGTCATTTGGCTCATCTCCACTTGCATAGTGAAGGAGTTGTTCCATATTTTTAGATTCAGTTATGTTGCTACCAAAAGCAGGGGGCTTAATCTTCCCACCAAATGCATTCTTTCTTTTTCTCGGTACTGAATTGAAATATGGTTAACTGATTCTGACTCTTCATCTTCTCTGACACCTTGGTTTTGCATTTCATTCATAGCATTGATGTTTACTTCATCTACTATATTGTTTTCAGATGTATCAATATTACCCACATTTCTGTTTTAAGTTATAACCTGAGGTATAGCTGTGCATGATGGCTGATAAATGAGCCAGCTAGAGAATTTGGTACGTCAAACTCAGCTGGTGCGTTATCAGACTCACTGTTTTAATGACATTTTTACAAGTATTCAACATTTTTAAGTTATTACAAGATCTTTGGGTGTTTTTTTTTTCACTTTTTTCTGTTCTCCTTTTATTTTATTACTTACCTTTCCTTTAATATCAGTGCTTGTTAATTCATGGCCTTTGCTAACTATATCTACACTGTTTTGTGATTTTATTAATTTTTATGTACCCATTGATTTTTCTTTCCATGGACTTTTGATAGTGCATTATGATGTGGTGTGGATTGTTTAATATTATCACTACTTGTCATAGAATGACTGGGAACACAGCAGGGAAATGTTTGTATATTCTCTCTTAGTTTAGTGTGCACTAATATAAAGCAAACCAAGGCAGTAAAGGGTCAGCACCACAGGAAAAAAAGACACTTAATATCAGTCTTTTATTAAACTAAATCTGAGGATTCCAGTAAATACTGTCCAGTGTAGAAAAGATATAACATTCTAGCTGTGAGCAGACAATGAAAACATTCACTTTCAGACAATTTTTAGTGTTAAAAGAACTCCATTAGTGAGATAATGATAAAGAGAATGAGTGGGGTCTGTATTTAATAGGGTCCCGTCATGAGTGACTTCTAATTCATCATTGTCTGCATGATTATTGAGCAAGTTGCTGCAGATAATTCAATAATCACATTAGAACCTTGCTTTAAGTTTAATACCTGTGTTATTACTTGACATTGTATTTGAGCAACTGCTGCATGTAACCCAGAATACAACTGTTCAGGTTCTCCATTCCAGCAATTTACATACCTTTTAATGTTTTCAAGGCAGTACTAGCCGAGCAAGAACTATCAATTACACCTGAGGTGACCTTATCATGTAGGATATACTTTAGGTCAAGTAATTTATCATAGGTTTATAAAGCCTTTTTTCTTGGGTAACAGGTGTAGCAGTAGGGCAATACATCAAGCAATTATTCTTTATTTAATCTTCAAAGGCAAAAGAGTAAAATTCCTCCATGAATGATAAAAATTAAGTATAAATATGTTGCGTTTGAATAAAACAAGTGTCAAGGATTATATTTTGCAGAGGCATGCTTTTTTAAATGTAAGAATAAACTGTATGTATGCATTTTTTGTGGAGTTTTATAAATGTATGACTAATAAAAGATAATCATATAAATAGAGCAGAAACCTTTAACAAAACATTGTTATGCATATACACAACATTGGCATAAAAAAGATATCACCATATGAGTCACATTATCACTATGTGTATCCACAGTGTTGGCATGAAAAATAAGTAACACAATGTGATTCAAGTTATTAAAGTTATTAACATTGAAAAGTCAACACATGAAGTGGTTATATTTGATTTTTTGTTTAATATTTAGCCGTAGAGCAGATAGCTTTTATAATTATTTCATTAAGTCTCATAAAAGTTCCAGTAATGCAATGGTACACCCAGTGGGCTTTCCACCCATGGAAACTCCACTTCCTTATTGGAGAATGTGATCCCTGACTCCTCCCAATCTCCTAGCCATGTGTTCCACTACTACATACACCACCCATGACCCTGTCACCTATGTCAGTATTGCTTTTCCCTGTCACTGTGCCCTATCCACCTGGTTTATCTGTGCCTTGCCCCCCTGTCTGTCCAGTTAGAGCATGGTAATGCCAAATGCACAGTGTAGTAAGTCAATACAGTTTAATGAATAACCTAACTGCGTTATTGCTTGAATCAGTGTTATCCTGTCTTTGACTTGTCACAGCCTATAGTTGCAGACCAGGTGCAGCCTAATTGCCAGTGCTATGACATATTATGCCCACCTGTGCCTCTCCTGGGGTCCTGCCACATCTAATACCCCTAGTAACCCCTCACATGGCGCTTCCTCTACTGCTGCCACAAGTATATCAGGCAGTGCTATGGTGCCCCCATGTTGTAACTGCTTGTATAGCACCATGTTATGTAGCATAGTGCAAACCACAAATCTCTTGATGCAGGTCTCTGCAGCACACTGCAGTGCATCAGGAGATGTATTCAGAACTATTGAGGAACTGCTTCCTTTATTCAAGAGTACAGTGTTTGATTCTCTTCACCACTGTTTCCCTTCTTAGTAACTTTCAGTTAACATTACAGTGCTCCCATGTTGACTTTGAAAAGGGTCACATTGTTCCACAGGCAGCATTTCACACATTACCCTTGATTCCATGACAGCTTAGCACATGTCCACTAGCTCCCATTTGTAGTAGTTGACAATGTCCCAGTTGTGGAGGTGATGGTATGTCAGTTGCTGAAAGACTGTTCTACAAAGCGGAGGGTGGTGACATGGCAACATGATAGATACTGGGTCCCAAGGCAGCCATTATGACATGCTGACCAGCTAAAACAGATGCTACAGCAAACATTTTAGTGCTAGTGATACCACCATACGTCAAAATGTAATGATGTTCAGAATAGCAGATCACTGTGGCTCATTAGGCTAATTTTATACATTTCTGAATGATGCCAATGTATTTAATTTTTGCCATTTTCATATGCTATGTATCTCATTAGCATGTTGACATTCATTTACATGTTATTGTGTAGTCATTCTTTACATGACTTGTACCATCCTATGTTTCTACTAGCATTGTTGTGCTACATGTCTCTAAATAGGCCACACCGTGGGTGTTGTTGCTTAGTGTACTATTTGCTTTAGAATACAGCCCCTCCTCACACTCACACTTCATGTACCACTTTAATTTCTTCCTTAAAGATTTACATTTGATCATGTACCCTTCCACTACTTTTTTTCATGCATCCAGCAAAATTGATTAGTCTTATTTCTTTCTCTTTCAACTTTCCTTATGATCATCCAGCAAATCATGCAAAACGACATGAAGTTCAGCAAATTACATTGTGAGGTTGTTGTAAACTTGAGATTAGACATACATAGTTAACCCTTCAGCCAAGTATGGAAATAAGGTACACAAGCAAAGCTGGTGGTAGAAGTCCAGGAAGTAATAAAAAAAAGAAAGAGTGCAGGAAAAGTGGGAGATGGAAAAGACAGGCCATGCTTAGAAGGAATACTGGTTGGCATACAAAGAGGCTAAGAGAACAGCTGCAATACAAAGAACAAGGGATCATATCACTCTACCAGCTTCTGCAAAGTGACTCAGCAGATGCCACAAAGTCTATTAAGGCTGCAAGGCAAAGACAGACAGACAATGGAGATAGTCAGACACCCTTTGTAAGGGATGCTAGCAATAACTTGCTCACTAGACCACAGGAAATCAAAGGCAGATGGAAGGAGTACTTCCAGCAGCTTCTGAATGAAGAAAACTCCACAGACACTGATATCCCAGACACAGCCTACAATGAAAGAAGAAGAAGCAGCAGAGCCCATGTAAGCAGAAGTAACAACAGTACTAACGAAAATGATGTCATGGAAAGCAGCCGACTCAGATGAGGTCACAGCAGATATTACGTTGGGTGAGTTAGGAGAAAAATGGCACCAGAGGGTGCTCGTAGCAGTATGGAGAGAAAGGCTTATCCCAGATAACTGGAGAATAAGCTCTCTAATGCCACTGTCCAATAGCAAAGTGGACATTCATAGCTGTGATCAGTATAGAGGTATCAAACTTCTATCAGACTGCATGAAAGTACTGGACAGGGAAACAGATAAAAGAATATGCAGAGTAGTAGAAAGTAAAATAGGAGATGAGGAGGTCAGATACAAATCAGGATGTAGAACAACCAACACAATATTTTTAGGCAGACAGATAACTGATAAGTAGAGATGAGTAAAGAGTCTATATGGGCATTCCTACATTTGGAGAAAGCATATGACAATGTCCTAAGAAAGCTGATTTGAACAGTCCTGCAATGGTTCAATATCTTGGAAACATTGGTAAAATTAGTGCAGGATATGAACAAGGACCCAGTGACACAAGTACAAACAGTGTTTGGACTCACATACAGGTTCCCAGTGGGAGTGGGTTTGCATCAGGGTTCAGCTATGAACCCACTACTGTTCATACTGGTGATGGACTACATTGCCAAACAGGTCAGATGGGGACAGATCAACAAAGCTGCTGTATGCATACAAAGTGCCATTACAAGCAGACTGAACAAATACTTCAGCCAATGATAGTGCAAACTGAAGGCACATTGACTGAACGTGAGTACAGATAACACAGTTGTCATGGCAGGAAATGGGAGGATCTGAACACGCTGAAAAGTGAGATAGAAGGGAAATAGTAGAACATGTATCTGTGAGGGGTGATTGAGGAGAAGGGAAGTCTGAATAAAGAGATCAAAGCTAGAATTAGAGGGGCAGTAGCCAATTAGAATACAGAGTCAAGGGATTGTGTGTGACAGAAGAATGACAAAGAAGCTGAAAAGTAAGCTGTACAAAACTGTGGTGCAATCAGTGCTATTGTATGGTACAGGGACATGGGCAATGAGGAAGCTAGAGGTAATGGACATGAAGTACCTGAGTCAGGTGGTAGGATGCACACTGTGGGATGGTCAAAGAAATGATATACCAGAGCAGAAGCCCCAGTATCACCAGTTGCAGACAATGTTAAAGAGAAACAGACTATGGTGGTTTGGGCATATGTGCAGGAAGGCAGAAGGCAACCTGGGGAAGAAGAGTTGGGACAGAAAGGAAAAAGACAAAAGGAAATTAGGGTATCCATCAATGAGATGGCTGGATTGTGTGACAGAAGACTTGCGACAGTCAGTGATGATTATAGTAGAAGGTAGGAGAGAAGCTTTGAGTTGAGAGAGATGGTAACAGTTGATCGGACACCCCAACCTTAGATAGAAAATGGGAAAAAGGGAGAGGGTTGATGATGACTTAACACTGTCTATATCTAATGGGATATCTGTCAATATATAAGGAAGGAAAAAGTAGGGGTGGTAACAAGTAGTGCAATTTTTATAGGGGTGCACTCAACCTCTGTCACATCTTTCTGCCAGTTCATGAAAAAACATTGTAGGCATAAATATCTTTCTATGCTTTCTGCTGGAATTATTTTTTGTTCTGTGTATGTTATACTGTTGTACACTAAGAATGTTGTAAAATAACAAGAAAAACTTCCCAAACCCAAGAGAAAAAATAAAGCCAAAAGGGTGTTGAGCACTTTTGTTCTTTAATTATGAAAATAACTTCATCAGAAGAATAAAAGAATAAGGTTTAGTGATTGTAATAAATACTGTAAGGATTAAAGCTTGAGCCAATAAATACATGGTATAAGAAAATTTTAAAAAGAAACAATATAGCAGATAATGGTCAACTTGTAAAAACAATACAGCAGCCAATGGTCAACTTGTAGGAAGTGATACATGTCTCAGGGGGTGGTGATCACCTTAGCCAGCGTAGTGCGCATTTAATGTTTAAATTTTCATTAATACCTGGGAAGGCGTCTGTGTTAAAGTTGCCACATCAGTTCATGCACTTCAAGAAGTGTATCACTAGCTCCAAAAAAGACATCTACCTGCTAGAGCACTAGGAATTTAAAACACAGAAAATTGTTGCAAAAAATACTATGCTTTCCTAGTGTATTCTTTGTGTCCTTATTTCTGACTGTTGTGCAATTTTCTTTAATGTGGTTGGAGAGCTTTCTGTAAATCTTCCCAATATAGAAGTTTTCATAGATCTCGTAGATACTGGCATAAACAATGTTTTTGCTGTGGCATGTAAAATGTTTATTAAAAACAATTTTGACATTGCAATGCTTGAACTGGTAATCTTTGCCTGTAAAAATGTGTACAACCTACACAAGCCCCACAAGTGAATATGCCAACAGGTTCTATGACTAACACAGTGTTATCAAGCAGGAGATATTGTTCAGGTTGAGACAAGAAAAAAGTGATGGTTTTGCTTTTTTATAAGAGAAGTTGGGGTGGTCGCCTAACATGGGGTGGAAGTCTCTACTGTTAGTAATAATATCCCAGCTCTTGGTAATAATGTTACGAATAGGGACATGTCATTTCTGATGGGAAGGGGGAAGCTAAGGGTGTGATCGATGTCTGAGTGAATGGTGGGTTTGGGGTGGAAACTGAACCACAGATTAGGTTTAAATTTGGTGAGGCAGGCTGTGCTGACCTCGCAAGCAATGCAGTCAGTAAGATCACTGGGGTAGTTCCTCTATAGTAATAGGCTATGTAAGAAGGAGCTTTCTTTTTGAAAGGTGAAGTTGTTGCTCACCAGATGAGAAAGTCTGATGAACTGGCCTCTCTCTATATTGGATTTCATAAAGTGACGGTGCTGGCTCATGTAGTCCAGAAAGTTATTTCTATACTTTTTTTTGCGAAAGACATTGGACTCAAGACTAAGACAGTGGGTGTCCAATGTAATTTCTGTGTGCAGAAATTGAATTGTTGAGACAATGCCTGAAATTATAAAATTTAGGAATGGGATGCTGTCAAAGATGGCCTGGATGAAGCTGTGTAGTTCAGATTCAGAGCGCTGCCAAATGAAAAATGTATTATCAATATAACAACGGTACAATCTGTTTTTTTAGAATCTCTGTAGATGCACAAGGGTGCTGGATTCCCATGCACTAAGGACTAGATTAGCATAGCTTGTGGCCATTTTAGAACCCATGGTGACTCCGTTGATTTGTCGATAAATTTTCCCATTGAAGTAGAAAAAGTTGTTAATTAAGAATCAGTCTTAGTCTCGGTGAGGGTAGTGTGCTTTTGAAGGAAACTACATTTGAGGAGTAGCCCATCTGAGTGGGGAATGCTGGTGTGGAGGGACTCAATGTCCAGTCTTACCAACATTTGGTCATGGTGTGTAAGTTCTAGTAAGAACAGCTTGTGTAAGAAGGCCCATGAGTCCCTAAGATAAAACGCAGTGGACTGTACAATAGACACCGTCAATATATTCTGCTATCTTTTCAATTTTAGTTTTCTTGTTGAAAATGATATGCCTGAAAGGGGAATCATTGGCATCCTTCTGGATTTTAGGAATTCCAAATAGTTTACCAAGACTGGGGTAGGGAACAGACAAGAACAACTCTTCTAAAGACAAACTTTGTTCGAGATTTTTAAGTAAAGCATCAACGTTTTTAAACTGTTCAGGGATAAAACCAATTTCAACTACTCTGGAGTAATTGTCTTATCGGGTAACCCACATACAGACATAAACATAGCCACATACATACATGAATAGAAGCAGACGTGCGCACACACACACACACACACACACACACACACACACACACACACACACACACACATATATCTTCCTTAATTCATTTGCATATTTTTTGTCACTACTTTGCTTTTTGTTTTTTTCTGAATATGTGCTTGTGTACCTCATTGACGAAAAATGGCTATTATCAGGTTAATAATATTACAAACCTAACAACTAACAACTAGTTTAATATGGGATACTTTAGAGAACAGCTGGTAATACATATTTGAAGTATTTGCATAAACTGTCTGATAGTTCTGTCACCAAAACAATGTTTGCTTGAAAGCTTTATGATTTATAGTTATATGATAAATCATTTCATTTCTTCTTTATGTTTAATATAATTATATCTATGGATGCAGTGGAAACTTAAAACTTTTTGTGTGTGTGTGTGCCTTGAGGTCTGTTTAGAAATATACCTGCCTTTTTCTGGATTTCTTACTCAATGTACAGAGAGGTAGCATATCTAAACAATCCTACCTTGTTTTGTGGTTTATTGATCTTTACTGTTAAAAAGAAGTGCAATTGTGAGCGACAGTGATGTAAAGGAATTACTACTTTTGTCTGGCTTGCAGAACTTGTATGGTCAGAATGACTTTACTGTACTTAATTTATTAAGTAGTTGTATATTGCTGGTGTGACTTTTGTCATAGAAGTGGATTTAAGTTGTCTTTGAATTCTGTGGTTACTGATTTTGGTTATTCTTTTCTTTTGCAATATTTTATTCATTTGAAGCTGAATCTGGATTCCTTAAATGAGTTTGCAATCAATGATTTACTAATGCACAAATGTCTTGTACAGTGTACTAAATGCTATGCATATTTAAAGGTATCAGCTGATAACACTGGTGATTTGTGTTCCTCGTGTCAAAAGTTGGATGACTTGCTACCGTTGTTAGAAGTAAATCTAGACTTAATGGTAATGATTGCACTTGTGCTATTGGCATGGCTTGCAGAACTCTTGTTTCATATATTAATGATTGGAGTGATGAACTAAATAATGTCAGGCATAGAACAAATAGAACACCATTAGGAAATGATGCATCTACTGTTAGTAAAGATCTTTCAACCCCTATGAAACAAGAAGATGTCCCTGATGACTTTGGAATTCCGGATGCAAGTATTCAGCAATCTGAGGATTGTTTAAAAGGAAACAAAAAAAAAAAGAACTAAAAGATGAAGTTCACAACAAATAAGGAAGAAAAAGAAACTGACTGATGACTGTAAAGGAAACAGAATATGTAGTAAATGGGACACCGCTTTGTTATGTAGCACACACGTTACAGGGTATGATGACATTTATCAGGAAACCTTCAGTCTATATAAAAAGGCATAATTTTTCCAACAGAGAAGATAGAAAAAAGAGGCAAGGAGCAGGTGAAAAGGAAGAAATCAAAACTGAACGTGAAAGGACTGAAGAAAATTACTGTAAGAAAAAAAAAGAGAAAGACAGATGTTGACTGGATAAGAATTTAATACACAATGAAAACAATGAGATTATTAAGACTAATGGTGATGAAGATCTATCCTTCATAACAATTGATAGAGCAGATATTACTGTATTAGAAGCTGTAGATTCTTCAGAGCTGGCCAGCAAAGATATTCTTGTAACTGGAGATTCAGTTATTAGAGGAACTGATAGTTATATTTGCAGAGAAGAAAATGAACATCAAATAGTTTTATGCTTGCCAGGAGCAAGAATAGAAGATGTGAGACAAGCCTTAGAATGCCTTAATGTAAGGAAGTATGGATCTGTTTTCATTCATCTTGGTAGAAATGATGTCATCCGCAAGGATTCTCTGACTGTTAGTAGGGAATTGACAGCCCTCTTAGATAATATAGTTTGTGCTGGTATAACAAATAGGAAGGATAGTCAGGTCAATGTGAATGAAAATATTTTTGGGGTCAATATCTACATGGAAAAAATGTCCTGTTTAAAAAAATGGAAATGTGTAGAGCATCCAAGCCTAGTTTTGGGCACACGTGGCGTGCATTTGTCAAGATCAGGGAAGAGAATTTTTGCAGCAGATATTTTGCAATATTTGACAAACACTAGGCAGGATTTTTGCCAGGTCAAAAATTTAACAGTTCACAGATAGCAACATTTGATGAGTCTCTGATGGTTATTAATGCTAGGAGGATTAATAATAACGTTTTCTTATTGGAAAATGTGCTACGTTCCCACAAGACTGATGTTATTGTTTGTGAAACATGGTTAAACAATGACTGAAAACCAGTTCTGTTAGGGTATAAATGTTTTTACTGTAACAGACATTCTAACAAAAAATCAGGTGGAAGTGTTATGATAGGGATTAAAGATAATTATGAGACCTGTGATTATTACATGTTCATTGATAACACCAATACTATGGACTGTGTAACTGTGACACTAAAGACAACCCTGGAACATGCAACAATTGTTGGAATGTATAGATCACCTAAGTCAAGTGCAGATGACCTAGAGGAATTCATACATGTATTGCATGAAACGTAGGAGGGAAGAATAATATTAGAAGGGGACTTTAAATTTACCAGAAACAGACTGGAATAATATTGATTCAGTAACATTAGTAAGGAAATTATTCACAACATATATTCAGGAACAACAATTGCTTCAGATTGTAAAAAAAAAAAACTGCCAGGAGACAGAACATACTAGACATTGTTTGTGTTCCTAAAGAAACTGCCATTACTTCAAGTCAAGTTTTACCACCCCTAATATGCAGTGATCAAGGGGTTATAAGGGTCAATTTGTTACTAGATAATTCTTCCAAACTGAAGGAAAAACTGGAGATGGAATGTGGAAAGTTTTGAAAGAGAAACTGAGTGCAAAAAAAAAATGTTTAACACCAGGTTTTAGGCATAAAACATCAGGGGGATATAGTTCCATTAGAACAAGATATATGATTAAGGTGAGAGACAAAAAAATATAAGAAATGGAAAAGATGTGGAACTACAACTTTCAAAACAGAAATAAACAAGCTGGACAAACAGATTAAGCATAGTGTGAGACAAGATCAAGAAAAATTTGAAGAAATATTTATAAAGATATTGAGCATAATAGGAAACCTTTTTATAGATACATAATATATGGAAGGAGTAAAGACACAAATTAATAAACTGTGTGCAGATTCTAAAAATTATTCTCAGATACAACAGACTATATGCAAAACAGTTTGGTTCCACAAAAGGGGTGATAGGTTGTCCTAGTGACATCCAGTCAACCCCAGATACTAAAATCAAATTAGATAATATTGAAAAAGAACTGCGCAAACTGGATCCAAACAAAGCATAGAGAGGAGACAGAATTAGTAACAATGACCTCAGAACACTTCAGCAAGAACTTATGGTACCATTATATCTATTATTCACTAGGTCATATAAATATGGGGAGATTCCTTAAGATTGGAGTTATGAGCTTATTAAACTTGTCTTCAAGGGAAAGGGGAGTAGGACTAACCCAGAGTAATATAGACCCTTAAGTCTACTATCATGTAGTGGAAAAATAATGGAGAAGGTAATACTGGATAAGTTATTGTCAGAACTGGATATTTTGGGACTTGAAACCATATATCAGCATGCATATGTTGAAAAGAGATCTATTACCACTTGTAACATGATGTTCTATAACACTATAATAACAGCTATGAATGAAAAATTATGTTGTGATGTAATTTATATAGATTTAACTTTAGCATTTGACGGGGGTCATACACAAAATAAAGATCAATAAATTAGTACAACTTGGTATTGATGTACTTTTGATAAGATGGATAGCTGCATGACTTACAAATAGGACATGGCCTGTATCATACAGCAACTGGACAGGTGAAATCCTTGATTACAGTCAGGGTGTCCCACAGGGCTCTGTCCTAGGCCCTTACTTGTTTAGATTGTATCTTCCAGACCTAAATTTTTCATCTGAGGTGTTCTACTGTCTATATGCAGATGACCTGAAATTGGGTAAACTGATTACATGTGTTATAGATAAGGCATGTCTGCAAAATAACTTGACTAAATTGACCATTTGGGCACAGGAGAATAATATGCTGATAAATACATCAAAAACTAAGCATATGAGATTTGGGAGACATAAATTGAAAGGTGAATATTTAATACAGTACACAGTGATTTAAACTATAGACTCATTTATGGACCTGGGTATATAGGTAGATTCAGCTATAAGTTTTTCTAATCATATCAACCAATTGGTTAAGGATAGTTATAGACCAATAGGTTGTATTAAATGATTTATAAAGTCTAGGAAATCAGAAATGATGAAGTCATTGTTTGCTAGTTACATTAGATTCAAACTTGAGTATGAAATAACAGTATGGAATCCCTTTAAGAAAACAAGCATGAGTAAATTGGAAAGAGTACCGCAGAAATATACCAAGGGCATCCATGGATGTGAAACTTAAAGTTATTATGAAAGACTAAAATATCTGAACTTGTACAGTGTCTCTTACAGATATCTAAGAGGAGATCTTATTCAAGTATATAGGGCATTTAGAGACAACTACCTCTGGGAATGTTTTGGGATTTCAAAAAGTACTAGAGAACTTTCAGACAACCTATGTAGAAGATTATATAAGCATGAAAAGTGTACTAATTGGTTCTCTCACAGAATAGCCGATGCATGGCACAGACTATCAAATTACATTAAAGCAAGTACTAGTGCTGATATTTTTAAGAACAGCCTGAACACTTATTATTGGAACAAATGTTTTGGTATTTTGGCAAGCTAGAAGGGCATTAATGTCCGTGCTTGAAATATTTGTATGTATGTATGTAGGTATGTAGGAGTCTGAAAGGTAAAATACAATGCATTCAGTTCTTGAGGTTCAAGTTAACACATATATTGCCACATCTAGACCATAGTTCCAAAATTTGCTGGAAAATGAACTTTTAACATTTATGAGAGTACTATTGTTTATCATGTGCTGATTTGCTGAATTTAAAAGAACATAGTTCTAAAAGCAGTTTCATTGTATGCTGCAGCTTGTTTTTTGCAGGAACTGTAGTGTTATGTGAGGCTGAGTGACTGACTCTGACAAGAGGAAAACAAGCTTCTTGTTTTTAACACTTTTCTTTTTTCTCCAAGTTTGCGTGAAATCAGAGGTATTTGCAGAGAATAGAGAGACGAGTGCAGAGGCAACATATTATAGAGGGAGGAGTGCAGCAGGCTGTGCTAAAACAATTGCAATGTACTCTTTTGTTTAGTTGTGCACTTAAGATTTGTTTTCAACTGACAATTTTGTTTCTTTCAGATATTTCAGTAACAATGTTGTATGCCTTCGCTAAGGGAGACATGATGTTTCGTTACAGATCCTTGCACTTTTTGTCTATGCTGTATTGTACACCATTGAAGTAATGCAGTCCACAGCGGTGCTGTTCATAGTACACCATTATACCATTGAACTCAAACCTGTGCTAGGTATGGTAGAATGGGGCAACTAGGCCCAACAGTCTGGAACAATCTATCTGCAAAAAGAATTCACAAAAGTCTAAATCGATTCAAATGTACTCTGAAACAAAACCTCCTAAAAGAATCTGCCTATACTTGCTTTAAAGATAATAACTAAGGCTATGATTTGTTTCCTCAGTGTTCTGCTTCACTCTAAAGAGTGCCAAATACTACCATGGTACACTAACCCATAACACATCAGCCAGAATTCACCTCCTGTATTTAATAACCGTTTCTCTTCAGGATGGTTGTTATGTAATTAAGTCTTGAATTGTTTAAATTAAGTCTTCCTACAAATAAAATGTTAAACCACACTACATTCTGCACCTAGAAGGCATTGCACTATAACTTAAATTTACTATATTATTTTTCTCAGTGTATTGAACCTATTTGTATGTGAACTATCTGCTTGAACAGATTGTAGCTGAGAAGAGTCTGTCAACCAGCCACCTATTTGATTAACAAAGATCAAAAGGAAAGAAAAAAGAAAGAAAGAATAGCATCTAATTTTGTGCTCTGCAAAGTGCCCTGACTGTATTGCAAGTGAATACCATCATAGTGTTGAATAGAGAGATAGGGAAAGGGAACACAGCATAAGCCAGAGAAGCATTTCATTTTATTTTCATGTTTGCAAAAATGACTGGGAGCATTTTACACATTTCCGTGAAAACATTCTAGCTGCACTGTACCACATAAACTGATTGTATAGCAATATAATACCTTTGTATTGTTGATGAGAACAAGAATGAGAAACAATTTTACCCATATAAGCAAAAGAGTATTTCATTTTAGTTACATTTGTGAAAGTTACTTGGTGTACTTTATGCATTTCAAAGAACATTCTGTCTGAGCTGTGTACACTGCAATAAAATGATGTTTCTATGTGTCATAGAACTGTGCCAGTCTATGCATGGTAGAACTACTACAGATATAGACAGATATGGCAAAGGAAACACATTTTACTGACTGAAGCTGTAACACTTTGCTTTGCAGTTTTTGATCACAGAGAAGCAATATACATTATAAAATAAGAATAAAAAAGCAGCAGTTGTCATGTTATCACTGAATATAACAAAAGAACAGACATTGTTTTCAAGGAAGAAAACAGCAGCAACTTTGGTTTCAGCTTCATGCTGGAAGACATGCCTCCTGGTATCCATTTAGATGGAGCTTTATATAGTTAAATACTGGACAAAAGGAAGAGAAATGTTCTACAATACTTGAAATTCCTTTATAAAACTGTTTTGGCTATCTTGGAAATTTTCTATCACATTTAAGCATCTTATAAACCGCGGTGGTGGTGCTGCAGTAGCATTGTCGGCTCACAGTCAGATGCTGTCCGGTTCGATTCTCAGCTAGAGCATCTTCTGCATGGAGACATGCTTGAATGGGCGTACCTTCATTGAAGGTTGTGCATCAGGGCTGGTAACTCGGCATGTAAAAATCAACTACCAGACTTTAGCGGACCGGAGTTCCGCTGTGGCGACCCCTAACCGGGAAAAGCCAAAAGACACAACAACAACAACATTTAAGCATCTTATAAACAAACACACCGAGTTATGAAAAATCTATGGAATGTATATTTAAAAGCTAGTAAAGCAAAATGGCAACTCCTCAGAATGAAAGAAAAATTCCAAGTGAATTTTCTGACCCTACTCAAACAATTAACTGTTGAACCAAGCATGGAATGGTGTATTACCCATTTCACTGTACTTAAAGAGATAGGCATTATGTTTTTTTTTTTTGCTGGTATCCTTCCTGCATATGTATACTGTATTTTATAGTTATATTTTTTAGGGTTTTTTTAATTTTGAAACCTGATATAAAAGTTGATTGTTTAAAAATAGTAATAATATAATATAATACTTTTATTAACTGGTGCATCATTTTGTAGACTTAATTATGTACATGCTAGCTTTCTTTGATCTTTGCTAATTTGCAAATAGACTTGCTTATTAATGGCTCACCCTGTAGAAGAACTTTGTAACTGAAGGAATATGTTATGCTTATACATGCATGCAATCAACACCAAACATGTCAAGCTGTAACTTTATCTAGATTTCAAGACATCAACCAAAGTCAAGTAATATGTACATTTCTGTACATTAAACAAAGTCACAAGGTTTGGTACTTACCCATTTCCTTGAATGGATAGCATCCTACATAAGTTAGGTCTGGCAAGAGTATTTTCTCTCCTTTTTTTAAGAAAATGATTGCTAGTAGTTTCTACTAGGGCCTACTAGGCACTAGATTAGGACAGGGAGGTTTTAACCTTTTTTGGCCAAAGAGATAGATAACCAGTAGTTCCTGAATGGTCAGGCATGAAAAAAATTGAAAAAAGAGAAAAGAAAATCATATCAGTCATCTAATCACTCCCTCTGTGATATTTCTGATGTGAGATAGAAACTTACCACTAAAATCCAGATTTTTTAAACACCTTTATTGAATTATTACTTGTGACAATGGCAACATTTATATTTATATAAAAGTAATCAAACCATATTAACAAGTTCACATTTACTAACACGATATATTACATATGCTGTTCTTTACCATATAATCAAAGCAAGATTACATACATTGTTCAATTTCTGTCTTCTCTTAAACCTCATTCCTACTCCAAAACATTAATCTGCATGTATTGTTCCCACAATTTCCATTTTTTTTCTATTTAATTTACTCTTACCCTTTTCAGAAATCCCACTTCTGTTCTTTTATCTCTGTTACAATATTCACTACTTCATATATAGTTACTTTAGACCTTGATTAACATTTTCTAATAATTGCTTTGTTGGAACTCCCTAGAATTAAACTTAACAAGGCCTTACTTATTGCAATTCAGATTCTGTATCCCAGCTCAAACAATACTTTCCTAAGTTATACTTATTTGGTAGCCCAATATTCCTGACAGAACATTCTTTAGGGGATTGTCTGCCACTTCATTGCACTCAGAGAACATATGCTGCCAGGTACATTTTTCTTCTGCATTAAACCTCCAACATTTGTATCTACCTGAGGAAGGATTATTTGGAGTCTGCTTGGGGTATAAAACTATCTATGCAAACACTTGCAGGCAAAGATGCTAAATCTTCTAGGTTTTTTTGAATATTTGGGAGCCATACATATATCCTCCAATTGCTTATTTCTGAATTGTTTATCTAATCTTTCTTTGCAATCCTTTCTGATCTTCCCTGATTGATTCCTATGGTTACCATGCAATATTTTACATTTCATTGTGTAGTCATTCTTTACATGACTTGTACCATCCTATGTTTCTACTAGCATTGTTGTGCTACATGTCTCTAAATAGGCCACACCGTGGGTGTTGTTGCTAAGTGTACTATTTGCTTTAGAATACAGCCACTCCTCACACTCACACTTCATGTACCACTTTAATTTCTTCCTTAAAGATTTACATTTGATCATGTACCCTTCCACTACTTTTTTCATGCATCCAGCAAAATTGATTAGTCTTATTTCTTTCTCTTTCAACTTTCCTTATGATCATCCACCAAATCATGCAAAAATGACATGAAGTTCATCAAATTACATTGTGAGGTTGTTGTAAACTTGAGATTAGACATACATAGTTAACCCTTCAGCCAAGTATGGAAATAAGGTACACAAGGAAAGCTGGTGGTAGAAGTCCAGGAAGTAATAAAAAAAAAAGAAAGAGTGCAGGAAAAGTGGGAGATGGAAAAGACAGGCCATGCTTAGAAGGAATACTGGTTGGCATACAAAGAAGCTAAGAGAACAGCTGCAATACAAAGAACAAGGGATCATATCACTCTACCAGCTTCTGCAAAGTGACTCAGCAGATGCCACAAAGTCTATTAATGCTGCAAGGCAAAGACAGAAAGACAAAGGAGATAGTCAGACACCCTTTGTAAGGGATGCTAGCAACAACTTGCTCACTAGACCACAGGAAATCAAAGGCAGATAGAAGGAGTACTTCCAGCAGCTTCTGAATGAAGAAAACTCCACAGACACTGATATTCCAGACACAGACTACAATGAAAGAAGAAGAAGAAGAGCCCATGTAAGCAGAAGTAACAACAGTACTAACGAAAATGATGTCATGGAAAGCAGCCGACTCAGATGAGGTCACAGCAGATATTACGTTGGGTGAGTTAGGAGAAAAATAGCTCCAGAGGGTGCTCGTAGCAGTATGGAGAGAAAGACATATCCCAGATAACTGGAGAATAAGCTCTCTAATGCCACTGTCCAAGAGCAAAGTGGACATTCATAGCTGTGATCAGTATAGAGGTATCAAACTTCTATCAGACTGCATGGAAGTACTGGACAGGGAAACAGATAAAAGAATATGCAGAGTAGTAGAAAGTAAATTAGGAGATGAGGAGATCAGATACAAATCAGGATGTAGAACAACCAACACAATATTTTTAGACAGACAGATAACTGATAAGTAGAGATGAGTAAAGAGTCTATATGGGCATTCCTACATTTGGAGAAAGCATATGACAATGTCCTAAGAAAGCTGATTTGAACAGTCCTGCAATGGTTCAATATCTTGGAAACATTGGTAAAATTAGTGCAGGATATGAACAAGGACCCAATGACACAAGTACAAACAGTGTTTGGACTCACATACAGGTTCCCAGTGGGAGTGGGTTTGCATCAGGGTTCAGCTATGAACTCACTACTGTTCATACTGGTGATGGACTACATTGCCAAACAGGTCAGATGGGGACAGATCAACAAAGCTGCTGTATGCAAACAAAGTGCCATTACAAGCAGACTGAACAAATACTTCAGCCAATGATAGGGGAACAGAATGCAAACTGAAGGCACATGGACTGAACGTGAGTACAGATAACACAGTTGTCATGGCGGGAAATGGGAGGATCTGAACACGCTGAAAAGTGAGATAGAAGGGAAATAGTAGAACATGTATCTGTGAGGGGTGATTGAGGAGAAGGGAAGTCTGAATAAAGAGATCAAAGCTAGAATCAGAGGGGCAGTAGCCAATTAGAATACAGAGTCAAGGGATTGTGTGTGACAGAAGAATGACAAAAAAGCTGAAAAGTAAGGTGTACAAAACTGCGGTGCAATCAGTGCTATTGTATGGTACAGGGACATGGGCAATGAGGAAGCTAGAGGTAATGGACATGAAGTACCTGAGTCAGGTGGTAGGATGCACACTGTGGGACGGTCAAAGAAATGATATACCAGAGCAGAAGCCCCAGTATCACCAGTTGCAGACAATGTTAAAGAGAAACAGACTATGGTGGTTTGGGTATATGTGCAGGAAGGCAGAAGGCAACCTGGGGAAGAAGAGTTGGGACAGAAAGGAAAAAGACAAAAGGAAATTAGGGTATCCATTCATGAGATGGCTGGATTGTGTGACAGAAAACTTGCGACAGTCAGTGATGATTATAGTAGAAGGTAGGAGAGAAGCTTTGATTTGAGAGAGATGGTAACAGTTGATCGGACACCCCAACCTTACATAGAAAATGGGAAAAAGGGAGAGGGTTGATGATGACTTAACACTGTCTATATCTAATGGGATATCTGTCAATATATAAGGAAGGAAAAAGTAGGGGTGGTAACAAGTAGTGCAATTTTTATAGGGGTGCACTCAACCTCTGTCACATCTTTCTGCCAGTTCATGAAAAAACATTGTAGGCATAAATATCTTTCTATGCTTTCTGCTGGAATTATTTTTTGTTCTGTGTATGTTATACTGTTGTACACTAAGAATGTTGTAAAATAACAAGAAAAACTTCCCAAACCCAAGAGAAAAAATAAAGCCAAAAGGGTGTTGAGCACTTTTGTTCTTTAATTATGAAAATAACTTCATCAGAAGAATAAAAGAATAAGATTTAGTGATTGTAATAAATACTGTAAGGATTAAAGCTTGAGCAATAAATACATGGTATAAGAAAATTTTAAAAAGAAACAATATAGCAGATAATGGTCAACTTGTAAAAACAATACAGCAGCCAATGGTCAACTTGTAGGAAATGATACATGTCTCAGGGGGTGGTGATCACCTTAGCCAGCGTAGTGCGCATTTAATGTTTAAATTTTCATTAATACCTGGGAAGGCTTCTGTGTTAAAGTTGCCACATCAGTTCATGCACTTCAAGAAGTGTATCACTAGCTCCAAAAAATACATCTACCTGCTAGACCACTAGGAATTTAAAACACAGAAAATTGTTGCAGAAAATACTATGCTTTCCTAGTGTATTCTTTGTGTCCTTATTTCTGACTGTTGTGCAGTGTTCTTTAATGTGGTTAGAGAGCTTTCTGTAAATCTTCCCAATATAGAAGTTTTCATAGATCTCATAGATACTGGCATAAACAACGTTTTTGCTGTGGCATGTAAAATGTTTATTAAAAACAATTTTGACATTGCAATGCTTGAACAGGTAATCTTTGCCTGTAAAAATGTGTACAACCTACACAAGCCCCACAAGTGAATATGCCAACAGGTTCTATGACTAACAAAGTGTTATCAAGCCGGAGATATTGTTCAGGTTGAGACAAGAACAAAGTGATGGTTTTGCTTTTTTATAAGAGAAGTTGGGGTGGTCGCCTAACATGGGGTGGAAGTCTCTACTGTTAGTAATAATATCCCAGCTCTTGGTAATAATGTTACGAATAGGGACATGTCATTTCTGATGGGAAGGGGGAAGCTAAGGGTGTGATCGGTGTCTGAGTGAATGGTGGATTTGGGGTGGAAACTGAACCACAGATTAGGTTTAAATTTGGTGAGGCAGGCTGTGCTGACCTCGCGAGCAATGCAGTCAGTAAGATCACTGGGGTAGTTCCTCTATAGTAATAGGCTATGTAAGAAGGAGCTTTCTTTTTGAAAGGTGAAGTTGTTGCTCACCAGATGGGAAAGTCTGATGAACTGGCCTCTCTCTATACTGGATTTCATAAAGTGACAGTGCTGGCTCATGTAGTCCAGAAAGTTATTGCTATACTTTTTTTTGCGAAAGACATTGGACTCAAGACTAAGACAGTGGGTGTCCAATGTAATTTCTGTGTCCAGAAATTGAATTGTTGAGACAATGCCTGAAATTATAAAATTTAGGAATGGGATGCTGTCAGAGATGGCCTGGATGAAGCTGTGTAGTTCAGATTCAGAGCCCTGCCAAATGAAAAATGTATTATCAATATAACAACGGTACAATCTGTTTTTTTAGAATCTCTGTAGATGCACAAGGGTGCTGGATTCCCATGCACTAAGGACTAGATTAGCATAGCTTGTGGCCATTTTAGACCCCATGGTGACTCCCTTGATTTGTTGATAAATGTTCCCATTGAAGTAGAAAAAGTTGTTAATTAAGAATCAGTCTTAGTCTCGGTGAGGGTAGTGTGCTTTTGAAGGAAACTACATTTGAGGAGTAGCCCATCTGAGTGGGGAATGCTGGTGTGGAGGGACTCAATGTCCAGTCTTACCAACATTTGGTCATGGTGTGTAAGTTCTAGTAAGAACAGCTTGTGTAAGAAGGCCCATGAGTCCCTAAAATAAAACACAGTGGACTGTACAATAGACACCGTCAATATATTCTGCTATCTTTTCAGTTTTAGTTTTCTTGTTGAAAATGACATGCCTGAAAGGGGAATCATTGGCATCCTTGTGGATTTTAGGAATTCCAAATAGTTTACCAAGACTGGGGTATTGAACAGAGAAGAACAACTCTTCTAAAGACAAACTTTGTTCGAGATTTTTAAGTAAAGCATCAACGTTTTTAAACTGTTCAGGGATAAAACCAATTTCAACTACTCTGGACTAATTGTCTTATCGGGTAACACACATACAGACATAAACATAGCCACATACATACATGAATAGAAGCAGACGTGCGCACACACACACACACACACACACACACACACACACACACACAAAATACACTGTCTATGCTTGTTTTCTTTGTTCTGATGATGTCTGCAAATCGCAGATGAAAGCGCTTAACATGAAGTTACTTTTATATGTGGATAATTGTCGAATGTCGTCTAGTGTGTAATAAACGGATTTGCTGTGTCACTGTGTTGCTGCGTGTACCTTCATTACCCATACCTTGCCATTCACCGGATTTTTTGGTGGAGTTCGTGCATTCTTTTTGATCTTTCAATTGTGGTTTACCGGATATGGCTGGGGTCGGTGAGGATACGCAGGATGTCACAAACAGCGAGGAATTAAAATTATTGAGAGCTGAAGTCAATGGCTTACAGTCGGAGGTTAAAAAACTTACGGATATGTTCTACAGCTTCATGGAGGTAACCAAACCAGCGACGGTTGCGGAGTGCATGTCGTCAGCTAAGGTTACGCCGGGAAAGCATTGTTGCTCCAAAAATGAGATTGTACTGGTTATGGACACTAGTACGGAGAATGATATACCTAATGGACAAATATGTGCTGAAGTAAGTGTGTCAGGTACTCGACATGGATCTTTAGAAGTTATACAGACTGAGGATAAATTTGTACTGACACCCGACAAGGATTTTACGTTCGATTTCAGTCTGTTCCATAACAGGTCGGAAACAGACAGGCAAGGGGCAAAACCGAAGAAAAATCCACCGGCTAAAACTTATTCTATTAACGGAAGGAAGGAAACCCATTTTCCTAAAGGTACTGTTAAAAATTAAACTATCAGTCCTAATAAGGACATTATGTTTAAACATGGAACTGATAATATACGTAAAATAAGTAATGCAGTACACTCAGAGAATGACGTTATTAACCAGTTTCTAATGAATGACTTAGATTTTGAAAATGTTTATCAGGTACCACATACACAAGTGGGCCATGTACATAAGAATACTATAAAGGAAATGATATTTAACTTAGGTAGTAAATTGACACAGATTAAAAATCTCAAAGTGGACAATGCATACTTAACTAAATGTATAAACATTCAACTGGTTCCTAAAGGATTGAGGTTTTTTAAACTGCCTATGGGTTTAGTTTACAATGAACAAGTTAAATATGAATTTAATAATCTTTTTGATGAGTTTGGATATAAATATATGAAATTGTTATTGAAATATAATGATGAGAAACTATCCACTTTAATAAATGAAGTTGAAATTCTTAATGAAAGTATAGTTCAACATGGGGAATTTGACATTTGGAAGGATTTATATCATAAACAATTTCATTTAGCTGATAAACAGGCACACAGTGTTCATATCCGAAAAAATAGAAAGTTAGAACGGGATGTAGAAGCATATCAGCATAAGAAAGCATATATTTGGCCACAAGAAAGAAAGAATACACATACAGACAGAAGACATAGTGAAAGAGAAATGAGAGAAGAACAGAAAGAAAATTTTCAAGGAGGCAGATTCCACCCCAATTACAAGAAAAATTACAATCAGTGGAACAGGAAGTTTTAGAGAAATATACTGTTTTAGATGTCCATTTACAGGTAGAGCAAGAACGGAAAGTAGATTTTAGTACAGACAACAATATTGAAGAAACTATGGTGCAAAATGAACAGAACACTTCTTTAGATTGTGACAACATTATGAGTACATACAATGGTTTTAATGTTTTTAATTATTCAGATTTGATCATAAAAGATGAATTTTATCAGTTATTGGCTAAAGGTATGAAATTTATACCCAACATTAAGTTTGACCTAGTGGATACTATTAAAGAAATTAAATTATTTTGTAGGAGATTGAATCTAGCCATGCAATTTAATAAAGTCAATGATGAAAGAGTATATGTAGGGACAGAATTAAAGAAAAAAAGTAATTACATACCCACAAGCAATGTCTTAGTGAGTAATTATGAAAAAATGGTATGTAAGGATATTTATTGGTATAACAAAGAACACATTAAGAATAGACAGCGATTTAATACTCATGAAGACAATTTGAGTATAGGTGAAAGAGAATGTTTGAAAGAATTAATGAATAATCAAGATATCAGAATTATGAAACCCGATAAAGGTGGTGGGGTGGTGGTGTTTTCTAACCTAGCATATAAGGCACAAATATACAATATATTATACGACTCTGGGAATTATGAGGTAGTCTCCATGAATCAAATCAATATAGGCTACAGACGAATAGACTTAACAGTAGAAGAATATCTACTGGATAATAGAATAACCAAGGATGTTTATGATTTTATTCATGTAGAACATCCTATCATGGCACATATTGTGGGGATACCCAAAATTCACAAGTCGATTAAAAACCCACCTTTTAGACCCATTATATCGGGTTCGAAATCAAAAACTTTCAATATAGGTTTTACCATTGACAAATGGATTAAACATACATATGACAATATATCACATCTTGTCAAGGATTCGTGGGACTTTTTAGGTAAATTAACCCCTACATTATGGAAAGATGAATACACTTTTATTACTATTGATGTTTGTGATCTCTTTTCAAGTATACCAAAAGATGAGGGATTAGATTTTTTTAGTAACAGCCTAAGAAGTTTTTCCAAATTAAGCTGGGACAAAATAGTTCTTATACTAGATATGATGACATTAGTACTTGATTACAATTATATTGTATTTGAAGGTGAATACTTCAAACAGAGTAAGGGGGTAGCCATGGGTGCGTCATGCGCACCCATTTTTGCAAATCTAGTTATGCTGGATTGGGAAAACAATTTTGTATTTAAAAGTGAACATTATTCGAAAATAGCTTTTTATGCAAGATTTTTGGATGACATTTTTATTTTGTGGAAGGGTTCGAAGGATGACATCCACAAATTTATTGAATATATAAATGGAACTACCTCTTTTTTGAAATTTACTTATACTACAAGTGATATAGGAATAGCATATTTGGATACATATATTTATAAAACCAATGACGGGTATGCTTCGAAGGTATACAGGAAGAGTACATTCTCTAATGACTATGTGTATTATACTAGCAATCATCCCCCTCATATTTTTAAGAATATAGTGAAAGGACAGTGTATTAGGGGAGCGAGAATGTCTTCAACAAAATTGGAAATGGAAAATGAAATGCAATTTATATTCAGATTATTTTGTGACAGAGGCTATCCCAAAAAACTGTTAGAGGATACTATTAAATATGTCATATCACAATGGGACCATAAATATATTCCATTATTGGGGAAACAAGTAAACATCATTAAGAAACCCACAAAAGATGTATATGAAGGGAGAGTTTGTGTTTTAACTTACACCCCGTATGTTAATTGTATAAAAGAAATTTTAATGAGACATTGGGATTTAGTCTCTGTTTCTGAGTTATGTAGAGACAAGTTAGGACTTTACCCGAGGGTAGTTTATAAGACAGCACCTAATATTAAGAGATTGTTAGAACATGTGGGGAATAATGAGCGGAAAGATAGAGAAAAGTGGGTAACCAAGAAATGTGGGAGATGTAGGCAATGCAAGTATATTTATGAACACCCTAACGTAGTATTAGGAAATGTCAATCATACGCGAATAAGAAGTAGAGGGGGAAATTGTAACACAAAACAGGTAGTGTATCTTGCCAAGTGTAAAGAATGTTTAGCATTCTATATAGGCAAAACAGAGAGACAGTTGAGGAAACGTATATACGAACATTATTACAAGATACAAACTAAGGACCTCAACAATGCACTATATAGACATATTAGTGAATTGGGTGAGCAACATTCTTTTTTGTTCACTATTATAGATCAGGAATATTCCACACCTTTTGGAGGGGATTGGAAAAATAGATTAGCATGTAAAGAAAGTAAGTGGCAAATATTAGTAGATGCCACTAGGAGCCCAGGAATTAATGATTATATAAGTATTAAACCTTTTTTAAATATGTAATAAGTCTTTATAAGTTACAATTCATTATTTATTAATCACAGTTATATTATTATGTATGTTTTACACAATATTTATTAACAATTTTATAGTTTTAATGTAGGATATAATGTTGTCATAGATTTTTATAGTGGTGATTGTATTCAATTTTTAGAATATTTATATTAGAATAAACGTGCTTTTAGTTATTTATACCTACAGGTATTATCATCAGCTAATATGAATTGCATAAGATATGTTTTTGATCAAATTGTTAAGATAGGTTAGGAATATTTATGTACATGGAGCAGTGATGTATCTTTAAGAAAACTTGTGAGTTTTGGCGCCAAAATTAGTTTAAAATGCACTGTCTATGCTTGCTTTCTCTGTTCTGATGAAGTCTGCAAATCGCAGATGAAAGCGCTTAACATGAAGTAACTTTTATATGTGGATAATAGTCGAATGTCATCTAGTGTGTAATAAACGGATTTGCTGTGTCACTGTGTTGCTGCGTGTACCTTCATTACCCATATCTTGCCATTCACCAGATTTTTTGGTGGAGTTCGTGCATTCTTTTTGATCTTTCTATTGTGTTCTTTAATGTGGTTAGAGAGCTTTCTGTAAATCTTCCCAATATAGAAGTTTTCATAGATCTCGTAGATACTGGCATAAACAACGTTTTTGCTGTGGCATGTAAAATGTTTATTAAAAACAATTTTGACATTGCAATGCTTGAACAGGTAATCTTTGCCTGTAAAAATGTGTACAACCTACACAAGCCCCACAAGTGAATATGCCAACAGGTTCTATGACTAACAAAGTGTTATCAAGCAGGAGATATTGTTCAGGTTAAGACAAGAAAAAAGTGATGGTTTTGCTTTTTTATAAGAGAAGTTGGGGTAAGCCTAACATGGGGTGGAAGTCTCTACTGTTAGTAATAATATCCCAGCTCTTGGTAATAATGTTACGAATAGGGACATGTCATTTCTGATGGGAAGGGGGAAGCTAAGGGTGTGATCGGTGTCTGAGTGAATGGTGGGTTTGGGGTGGAAACTGAACCACAGATTAGGTTTAAATTTGGTGAGGCAGGCTGTGCTGACCTCGCAAGCAATGCAGTAAGTAAGATCACTGGGGTAGTTCCTCTATAGTAATAGGCTATGTAAGAAGGAGCTTTCTTTTTGAAAGGTGAAGTTGTTGCTCACCAGATGGGAAAGTCTGATGAACTGGCCTCTCTCTATATTGGATTTCATAAAGTGACGGTGCTGGCTCATGTAGTCCAGAAAGTTATATCTGTACTTTTTTTTGCGAAAGACATTGGACTCAAGACTAAGACAGTGGGTGTCCAATGTAATTTCTGTGTCCAGAAATTGAATTGTTGAGACAATGCCTGAAATTATAAAATTTAGGAATGGGATGCTGTCAGAGATGGCCTGGATGAAGCTGTGTAGTTCAGATTCAGAGCCCTGCCAAATGAAAAATGTATTATCAATATAACAACGGTACAATCTGTTTTTTTAGAATCTCTGTAGATGCACAAGGGTGCTGGATTCCCATGCACTAAGGACTAGATTAGCATAGCTTGTGGCCATTTTAGACCCCATGGTGACTCCCTTGATTTGTTGATAAATTTTCCCATTGAAGTAGAAAAAGTTGTTAATTAAGAATCAGTCTTATCTCGGTGAGGGATGTGTGCTTTTGAAGGAAACTACATTTGAGGAGTAGCCCATCTGAGTGGGGAATGCTGGTGTGGAGGGACTCAATGTCCAGTCTTACCAACATTTGGTCATGGTGTGTAAGTTCTAGTAAGAACAACTTGTGTAAGAAGGCCCATGAGTCCCTAAGATAAAACGCAGTGGACTGTACAATAGACACCATCAATATATTCTGCTATCTTTTCAGTTTTAGTTTTCTTGTTGAAAATGATATGCCTGAAAGGGGAATTGTTGGCATCCTTGTGGATTTTAGGAATTCCAAATAGTTTACCAAGACTGGGGTAGGGAACAGACAAGAACAACTCTTCTAAAGACAAACTTTGTTCGAGATTTTTAAGCAAAGCATCAACGTTTTTAAACTGTTCAGGGATAAAACCAATTTCAACTACTCTGGACTAATTGTCTTATCGGGTAACACACATACAGACATAAACATAGCCACATACATACATGAATAGAAGCAGACGTGCACGCACACACACACACACACACACACACACACACACACACACACACACACACACACACACACACATATATACACACACATATATCTTCCTTAATTCATTTGCATATTTTTTGTCACTACTTTGTTTTTTTGTTTTTTTCTGAATATGTGCTTGTGTACCTCATTGACGAAAAATGGCTATTATCAGGTTAATAATATTACAAAACTAACAACTAGCAACTAGTGTAATATGGGATACTTTAGAGAACAGCTGGTAATACATATTTGAAGTATTTGCATAAACTGTCTGATAGTTCTGTCACCAAAACAATGTTTGCTTGAAAGCTTTATGATTTATAGTTATATGATAAATCATTTCATTTCTTCTTTATGTTTAATATAATTATATCTATGGATGCAGTGGAAACTTAAAACTTTTTGTGTGTGTGTGTGTGCCTTGAGGTCTGTTTAGAAATATACCTGCCTTTTTCTGGATTTCTTACTCAATGTACAGAGAGGTAGCATATCTAAACAATCCTACCTTGTTTTGTGGTTTATTGATCTTTACTGTTAAAAAGAAGTGCAATTGTGAGCGACGGTGACGTAAAGGAATTACTACTTTTGTCTGGCTTGCAGAACTTGTATGGTCAGAATGATTTTACTGTACTTAATTTATTAAGTAGTTGTATATTGCTGGTGTGACTTTTGTCATAGAAGTGGATTTAAGTTCTCTTTGAATTCTGTGGTTACTGATTTTGGTTATTCTTTTCTTTTGCAATATTTTATTCATTTGAAGCTGAATCTGGATTCCTTAAATGAGTATGCAATCAATGATTTAGTAATGCACAAATGTCTTGTACAGTGTACTAAATGCTATGCATATTTAAAGGTATCAGCTGATAACACTGGTGATTTGTGTTCCTCGTGTCAAAAGTTGGATGACTTGCTTACCGTTGTTAGAAGTAAATCTAGACTTAATGGTAATGATTGCACTTGTGCTATTGGCATGGCTTGCAGATCTCTTGTTTCATATATTAATGATTGGAGTGATGAACTAAATAATGTCAGGCATAGAACAAATAGAACACAGTTAGGAAATGATGCATCTACTGTCAGTAAAGATCATTCAACCCCTATGAAACAAGAAGATGTCCCTGATAACTTTGGAATTCCGGATGCAAGTATTCAGTAATCTGAAGATTGTTTAAAAGAAAACAAAAAAAAGAACTAAAGGAAGAAGTTTACAACAAATAACAAGGAAGAAAAAGAAACTGACTGATGACTGTAAAGGAAAGAGAATATGTAGTAAATGGGATACCGCTTTGTTATGTAACACACACGTTACAGGGTATGATGACATTTTTCTATCAGGAAACCTTCAGTCTACATAAAAAGGCATCATTTTTCCAACAGAGAAGGTAGAAAAAAGAGGCAAGGGGCAGGTGAAAAGGAAGAAATCAAAACTGAACGTGAAAGGACCGAAGAAAATTACTGTAAGAAAAAAAAAGAGAAAGACAGATGTTGACTGGATGAAAATTTAATACACAATGAAAACAATGAGATTATTAAGACTAATGGTGATGAAGATCTATCCTTCATAACAATTGATAGAGCAGATATTACTGTATTAGAAGCTATAGATTCTTCAGTGCTGGCCAGCAAAGATATTCTTGTAACTTTTTTAGGCAAGGCTCAAAAGACAAACCCACCTCCATAGGTATCACAAGGGATAAGAAACTAAGAGTAATGCTACTCAACGCTAGAAGTCTAAACCTCAAGATGCACGTCAAACTCTCCTTAGCATGGAGAACATCGATATCTGTGCAGTAACAGAAACCTGGTTCAGGACTCCCGAGAGCACCCCAGCACTACCAGGTTATACCTCATACCATGCTTTTCGGCCCCAAAACTTGGACCGAACCACAAAAGGAGGGGGAGTATCGATATTCATCAAAGATACCCACACCTCTAGGTTGGTGGCAAAGCACGAAGCATCAGAGACTATATATGTGCAACTAACAGTGGGTAAAACTGCCTTCCAGTTTATAGCCTGCTACAGACCACCCTCCCAAACCCAGGAACCCCACTTGGCCTTCCTGAGAACACTGGAAAATATGAAGGTCTCTCCGAACACCATTATATTGGGCGACTTCAACTACCCAAACATAGATTGGGAGCATTACTCTAGCTCCAACACCCTTGCCCAAAGGTTCCTAGAATTCATAAACTCAAATGCTATGGAACAACTTGTTACCACTCCCACAAGAGGGGAAAACATACTGGACCTGATCATCACCAACATGGGGACTCTATGCTCCAGACCAGAAGTGTATCCCTCACTGGTAAGATCAGACCATAAACTGATCTCACTGGATATTCACATCCCGACCCCACCCCCTGCCCAGAAAACCACTGTGAAAAACTTCTCTAAAGCAAATTTCACACTCCTCAAAACTGAGGTGGAATCCTTCAAAGCCCCCGGGCCTGTGGAAAATATGGCCCAGACCGTAGAATCCTTTATAAATGCATTCTATGAACACCTTCAGGAATGCATGGATCATGCAATCCCAAATAAAACCAAGACCCAATCCTCCAAAGGCAGACGACCTGTCTGGTGGACCCCAGCCATAAACAAACTATACAACAGAAGGAGGAAGCTACTACATGATAGAGCAAAATCCCAAAAAGGGAAGGCATCTCTGATCAGTATTAGCAAAAAACTAAGGGCACTCATAAAATCGTCAAAGGCCAGCTTCGAGAGAAAAATTGCACAGGACACTAAAGATAATCACAAGGCTTTCTTTAGTTATGTTAGGAACCTGGGTGGGAATTCCCAGATATGCTCAGAATTAGTCCAAAATGACAAAAAATACACTGATCCCACAGACACTGCCAACATCCTAGCTGACAGGTTCAGCGCAAACTCCCCTCCCCACCAAAGGGCAAATATCTATCCCAGCAGAGTGCTGCCCCGACATCTCAGATGCTCAGGTGGGAGCCGCCCTCTCCAAAGCAAAAACACAGCATCAATGGGACCAGACGGTGTCCCAGGCTGCGTCCTACATGAACTCCAAGAAGAGCTAAACCCAAACATAAAACTACTGTTCAATCTCAGCCTTACTACAGGATATGTACCAAAGAGTGGCGTACAGCAACAGTGGTCCCTCTCCACAAAGGTGGTGCCTCAATGGACCCTGGAAACTATCGCCCCATAAGCCTGACTAGCTTGGTCTGCAAAGCTATGGAAAGGATCATCATGGACCTCATAAATAAAGATATTGGGGACCTACAGACACTGGATCCTACCCAGTTTGGCTTTGTTAAGGGCAGATCCTGCCTCTTAAACCTGGTTGACTTCTTTGAAACAGTCACCAAGGCCATTGACGAAGGGAAGGTGGTCCACACAGCCTATCTGGACCTCGCAAAAGCCTTCGATACAATACCCCACTCAGGCATTATAGATAAGCTCACCAGCTTAAATATAAACCCCTATGTCACTAGATGGGTTGCAAACTGGCTCAAGGACAGAACCCACATGGCTAGAATTGCTGGAGCCATGTCAGACTCCAAACCAGTTACAAGTGGCGTCCCACAAGGCTCAGTCCTGGGACCTCTCTTGTTTGGTATATATTTCTCGGAGGTACAGGCCAACACGGAAGGACTGTGGCTGACCAAGTTCACAGATGACTGCAAACTGGGCGCCATAATCGACTCTCCAGCCGACACAAGCATCCTCCAAAAGGGCCTCATAGAAACAGACAACTGGTGCCAGAGCCATGGCCTCAAGCTAAACGCCAAAAAGTGTATAGTCATCCCCTTTGGCAAAAACAAAGTGCCCACAAATTACCACATAGGTGGTAATCCATTAAGTACAGAAGAAGTCATTAGGGACCTGGGGACCCAAGTTGATAGCAATCTCTCATTTGACAACCACGTGGCCAAAGTGGTTAGAGAAACATTTTATATAGCCCACCTAATCATGAAGGGATTCACATCTAGATTAGGGGAGGTCATCTTGCCTCTTTACTCATCCCTCATCAGGCCCATAATCGAGTACAATGCCCCTTTTGGGATGTACCTTACCAAACACCTGCAGCAACTGGAAAGACCCCAAAAGTACCTCACCAAGAGGATCAAAGGGCTCAAACAGATGCCATATGCTGCCCGGTTAAAGAAACTCCAGCTCTACTCAGTGGCATACCGCCTGCTCAGAGGTGACCTGTGCCTGACATATAAGGCCATGTCCAACCCGGAATTAAGGGACATGCTGCACCTCAAAAAATCCAAATCCCATCGAGCTACACGCTCGAGAGACTTGAACCTCAGCACTGAAATAAATGGAGGGACAGATTCATAACCCAGAGGCTCCCTTCACTATGGAATAAAATCCCAGTCCAGGTTAGGCAGAGTCCCTCATTGACTCTCTTCAAGAGGAATCTTGATGAGTGGATGAGAGATCATAGGTTTACCCCGGGTATCACTTCTGTGTCACTGTTAGACAGAGGCACAGTATACTAACCTCGAAAAAGGGCATAGCAAAATTAATTTAAAATGGGTGACAAAAGCCAAACATACTCTGGCTAGGCTTATAAATGCCCTAGGGCAGATAGCCTAGTATGAACTTATGAACCTATGAACTGGAGATTCAGTTATTAGAGGAACTGATAGTTATATTTGCAGAGAAGAAAATCAACATCAAATAGTTTTATGCATGCCAGGAGCAAGAATAGAAGATGTGAGACAAGCCTTAGAATGCCTTAATGTAAGGAAGTATGAATCTGTTTTCATTCATCTTGGTAGAAATGATGTCATCCGCAAGGATTCTCTGACTGTTAGTAGGGAATTGACAGCCCTCTTAGATAATATAGTTTGTACTGGTATAACAAATAGGAAGGACAGTCAGGTCAATGTGAATGAAAATATTTTTGGGGTCAATATCTACATGGAAAAAATGTCCTGTTTAAAAAAATGGAAATGTGTAGAGCATCCAAGCCTAGTTTTGGGCACACGTGGCGTGCATTTGTCAAGATCAGGGAAGAGAATTTTTGCAGCAGATATTTTGCAATATTTGACAAACACTAGGCAGGATTTTTGCCAGGTCAAAAATTTTACAGTTCACAGATAGCAACATTTGATGAGTCTCTGATGGTTATTAATGCTAGGAGGATTAATAATAACGTTTTCTTATTGGAAAATGTGCTACGTTCCCACAAGACTGATGTTATTGTTTGTGAAACATGGTTAAACAATGACTGAAAACCAGTTCTGTTAGGGTATAAATGTTTTTACTGTAACAGACATTCTAACAAAAAATCAGGTGGAAGTGTTATGATAGGGATTAAAGATAATTAGGAGACCTGTGATTATTACATGTTCATTGATAACACCAATACTATGGACTGTGTAACTGTGACACTAAAGACAACCCTGGAACATGCAACAATTGTTGGAATGTATAGATCACCTAAGTCAAGTGCAGATGACCTAGAGGAATTCATACATGTATTGCATGAAACGCAGGAGGGAAGAATAATATTAGAAGGGGACTTAAATTTACCAGAAACAGACTGGAATAATATTGATTCAACAACATTAGTAAGGAAATTATTCACAACATATATTCAGGAACAACAATTGCTTCAGATTGTAAAAAAAAAAAACTGCCAGGAGACAGAACATACTAGACATTGTTTGTGTTCCTAAAGAAACTGCCATTACTTCAAGTCAAGTTTTACCACCCCTGATATGCAGTGATCAAGGGGTTATAAGGGTCAATTTGTTACTACATAATTCTTCCAAACTGAAGGAAAAACTGGAGATGGAATGTGGAAAGTTTTGAAAGAGAAACTGAGTGCAAAAAAAAAAAAATCAAAAAAATGTTTAACACCAGGCTCTAGGCATAAAACATCAGGGGGATATATTTTCATTAGAACAAGATATATGATTAAGGTGAGAGACAAAAAAATATAAGAAATGGAAAAGAGGTGGAACTACAACTTTCAAAACAGAAATAAACAAGCTGGACAAACAGATTAAGCATAGTGTGAGACAAGATCAAGAAAAATTTTAAGAAAATATTTATAAAGATATTGGGCATAATAGGAAACCTTTTTATAGATACGTAATATACGGAAGGAGTAAAGACACAAATTAATAAAATGTGTGCAGATTCTAAAAATTATTCTCAGATACAACAGACTATATGCAAAACAGTTTGGTTCCACAAAAGGGGTGATAGGTTGTCCTAGTGACATCCAGTCAACCCCAGATACTAAAATCAAATTAGATAATATTGAAAAAGAACTGCGCAAACTGGATCCAAACAAAGCATAGAGAGGAGACAGAATTAGTAACAACGACCTCAGAACACTTCAGCAAGAACTTATGTTACCATTATATCTATTATTCACTAGGTCATATAAATATGGGGAGATTCTACAAGATTGGAGACATGTTATTATTAAACTTGTCTTCAAGGGAAAGGGGAGTAGGACAAACCCAGAGTAATATAGACCCTTAAGTCTACTATCATGTTGTGGAAAAATAATGGAGAAGGTAATACTGGATAAGATATTGTCAGAACTGGATATTTTGGGACTTGAAACCATATATCAGCATGCATATGTTGAAAACAGATCTATTACCACTTGTAACATGATGTTCTATAACACTATAATAACAGCTATGAATGAAAAATTATGTTGTGATGTAATTTATATAGATTTAACTTCAACATTTGACGGGGGTCATACACAAAATAAAGATCAATAAATTAGTACAACTTGGTATTGATGTACTTTTGATAAGATGGATAGCTGCATGACTTAGAAATAAGACATGGCCTGTATCATACAGCAACTGGACAGGTGAAATCCTTGATTACAGTCAGGGTGTCCCACAGGGCTCTTACTTGTTTAGATTGTATCTTCCAAACCTAACTTTTTCATCTGAGGTGTTCTACTGTCTATATGCAGATGACCTGAAATTGGGTAAACTGATTACATGTGTTATAGATCAGGCATGTCTGCAAAATAACTTGACTAAATTGACCATTTGGGCACAGGAGAATAACATGCTGATAAATACATCAAAAACTAAGCATATGAGATTTGGGAGACATAAATTGAAAGGTGAATATTTAACGCAGCACACAGTGATTTAAACTATAGACTCGTTTATGGACCTGGGTATATAGGTAGATTCAGCTATAAGTTTTTCTAATCATATCAACCAATTGGTTAATGATAGTTATAGGCCAATAGGTTGTACTAAACGATTTATAAAGTCTAGGAAATCAGAAATTATGAAGTCATTGTTTGCTGGTTACATTAGATTCTAACTTGAGTATAAAATAACAGTATGGAATCCCTATAAGAAAACAAGCATGAGTAAACAGCAGAAATATACCAAGGGCATCCATGGATGTGGAAATTAAAGTTATTATGAAAGACTAAAATATCTGAACTTGTACACTGTCTGTTACAGATATCTAAGAGGAGATCTTATACAAGTATATAGGGCATTTAGAGACAACTACTTCTGGGAATGTTTTGGGTTTTCAAAAAGTACTAGAGAACTTTCAGACAACCTATGTAGAAGATTCTATAAGAATGAAAAGTGTACTAATTGGTTCTCTCACAGAATAGCCGATGCATGGCACAGACTATCAAATTACATTAAAGCAAGTACTAGTTTTGACGCCTGAACACTTATTATTGAAACAAATGTTTTGGTATTTTGGCACGCTAGACGGGCATTAATGCCCTTGCTTGAAATATTTGTATGTATGTAGGTATGTAGGATTCTGAAAGGTAAAATATAATGCATTCAGTTATTGAGGTTCAAGTTAACACATATATTGCCGCATCTAGACCATAGTTCCAAAATTTGCTGGAAAATGAACTTTTGAGAGTACTATTGTTTGTCATGTGCTGATTTGCTGAATTTAAAAGAACATAGTTCTAAAAGCAGTTTCACTGTATGCTACAGCTTGTTTTTTGCAGGAACTGTAGTGTTATGTGAGGCTGAGTGACTGACTCTGACAAGAGGAAAACAAGCTTCTTGTTTTTAACACTTCTTTTTTCTCCAAGTTTGTGTGAAATCAGAGGTATTTGTAGAGAATAGAGGCAACATATTATAAAGGGAGGAGTGCAGCAGGCTGTGCTAAAACAATTGCAATGTACTCTTTTGTTTAGTTGTGCACTTAAGATTTGTTTTCAACTGACAATTTTGTTTCTTTCAGATATTTCAGTAACAATGTTGTATGCCTTCACTAAGGGAGACATGATGTTTCGTTACAGATCCTTGCACTTTTTGTCTATGCTGTATTGTACACCATTGAAGTAATGCAGTCCACAGCGGTGCTGTGCACAGTACACCATTATACCATTGAACTCAAACCTGTGCTAGGTATGGTAGAATGGGGAAACTAGGCTCAACAGTCTGGAACAATCTATCTGCAAAAATAATTCACAAAAGTCTAAATCGATTCAAATGTACTCTGAAACAAAACCTCCTAAAAGAATCTGCCTATACTTGCTTTAAAGATAATAACTAAGGCTATGATTTGTTTCCTCAGTGTTCTGCTTCACTCTAAAGAGTGTCAAATACTACCATGGTACACTAACCCATAACACATCAGCCAGAATTCACCTCCTGTATTTAATAACCATTTCTCTTCAGGATGGTTGTTATGTAATTAAGTCTTGAATTGTTTAAATTAAGTCTTCCTACAAATAAAATGTTAAACCACACTACATTCTGCACCTAGAAGGCATTGCACTATAACTTAAATTTACTATATTATTTTTCTCAGTGTATTGAACCTATTTGTATGTGAACTATCTGCTTGAACAGATTGTGGCTGAGAAGAGTCTGTCAACCAGCCACCTATTTGATTAACAAAGATCAAAAAGAAAGAAAAAAGAAAGAAAGAATAGCATCTAATTTTGTGCTCTGCAAAGTGCCCTGACTGTATTGCAAGTGAATACCATCGTAGTGTTGAATAGAGAGATAGGGAAAGGGAATACAGCATAAGCCAGAGAAGCATTTCATTTTATTGTCATGCTTGCAAAAATGACTGGGAGCATTTTACACATTTCCGTGAAAACATTCTAGCTGCACTGTACCACATAAACTGATTGTATAGCAATATAATACCTTTGTATTGATGAGAACAAGAATGGGAAACGATTTTACCCATATAAGCAAAAGAGTATTTCATTTTAGTTACATTTGTGAAAGTTACTTGGTGTAATGCATTTCAAAGAACATTCTGTCTGAGCTGTGTACACTGCAATAAAATGATGTTTCTATGTGTCATAGAACTGTGCCAGTCTATGCATGGTAAAACTACTACAGATATAGACAGACATGGCAAAGGAAACACATTTTACTGACTGAAGCTGTAACACTTTGCTTTGCAGTTTTTGATCACAGAGAAGCAATATACATTATAAAATAAGAATAAAAAAGCAGCAGTTGTCGTGTTATCACTGAATATAACAAAAGAACAGACATTGTTTTCAAGGAAGAAAACAACAGCAACTTTGGTTTCAGCTTCATGCTGGAAGACATGCCTCCTGGTATCCATTTAGATGGAGCTATGTTTTACAATACTTGAAATTCTTTTATAAAACTATCTTAGCTATCTTGGAAATTTTCTATCACATTTAAGCATCTTATAAACCGCGGTGGTGGTGCTGCGGTAGCGTTGTCGCCTCACAGACGCTGTCTGGTTCGATTCTCAGCTAGAGCGTCTTCTGCATGGAGACATGCTTGAATGGGCGTACCTTCGTTGAAGGTTGTGCGTCAGGGCTGGTAACTCAGCACGTAAAAATCAACTACCAAACATTAGCGGACCGGAGTTCTGCTGTGGCGACCCCTAACCAGGAAAAGCCGAAAGACACAACAACAACAACATTTAAGCATCTTATAAACAAACACACCGAGTTATGAAAAATCTATGGAATGTATATTTAAAAGCTAGTAAAGCAAAATGGCAACTCCTCAGAATGAAAGAAAAATTCCAAGTGAATTTTCTGACCCTACTCAAACAATTAACTGTTGAACCAAGCATGGAATGGTGTATTACCCATTTCACTGTACTTAAAGAGATAGGCATTATGTTTTTTTGCTGGTATCCTTCCTGCATATGTATACTGTATTTTATAGTTATATTTTTTAGGGTTTTTTAATTTTGAAACCTGCAATAAAAGTTGATTGTTTAAAAATAGTAATAATATAATATAATATTTTTATTAACTGGTGCATCATTTTGTAGACTTAATCATGTACATGCCAGCTTTCTTTGATCTTTGCTAATTTGCAAATAGACTTGCTTATTAATGGCTCACCCTGTAGAAGAACTTTGTAATTGAAGGAATATGTTATGCTTATACATGCATGCAATCAACACCAAACATGTCAAGCTGTAACTTTATCTAGATTTCAAGACATCAACCAAAGTCAAGTAATATATACATTTCTGTACATTAAACAAAGTCACACGGTTTGGTACTTACCCATTTCCTTGAATGGATAGCATCCTACATAAGTTAGGTCTGGCAAGAGTATTTTCTCTACTTTTTTTTAAGAAAATGATTGCTAGTAGTTTCTACTAGGGCCTACTAGGCACTGGATTAGGACAGGGAGGTTTTAATCTTTTTTGGCCAAAGAGATAGATAACCAGTAGTTCCTGAATGGTCAGGCATGAAAAAAATTGAAAAAAGAGAAAAGAAAAGAAAATCATATCAGTCATCTAATCACTCCCTCTGTGATATTTCTGACGTGAGATAGAAACTTATCACTAAAATCCAGATTTTTTTAACACCTTTATTGAATTATTACTTGTGACAATGGCAAAATTTATATTTATATAAAAGTAATCAAACCATATTAACAAGTTCACATTTACTAACACAATATATTACATATGCTGTTCTATACCATATAATCAAAGCAAGATTACATAAATTATTCAATTCCTGTCTTCTCTTAAACCTCATTCCTACTCCAAAACATTATTCTGCATGTATTGTTCCCACAATTTCCATTTTTTTCTATTTAATTTACTCTTACCCTTTTCTAAAAATCCCACTTCTGTTCTTTTATCTCTGTTACAATATTTACTACTTCATATATAGTTACTTTAGACCTTGATTAACATTTTCTAATAATTGCTTTGTTGGAACTCCCTAGAATTAAACTTAACAAGGCCTTACTTATTGCAATTCAGATTCTGTATCCCAGCTCAAACAATACTTTCCTAAGTTATACTTATTTGGTAGCCCAATATTCCTGACAGAACATTCTTTAGGGGATTGTCTGCCACTTCATTGCACTCAGAGAACATATGCTGCCAGGTACATTTTTCTTCTGCATTAAACCTCTAACATTTGTATCTACCCGAGGAAGGATTATTTGGAGTCTGCTTGGGCTATAAAACTATCTATGCAAACACTTGCAGGCAAAGATGCTAAATCTTCTAGATTTTTTTGAATATTTGGGAGCCATACATATATCCTCCAATTGCTTATTTCTGAATTGTTTATCTAATCTTTCTTTGCAATCCTTTCTGATCTTCCCTGATTGATTCCTATGGTTACCATGCAATATTTTAAATGCCCTACTAATTATCCTTTTTTAACAGCAGGTTCTATTCTAGATTCAATTAAAAACTCAGTCAGTACAGGTCTTTTATTTAGGATTTCCCTATCCCTTACTCTTTGACTAAACTCTGATATTAATCCCTGATCGGGAAGGCAAGCACCAGCTTGCAATCCAAATGTCTTCTTGACCTCTTCCTATTCTTTTACCTTACCCTCTATAATTATTTTTCCCAATACCTTTGCTAGCTTCATCCAGTAAATTCCAGCCCTCTCTTGCCTCTTCTCTGTATTCCTAATTGCAGTCTCCCTTATCGTCAGAATATCTTTTCTCCATCCCCATATTGGCTTAGTTCTTAGTATACTTACTGCTACTTTATGAATATAATATCCTGTATGACTGTTGTTATTCTTCTTAAGGATCTGTGTCCAAAATCCCACTCTTTCCTTATCTCTTGACTTATCCCCCTGATCCATCATCATCCCTTTCCACTTTGAATAGTAGCTTTCTGATTGTGTTATGTATAAGAGACTTAATAGTGTAGCTCTAAAATATCCCTTCAAGCCCAGTAATCCTAAATCTGCTTTTTCTGTTTGGAGAATCAGCTTATTCCACTTGATTCTTCCTCTCTTCCCTCCCAGTTAAAATCCTTCAACTCTTTATTAATTACAACCTACAACTTCTGCTCTGCTTGATAAAAAATATGCATGATCTGTGTATGTATATATATATATATATATATATATATATATATATATATATATATATATATATATATCTTGCTATCCATATCCGTAGGCAAGAGCTTCTTGTTTATCATTTTTTTTGTATTATATTTTGTTTAGTGTCTTCCCACATATCCTTTGTTGCCATAACAGAATCTTTTTTAATCCATACTCCTAAATACTTCATTTTGTCATGTCCCCATAAATATGGGTATCACTGTACCAATTCATGTGTGGATACATAGTTTATAGCTATAACCTTTGTTTTTATCTTTATTAATTTTATATCCCAAAAAACCCATAGCTGTATCAGAATGCTCTACAACACCGAGATATCCTTTTCTGGTTCTGTCTTGTCAAAATAATATAATTTGCAAATAAAACCAACTTTTCTGAACACTATAACAATTATATCCCTGAATTTCTGAGTCCCTTAATTTCTTTGCTTAATTGTTCTAAATATAATGCAAATAACAAAGGGGAAAGAGGACACCCCACCTGATTCCTCTGTTCAGACACAACTTAACTGAGAAAAACCCTGCACTTTGATTTTTGCCCCTGATCCCTCATATATTCTTCTAATTTACTTTCTTATTGTATCAGGAAATGCACATTTCTAGTACCCTGCTCATAAAATTCCAGCTTACTCTGTCAAATGCTTTATCTGCATCAAAACCCACCAACAACAACAGTATTTTCTTACATTCTGCTTTCATCTGGATCACTGTTCTATTAATGTTGTCAAATTTTTGCGTCCCCTCCACAAAACCACATTGATCCAGATCTACTCACCTTTGCTATTCTTTTAGCCATTATATGCATACACACTTTATAATCATGGTTAAAATTTGAAATGGGCATATATGAAGCTGGATCAGGTGGGTCTTTACTATCTACAGGTATTACAGTCACTATAGCTTTTTCCCAGGATGTCGGTGCCCCCTACTTTTCAAATACTGTTAAACAATACCTTCCAGATCTTTATCACTTTCTTCCTTCCTAACATCCAAATTTCTACCAGAATACCATCTATTACTGGAGACTTTCCTGCATATTAGTTACATGTCGCCATTTCTATCTGATGTCCTCCTATCTAAGCTATTAATTGTTGAACCTCCTCTGCTTCTTACCTTGGCATATTTAAGTCTTCTATAAATATTTTCATTTGTGCTTTTTCTTGATTTCCCCAGTTGTCTGCTTTATACTGTATAGTCTCACATTTATTCACTGATTTCCATGTTGTTGGACTTCTCCCTGTTCATCTCCACCCCCAACTACAAATGTTGGTTCAATTTCAAGGTATTATTGAGTTTTCTGGTCAACTCCTGTGCTTTTCTCTGTCTCTTAAAATTTTTCCTTTGGAACAGTGGAAAAGGGTTCACTGCCAAAGTCTCTTTGTGTGCTTTATTATTAGAAAAATGAGAAGCAGAGTCCCCTTCTGCTTGATGGCTTATTTTTTTGTTGGAGTAACTTTTGTATTTACTCCTTAGCCTGTTCTGCATCAAAAAATGATATTGATCCCCAGGAAAAAATATTCTGAAGACAGTTCATTATAGCAGATTGAATCTTATACCTGTTTCTCGACATTCCCTGATTACTGGAATAAATATGTTTCTCTTCTGTCTGATGTACAGTGAATAATCATTTTCCACAAACACTCTACTGTCTCCAACTTTTAATACTTTGCCCCTTTTGCCACAGTTCTGTCAGGATCAACTCTTTCTGCTGGTAAGTTTGAATCTTTACTAGTACAGGTCTTGCCAGTTTTCTCATGGCCTTATCTGAGACATACACACTGAGTGAACTTTCAATTAACATTTCCTACTGTGGAATACCAGTCCAGTTGCTTATTTGTGCCTTTATAAAATTAATAATGTGTGTTCCTTCTAGTTTCTCTGGTACAGCAGAAAATCTCAGATTTTCCCCATGTGCTCTGCCCTTTAATTCTACCATTTTTAAAAGATGTCTTCTTGAGCAGTCTCATACTCATAAATCCAACAGGCACCGCACACAAGAGGTTCACACCACAAAAAATGGTTTACTGCAGAAATCCACAAACAAATTGTACAGATAATCACTTTTGTCACAAATACTTAGAGACTTCATCAGATAAGTGCAGAAAATGAAGCTACTATTTAAAAACTTGCAACAAATCATGTGACTGAGTCTGCCAAAAAATTATTTTAAAGAAACATTAACCATTTTATACAAATCTAGTTAAAACACAATATCTAAACCTTTAAAACATCACCTTCATAAACATTAAATAAATACCAACAATTAAAAACATCTAAAACACATAATCCAAAATATGCTTTACGTCTTAACAAACAGGAGATGGAAATTGTACCATTAATGCCTGATGCACAACCTGCATTTAATCTTAGTTGCCAGGCAAGCTCTTTTTTTCTCCAGTATTTAACCCCAGGGACCCCACTCCCGCCTATTTCAATATGATGTTCAACTATAACAAATTTAAAAACAAGGTCGGGGTAAATATTAAAGTGTTTAGCCTGAGCATTTTTTTCATTATATTTTTTATATCATTCAAATGTTCATATACTCTGTCTTTTAAAAACTTTTCTGTTTTCCCTACATAAAAGCATGGACAGCTCTGGCATAATGCAATATAAAGTAATCCTTTTGTTAGGTAGTTGAATCTACCTGGGATATAAACCCTTCTCCCATTAATAATAAAGCTTTCACCAACAGCAATATGTTTGCAAATTTTACAAGTATGACATTGAAACATGCCCTTTGCTTGTATAGAGGTGGGGCATTTTAACACTTTGCTCTAAGGAAGATTTTAAGGAGGTACTTTTTCTAAACACTATACTCTGTCGTTCTCCAAACTTTTTTTGTTACCCACAGCATATTCATTAAATACAGCCTGTTTCTTATTAAGCATAGCTCTTATAGCCCTACTGTCATTAGAAAAAGAATTAATCAAACTGGTGGCATATGATAACTTTACAGGTGTAAACATGTCCATACAGGAACCACGGACCACTTTCTTACCCTGATTACCCTCAGAAAGAATGGGTGTAGAATGCAAGGTTCTTCCTTTCTGTATCACTTTTTGTAATATATTATCAACAAAGTCACCAGATTACCTCTACTCAAGAACATATCCTTGATGTTGTTACATTCGGACAAAACTTTTTCAAACAAGGTAGCTATTCTTGCCCAGCGTACAAATTGCCCCATCACCACTGCTTTCTTTTGGTGAAGAGGATGCATGCTAGAGTAATGAAGAAAGTTGTCTGAGTAAGTAACTTTTCTATAAATGCCAGAGGCATACATACATTTTCTGTAGTCTTTAACTAACTAACAAAATGTCAAGATAATGCATACAATCTATCCCTATTTCATATGTAAATTGCACAAAACCCTTTGTGTTATTTAAATATTGAATACATTTTGCAATCACAGCCTAGTTTTTCTTCCAGACTAAACACAAATCATCAAGGTACCTTGTATATAAATGCCACTAATCCTTATATTTACTATTAAGTGAAAAGCATTTTTTACATTGTAAGATAATAATATTTCAATATAGTGAACCACAGTTTGACCCCATGGCTATATCTTTTTTCTGTAAAAAATGTTGCTGGTTGAAAAAAATCAAAACAGTTGACAAAAGCTCACCTTAGATATTTACCCTGTCCTGGGGCACATCTGTTTCAGTATGTAAGAACTCAGTAAACCATTCATATCAATGTTGTGGGGAATGCATGTTTATAGGTCTTTAACATCTGTAGTCACAAAAACAGCTGTCTCATTAAATTTCAATTTATTGCATTTTTTTAAGAAAATCCTATGAGTCCCTACTTAAATAAGACTTTTTTTTTCAAAACATCTTTTAAGTGAAAGTCAAGAACTTTTGCCAACATAGATGACACAGAAGACTTCTCATCAACAATAGGCCACATTGGGGGGGTTGATGAGATCCTTATGTATTTTTGGCAAACCAAAAATAGTAGGGACCATGGGATTTTCAAGATGCAGAAATTTGTATTCATTTGCAGAAATCTGTCCTTGCATACGCATATCATGCAACATTGCTTTAATTCTAACAAATGCAAGATTCATTTCCCTTCTTGAGACCAGCTCTTATGTGTCCTCAAACAGTAAAGCATCCATTTTTTCCATATATGGCATGTCATCTGTAAGGACCACCCGAACCGCCTTGTCCAGTTTCATAACACATACATTGTTCACTTTCAAGTGGTTTAACAGGTTAAGGTCAGCATCAGAAATATTAGAACCATTTGCATGCTTAAATCCAGAAGGTCGATTACACAAGGATCTCATAATCCAAGTCACACATTCTTTCAAATAACAAGATGGCAGGGTGCAAAGCTGGGTTGTAAACAATTTATAATCTCAACCCAGATTTAGTGCCTTCATTGCCAAGAAAAAATAACTTAAAGTTCAGTTTCTTAATATAAACTCTAAGATCCATTAGTGTATTAATCAAGCTGGCCCACTTAGTTATAGCAAAAGTGAAACCTTTTGAAAGAATGTCAGCATGTTTTTGATTAACTTCATAGACACTAAAGTCAAATATTTTAAAGTCACCTGAATGGTTCAAAATTATGTTACACAATGTTGGTTCAGCAAGAATATCAACTAAAGTCACTGTCTCCACCCCTTCTTCTGTGAGCTGTTGCTCTGCCATTTTCCAGATGGTTGGTGTGTCTGCAGGGCTCTATTATACCACTGTTTTCTCTGACCTTACTGTTTGCCTTTTAGGCATTCTGACTGTCATAAAGGGACATAGTCCAAAGGGGGCTCAGTGGAGTCCAGGTCCTGTTGCAGATGCACTTCAACCTCTTGTTCTAAATTATACAACCTATCTGAGCCAAAGTTGTTGTTCTTACTCCTCCTTCCCCATTGTTGAGATAATGAGGGTATGCTTTATTGTTTAAATACTCTTGTTTATATCTTTCAAGTTTCTTTAACTTGAGTTCTTTCATTACATTAATGTCATGGTCAATGAAAAAAAAGATCTCTGAATATTGTATTTTATATTGCTGGTAGATGGCATCCTCAGTCAGTTATATTTTTATCCAAGGTGTCCACCTCATGCATAACTGAGTCTATCATAATAGAATTGTGCTTAATTAAAAGCTCAAGCAACTCACAGTCATGTCTATCAAAAAGTTTAAGTAAATCCTTGTGTAAAGGAGAGTCTGCAACCAAACCCATGGGATACTTCCATAAGCAAACCTTTTGGAATCCTTTGCATTTTAACGGATTCCAATAGGTAGCTGGTTTTAGGTGTTTTTAGTTGTTTGTATTTATTTAATGTTTATGAAGGTGATGTTTTAAAGTTTGCATATTGTGTTTTAAGTAATTTTGTATAAAATGGTTAATGTTTCTTTAACATTTTTGCGAGACTCAGTCTCATGATTTGTTGCAAGTTTTTAAATAGTAGCATCATTTTCTGCATTTATCTGATAAAGTCGCAAGTATTTGTGATGAAAGTGCTGTGCAATTTGTTTGTGGATTTGGGCAATAAACCATTTTTTGTGGTGTGAACCTCTTGCCTCTGGCACCTGTCGGATTTAATAGTTTGTATTTTCTTTGTTTGGTAATCAGTTTCATACTCAGCCAGCCTTTTCTTCATTTTGACCTCTGATTTTTGCAGTTTATCAGCTCATCTGAATAGCTGGTTAAAGCTTTTTCCATTTTCCAGCCTTTTATTATTTGAGTTGATATACTCCTTCAGTGTTTCATTTATTTTAAGCAGCTCTGAGCTCATTTGGCTTAATTTTCCTCTACATTACTGGAAGCAATGTCTTGTACCAAAGATGGAGCTTGGATGGCTTTTTGCTGAACAGCTGCAGGATTCTTCCAAGTCAGTGTTTTTTCTTCACCTTTTCCAGCTGATTTTCTTTCAGGCTCTCTTAGTTTCTTCCTTGCCGGCATCCAGGCATTGTACTTACTGGCCAGTAACTGAATTTACTAAAAGTGACAAAGTTCCTGTGCTTTGGTGTTTCAGTTTCATTTTTTCACACTGGGAGAGCTGCAGTTAAGTTGTTGATCAGTGTGTAGCCATCTTGGAAAGTCCTAAAATCCCGATGTTGCAAAAAGATCTAGAGGCAGCCTCTGTTTCTAGGAAAAAGATGCCAGATTAATATTTGGTTTAGTATATCAATTTGTGTCACATTTTTGCCATGCTAACTGATTCTGACTTGCTGCAAAAATGATGAGCTGAGAACATATGTCAGACTTAGGAATGTCAAAACTGTTCTGATCTGATAAAATACAACTGTGCAATCTCCTGGTGTTAAGAAACCATGATCATACTAAATGCATACTTTAAAAGGATGCATGCAGCATACATCTGGGCTCAGTGTTACGCCAAAAGTGAGAGAAAAAGAAATGCCTCATTCTTAATATAAGTAACAAACTCCATGATAGAGAGAGGGTGTTTTGCACTAAAGAGATAATCTTTCATATTAAAATGACATGTCAAAGGTCATCAATGATTCTGGTAAATCAGCCTCACATCTAAGAACCCTGTGGACACCAAAGGTGAGCCATAGGATTGACATGTACATTATCTCCTCACATCTCTACTACATATTAAAATAGAGATAGAAATCACAAACTATTATTACGGAGGACAAGATTTTCTGATACACAATAACCATAACCCATTAAAATAGATACATTAAATGAAAGTTAACATATCTGATCTGCGGTGGTGGTGCTGCAGTAGTGTTGTCGCCTCACAGTAAGATGTTGTCCTGTTCAATTCTCAGCTTAAGCATCTTCTGTGTGGAGACATGCGTGAATGGGCGTACCTTCTTTGAAGGTTGTGCATCAGGCCTCGCAAGTCGGTACGTAAAAATCTACTGCCAATCATTAGCTGACCGGAGTTCCGCTGTGGTGACCCCTAACCGGGAAAAGCCGAAAGATACAACATACAACAAAAAATGAAAGTTAACATATCTATGTAATGTGATGGTATATGACCCTTCAGGATGGTCAGATCTTGGTAGTTAGATAGGGACAAACCCTTTGCTCCACCTTTTATCATTTGGTCTTTTGGGACTGTTGAAGAAAAAGTGTGAAAACACAAAGTAAAAGTTGAAAATATGAAGGAATGTGTATTACAATGTGTGTATATATCTTTAAGAAGCTATCCAAGGGCTTGCACAAGTGTATAAATATTGAGCACATGTGAACCTGACTGCCATTTTGTAGTTAGCTGTTGAGATGTAAGCATGCATGTATGTATGTAAAGTCTGTCTGTTAACTAGTTCATTCATCTTTTATGATGCTGCTATCCATCTTGAAGTGTTTTTTATGTTTTAAAGTATCTAAACAATACCCCAAGCCTTCTTGTCATATGTGTTACAGATGAACAAGCGACATGGTGTCAGAAGTGGGATCCAGAAGCAAGATAGAGAGACGTGCAGCTAATATACAAGAGTGAATCATCCCTAAAATGTGTAAACTTCACAAAACTGGTCAGGAATGAATTTCAAGTATTAAAACTCGCTCAGCATAATTTCTTTTTTGCATAGTATGAAATGAGGCATACAGAATGTTCTAAATGATATTCACATAAACCAATATGTACAATATTGATAAAAATATTCAAATTACTACGGAAAATGTTTGAAATAAAGTCCAAATTGCAAAAAACGAATAAAAGAAGGGGAAATTACCACATTTTTAATACATGCTTTGCAAATCAGTATTTTCGTATTAAGCAAAGATATCCGAGTTAGCAGAAGTGTATAAAGTGTCCGCATGTTTGTGCAGTGTTACAGTAAAGCTATTTCACAAAGTACAGCCATTACAGGGCATATTTCACAGAGTACAGCCATTACATGCATATTTCACAAAGTAAAGTATTTTGAAGAGTTTCTTGTGCATTTGAATGTTATTGCAAGCTCACAGAACAGTTTGTTTGCATATAATTACAAGGGGCATATTTTCAGTGTGTTTGTGTATACTTCTTGGGCAGGGCAGATGGATTTTAAAAACCCAGTGCACTTGTGTTTGACAGTAATGTTGCTGAGAACTGGAGAGTGTTTCAGCAAAAGTATGGCATTTTCATGCAGACTGCATTTTCTAATAAAGGTGACCATAGAAAGGCATTTATTCTACATAATTTAGATGGGTCAGAAGCCATAGAAAGAGACCACTCGTTTGTGTATGCACCTGCTATCTATACAGGAGAGGGGGAGAACCATCATATTGTTGTACTGGCTGAGTCAAGGGAGGACCTAGAGTGCTTAAAACATAAACTTAGAGAAATGTGTACCCCCCCCCCGACAAAAGTTACAATGGAAAGGCACTTATTTTACACAAGGATCAAAAGCCTGGTGAAACTTTTGCAGCATATATAACTGAAGATTTGGTGACTTAAGGGATGAGTTGATAAAGGACAGACTTGTGTGTGGTATAAAAGATGTTGCTGTGAGAAAGATTTTGCTTCATGACTGTGATTTAACTTTGAATAAGGCCATTGAGATTTGTCAGATACACAAGCTCACAGAAAATCACACAAATATGTGCATATTTGGTGACTTAAGGGATGAGTTGATAAAGGACAGACTTGTGTGTGGTATAAAAGATGGTGTTGTGACAAAGATTTTGCTTCATGACTGTGATTTAACTTTGAATAAGGCCATTGAGATTTGTCAGATACACAAGCTCACAGAAAATCACACAAATATGCTTACAGAAGAGAGCAGCTCTAGAAGACACAATGATAAAAGTCATGTTGATAGTATGCAGCACATGGTTAAAAGAAACAGGCCCAAGCACATGGCAGCAACTGTAGCCCCTGCAGCACTCACTGGTAAACCACAGAACTTTCTTGCAAATTCCAGAAATTGCACAGTCTCAGTGAAGCATAGGAGTGAGTCAGCAAACAGGCATAAAGGTGGGGGGTGTGCTCACCCACTTTCATTGCCAGCTGTCATAATTGTGGTAGAAATCATGAATCTAAAAGGTAAAAATGTTTAGCTTTTGGTCAACAATGCCACAAATGTATTAAACGGAATAATTTCAAAAGATTTTGTAAATCAAAAGGCTCACATTCTTTTATTAAAAGAGAGCATTTTAAGAAACAAGTTGATCAATTAGACAGTGGAAACCATATTGTTTATGTTCATGGTGTGTCAGTGCTTCATGAAACAGTTAATGCAGTAGATTTAAGGGCAAAGAATGAAGTATTATGTACTGTTCGGATAAATGGCAAACCCATAGAGCTCAAAGTTGATACAGGTTCCAAGTGCAATGTTATTTCTGCAGAAACATTTGCTAGAGTGTGTAAAGGTGAAAGGCTTGATTTGGCAAGGTGTGCAAAGCTTGTTGCGTATGGAGGTGAAGAAATTCAAACCGAAGGCTCAGTAGTGCTTTCATGTTAGTCTGCTGGAAGAAGATACGACTTATTATTTTATGTGGTCAAGAGGCATGTCCAGTCATTATTAGGGCTCAGAGACAATTTGAAAATGGGACTGTTTTCATTTGATAAGGAAGTCCACCACGTTAGCTTAAAAGACCACTACTCTAATTTTGCCCAGCACATTTTTTCTACCTATGCTGATGTTTTCCAAAACAAACAAGGCACACTTCCAGTGGTGTACTCCATTAAGTTAGATCCAGAGGTCAGTCAAGTTATCAGGCCAGCATTAAATTTCCAATAGCCATGCAGGACAGAGTTAAAGTTGAGTTAGATAAAATGATATGACAAGGTGTGATTTGTCCAGTTGAAACTACACTTGAGTGGGTATCTTCCATGGTGGTAGCTCATAAGAAAAGCTCAGATGACATGAGAATATAAATTGATCCATGGGATTTGAAGGAAGCACTAAAAAGACCTAATCATCCAATGCTTACAGTCAAAGAAGTCATAACCTTAATGCCAAATGCCACTATTTTTTCTGTCTTAGATGGAAAGAATTCATTTTGGCAAATTCAGTTTGATGAAAAATCCCCATTGCTCACTACTTCCAGTACTCCATTTGGCAGGTACAGATTTTTGAGAATGCCGTTTGGGATAAATTCTGCAAGTGAAGTCTTTCAACATGCAATGGAGCAAATTTTTTTCTGGGTAACCTTGTGTTATTATAGTAGATGACATACTAGTAGGAGATCATGATGAAGCCGAGCATAACAGAAACCTCAGAAAAGTTCTAGAAAGAGCACATGAAGTGAATCTGAAGCTCAATTCACACAAATGCAAATCCGGGTTACAAGAAGTTACTTATGTTAGTCATTTATTTACAAGTACAGGCTTATGGCCTGACCCTTCAAAACAACCAGCCATTCTCGAGATGCCAGCTCCAGACAATGCTCAAGCCCAACAACGTTTTCTTGGCATGGTCAGCTACCTAGGTAAGTCAATTCCAGACTTGAGCCAACTTTCAGCACCACTCAGAGAGCTGACACATAAAGATGTATCCAGGTCTTGGTTAGAGCAACACCAATGAGAATTTGATGTCCTGAAACAGAAAACTGCTAGTACAACAACTCTCAGGTACTATGATGTTCATAAGCCAGTTACACTTTCCTATGATGCTTTGAAATTTGGTCTTGGTGCAGTCATTCTACAAGAGGATCAATCTGTTGCCTATGCATCAAGAACTCTTACCCAAACTGAGATGCAGTATGCCCAGATTGAGAAAGAGCTTTTGGCAATTGTGTTGGCATGTTCAGGGTTCCATGATTATGTTTATGATAGACCTAACCCAGATTGGAACAGACCACCAACCATTAGTCACTATCTTGAGCTAGTCAGTGCTTTCAGCTCCAGCCAGACTGCAATGTATGATGCTGAGACTGCAAAACTACAATTTCAATCTTGTGTACAAAAAAGGTAAATTTCTTTATCTTGCTGATGCATTATCCAGATTGCCCAGAAATATCGGGTCTATATTATTTCTTCGACAGCTTAGGTTGTCAAATGCTCAATGATCGACACCTAAGCGTTGAAGTTTCAAAATCGCGAATGGCCATAAAAGTGAATTATTTTCTCAGGAAAAAATTCACTTGGATGTTATCAGGGATTTGCCCTTTCCCCAATATAGAGCAATCTTGGAGTTGGTATATTTAGTTGGAGGGGTGAAGCCCCCCACTATATTTAGGTTGAAAAGTTAATTTTATTTCCGGACAGCTTAACAAATTTTTTCTTGAGGAAAGAATTTGCTTATATGGCCGTTCGCCATTTTGAAACTTCAACGCTTAGGTGTCAATCATTAAGCATTTGACAACCTAAGCTGTCGAAGAAATAATATAGACCCGAAATACCACAGAACAGCACGAGAATGAGAGTCTTGATTTTGAAGTCATGGAAGTGAGAAATTTTTCTTCCACACATCTTGATGAGCGGAGAGATCACACAGCCATGGATCCAGTTTTACAAAGGCTCAACCACTTTATCAGTCATGGATGGACGTCAAAGCAATCCAGTTTACCTCAAGAAGTGCAACCTTATTTTCCATACAGAGATGAGATTTTGTGTGACAAAGGTATATAATGAAAGATTTGAAAGTAATTGTTCCAAAGTCTTTGCAACCAGAGAACATTACTATCTTGCATCGTGGTCACCCAGGAATCAAATCTACCTAAAGAAAGGCAAGAGGACTAGTATTTTGGCCTTTTATGTCACAAGACATTGAGAGAGGACTTTTATCTTGTTCAGTGTGTAATAGTACAAAGCCACATCAACAGAAGGAACCACTTCAGCTGAACCAGATGTGTGGGCTGCCATGGACGGGACTGTACAAAGTTATTTCTGACAATGGCACGCTGTTTACAAGCCAACAGATCAAATGATTTATTGAAGAATAGGATTTTACTCATGTCACAAGTAGTCCAGAGTACTCACAGTCAAATGGTTTGGCAGAACTGCACGTTCAAGTCCAAAGTGCAAAACAATTACAAGAGAAGTCAAAATGAGATAATAGTGATGTTTTCCAGAATCTCTTGAATCTCAGAAATATTCCTCATGATAAACATCTGGGTTCACCTGCTCTGAGACTTCTGTCAAGACAAACCACAACCACATTACCAATCAGTACTCAATTGTTGGTTCTATGTGTCAAGAACAACAGATCTGTGAAAGCCAGTCTGTTGAAGAAGTGCCTAGCCTAGAAGTCTTACTATGTTAAGACCAGCAAGCCACTCAATCCATTACAAGAAGGAGAAGTAATAAGGATGCAGACATCCAAAGGGTATGATCAGATTAGTGCCATGAAGAATGTTGGTCCAGAGCCGAGATTGTACATTGTGGAATCAGAAATCAAAAATATTTAAGATCGGTGTCTGAGCCTATACCACAGCACATAGCCTGTGAGAAAGACTATCTCAGAATGAGTTGTCCTGTGTCCAATTCCAGAGGAACTTCCAGAGGACATTCCTGTTCCTGTGAAAAAATTCAGAAGTTCATGATTCGAGTTGTGCACCGCAGACTGTCCCTGTTGCTAAATTTGGTCCCTACTTTTATGTTATGAGATATGGCCGAATCACTAAACCCTGTAGCAGATATGAAGCAACTTAGACATGAACATTGTGTTTTGTTTCCAATGTACATAGTAATGCAAGCTTGACACTGATATTGTTTTTACAAAGGGGAATCTTTTTAAGAGAGAGGATGTAGATCAATGTATGTGTATATACCTTTAAGAATCTAGCCAAGGGCTTGCACAAGTGTATAAATACTGAGCACATGTGAGCCTGACTGCCATTTTGTAGTTAGGTGTTGAGATGTAAGCATGTATGTATGTATGTAAGGTCTGTGTTAACTAGTGCATTCATATTCTGTGATGCTGCTATCCATCTTGAAGTGTTTCTGTGTATTAAAACATCTAAACAAAACCCCAAGCCTTCTTACCAAATGTGTTAGAGACGATTGAGCAACAAAACATATGAAATAAAAGAGAACGTGAAAAACTTTCAGGTTGAAGTAGTTAACTATAACAAAAAATTGTTATCTGTTTTTGGGTTACTGGCCTCACAGGTCTTGAAATCTATACTTCCTGAGTAGGAGAAAAGCTATTAAGAAATCAAAAATAGTCTGTACTGAATCTTTTCTAAGAAGTCTTTTTCACTTATAAGACAAAAGGAATGCCTCATGCTTTACATTAGCAACAACTGTTGGGTTTTGTTGGATATCTGGTGAGTGAACTGTTTTTGGTAGTGTTCTCTACCAGAAATTAGAATAAAGTGCATACAGTTTCTTTCCAGTTTCAGAAAACTTTGTTATGCTAGACTTGGAAGCTACCATGACCTGTGACATAACGTGAGTGAGCTAGAATATAGAACTGTCGAGAATCCACTGAACAATGTTAGCGGTCAGCAATGTTTGGAAGCTCATGGTCTGCTATATCAGCTAACCCTTCCCTTGTGGGGAAGTTTTAATATGGCTGCCCTGTTAATAATTACTGCAGTGGAATTTACCCATATTTATATTAGGTAGTTGATAATAAAAGAAGAAAGAGTAAACAGGAAGTAGGGCTAAGGAGGATTACTAAATTAATAACAAGAGCTTTTTCTTCCTGCAATTAAAATAAAGAAAAAAAATTAAGAGTGGTGCCATGTCCTAAATCGTTTGTAAAATATGGTTGCGGAAGTAACTTGGACTGCAGATATTTTTATTTGCCTCTTTTACTCATTGGCATCACTGACAGCAAAGAAACATGTAACTTAACATAAAATAAGTGCTATAACGTCAGATATTGTGAAGTAAAGCATTTATTCTCAGTTATATGAAAATCTAGAAGATGTTACTACCATCAAAGAAAAGAAAGAGTACATTGCTACAGTTACTAATACCTGGACTATCTGAGATGAAAAATAAACAGCTTAAAGAAATGAAGGATAGCAGCAGTAAAACTCTTCATATGAATCAGTCTAAGTTTAGGCAAAATGTATCCCATGACTATTCATGGATAACTCGTAGCAGGGAAATAAACAGCTAGATGTAGGAAAACAAACAGTATAAAGAACATTTCAAGTCAAACGGTGTCACACAATTGGAGAAGATACAAATTCACCTAAAACCAGCATAGGGAAACAGAGAAAACTGAAACTCCTTAAGCAAACTAATAAACCAAAACCTGTAGTGTAAGAGATTATAAATAAAAGAAAAAAAGTGTAACGAGCAAATGTGAATTTTAAATTGCAACCTTATCTTGACTGTATTTCTAAACTTCCCAAGGACTGCAAAAGGAGGATGAGTCATCACATTCCACCCTACAGATTTCATAAGAATAGTCGCAGAGGCAAAAATTCTAGAGCACAAACGTAGCAGAGCAGAACAAAGATGTAAAGGTTGGAAACCGACAAAAGAAGCCAGAGAGGAAAGTTTTGTTTGAATTACAAACTAGAGAGCTGCATAGTGACTGTGAATGCTGTAAATGATTGATAGACCATGCATATGTACCTGTGCACTGGAAATATTCCCAAATATTCTTACTGAGAAAACTAAGAATAGAAAAGAGGAACCTTAGTAAAATAGGATGCAGTTTCCATAAAGACTGAAAATATGTTGAACCTTGGACATTGTGTTCACTGCTTTAAACATGCACACTAGACTGTGTTTGAGAGGGTGGTCCTGATAGAATGCCGAAAACTGAAATGTAGGCAATGAGGAACTGTCATAAAGAAAACCCTTACTTTAAAGAAAATAAAAAGAAATGTACCCATAGTTAACTGAAATTTAAAATCCAGAGCTACTCTTTCTAAATAGAGGCAAAAATGACTGATAGACAGTCATGGAACAAAAACACATTCCTTTCTTCTGACCCAAACTGATTTACTTGCTTATGTTCACAGATTCATAGGTGTGTACTAGGCTAATGGCCCTGGAGCCTTTACAAGCCTAGCCTGTAGGATTACGGTGGCATCGTGCCACCCAACCTTAGTTTCTGGTGCCTCTGTTGAGTGGAGCCACTGGAGTGATCCCCGGCGTGAATTTTCTATTTCCCATCCACTCATCAAGATTTCTCTTGAAGAGGGCCAGTGAGGTGCTCTGCTTGACATGTATGGGAAGTCTATTCCATAGCATGGGCAGTCTCTGGGTTATGAACCTGTCCCTCCAGCATGTTCTGTTGATTGTGGTAATGAGGTTGAGGTCTCTGTAGCATGTGGTGCGGAGCGATTGGGATTTCTTTAGATGTAGCATTTCTAACAGAGCTGGGTCAGACATGGCTTAAGTTTATTTGTTTATTCCATTTTTTTAGGTAAGTGAACTGGACTATAGATATGTTTATTCACAAGGTATTTTTAACAGGTAAAAGTCAAAAACACTTAGATATGTATTAGAATAATGCTAGGATACTGCTGCAAATATAGTCTACCTTACACAAAAATCTTTCTATTTGATACTGTCACATTTGCATTTAACAATAGTTTAAACATTATTTTGACCTTCATTACTGAAACAACTGACCATAATTTTTATGACAGAATCAACACTAATGCTTTCTGTCTCAGCAAACAATACTGTTGTGCATGTTGTCTTTAAATATTTTATTGCAGGTTGTTCTTGAAATGCACATGGGACCCAGAATGGCGAATTCTCTGGAAGTGCATGATAATGAATGACAGGGAATTTCAAACAATGTATGTGTGGATATGTTTGTCCACAGTACTCTTTAATTATTTTTACAGTTCATACTGCCAATTATGAATGTGTCTTTAAGGGTTATTGGAAGTCATTCTGCTCTTAAAAGACACAGTCTTTCCTTTGTGAATGTATGATAAACCTGCACATTCTGTTGCATGACATCTGCTGTATTTGTGATCATCATTAAAAGTAGTTAACATTACTAGTAGAGCATACCCTGGTATTAGAATTAATACTCGAGTATTAGAATTAATTCTCCTGAATCCTGTGCCTGTTTTGCTTCTTTAATTAAGAGATGTGCAGCTCTATAAAATGTCTGGAAGTGAGTATACTTTGCCATTATTTTGTGAACATGGTTTGAGTTGGTCATTGCTGGGTCAAGTGAGACACCTAAGTGTTTGACCAACTTCACATATTCTTTACATCCTCATTTAGTTGTCAAGATGCTGCCTTTGTGCTGCATCTTCATAAAGGAATATTTGTGTTACAAACATCATGTATTTGTATTTCCAGGACTGAGCTGCAATGCTACATGTGGTATCTATTCGTGGAGTAATGCCTGAATGTTCATTACTATTATATTGAACATCCCACAGTACCGATCAGAGACCTTTATGCTGATGTCATCAGTGTAAATTATTGCATTAATGTTTGGAATACACACAGTTTATGAATTTAAGGAAAGGGTAAAAAGGAGACGCTATATAGACTAACCCTTGAAGTATCCCTGCCTTTACTGGATATGCATGAGAGAATTATTGGCCCATAAATATTAAATCAATCTGTTTTTAGGCAGGTTGCAAATCAGTTCAGTGCAGTTGAATGTAGGTTATACAGCGACCTCAGATATCATCCTTGAATGACTCATGCAGTCAATGGCTTGGATGAGTTCCACAAACACCACATCAGTCAATTCTCTTTCATCCAAGGCCCCAAGGATTGTGTTGGTGAGGGGCAGAAGAGCCATAGTAGTACTGTAGGCCTTTCTGACACCATACTGCTTTTCATTTATCAAGTCATAGGCTTCAACGTACACTTTTGAGATGTTGTTGCTTACTCAAGAAACTTGGTTAAAGCTGAGATAAGTGAAGTAGACTGATAAGGTTCAATATTAGTTTTTTGGGCCTTGCTTATGTAATGGGGGACCAGTGATGACTTCTAAAGCTCTTTGGCAATACCAGACACTAGGGAAACACTAATAAGGGCTCTCTATTGAAATGATTGCATTCAAACTGCCAGACACTGACAAGCCAAAAAGACACACAAGTCAGCCCCCCAAACGTATATATACAAACTCCGAGGTCGCCTTACCTCGCAGAAAAGAGAATATTCAGAGAAATACCCATCTCGTACTTAGTCTATGTAGGTCTGTTTTTTGGCCATTCAGTGTCTGTGTTTCAGGTCTCACTTTAGCAGCTCCTGACATTTCAAATGGTTACCCTAATAAGGATTGACAAAGACTCAGAAATGAAGATAACAGTGGCTTAGACACTCTTTGGTGGGCATAAGCTGTAACAGCTTGTCCTGTCTTAGCCAGGAATTTCATTGTTCAGTTTGGGTACTGAGATTTTCTTGAACTGAAAATTAGCTGTAAAACAAATATGCTTTCAAGTGTTTGTGCTGAAACTAAACCAGAAATCTGAGTGATGGAGATGGCAAAAGCATCTGCATTCATTGTTGTTGAAGTTGTGTGGTTACCATTTATAGTAAGGATATGTAATTGCAATGTTTCTATTCTAGCAAGATTTATGATCTGTCTTTAAAAATCATTAGTATTTTTGAAGTAAGAAAACCATTTTCTTTTTCAAGAAATCCGTTATTTTTTGTTTTCAAATATTTTACAGTGGTTCTTGGTGAGATAATATTGAAAAAAAATCAGTTTGTGTGTTGGCAAGTTATAGTTTCCAAGCCTCTTTATACACTGCAAAGATCTTCTTAAGCTTCATTTTATCCTTGAGTATGGTCTTTTATCTTGTGTACATTTACTTACATAACTTTTATTTTTTGGTGGTAGAAGTATGTTGAAAGATACTGAAAAGATGTGCCACAGTCTGTGTAAGTCTGCTGAGAAACATAGGACTGATAACTACCATCAAAGCTGTATTAGCCTCTGTATAAAAACCTCGTACCTAATAATTATTAAAGGAATCATTACTGTCTTTGATAAGAGAATAAAATATATTCAGCAGATAAGCCATATACTGACAACTGAGGTCAAATTTATGAATATTTTATTAAAACTTAAAACTGTTTGTATCTGTAAGAGCAATAAAATGGAAAAGATCACAGCTGAAAACTTAACATCTAGAAGAGGATGTCTATTCATTGAGGGCCAAAACAGTGGAAATCAGTGAAGAATGAGTAAACCATGATAATACTATAGTACAGTAAGTCTCCTAGATGGCAACCAAGGATTACAAATACTCATGAAAAGACTTATTAAAGTGGCCAAAAGCAATAATACAGCAGGTGATTCCCTCTTCCAAAATTACATAGGCAAAAATTGGAACTCCTTATCTTCTGTCACTACCACTGTCAGCTCTAAGGTTTCATTCAAAAAACAGCTCAAAGAACACCTGAAACCCTCATGGATATTCTCCGCCCCCCCCAGACCGACCTCCCATTCTCACCTTCTTTCCTTCTTTTTACTCCCTGTCACAACCCCCCCCCTCCCGATGCAAAATAGTAACTCCTACTTATGGTCACCTACCCTGACAGTTCAATAGTATTCTCTCCTTCCATCCTGAACTCTACTACTAGTCACAAACTGAACCCTGACATCTCAACTAACCTCCTCTTAGGTTGTCTCTGACAGAACTAACTAATTGTAAAACAATTCTCCATTTAAACATAATTTTTACATCACATGACAATCATCCTGTTGATGAAACACATTAACTATACCTTAACTAATTAAATATAAAACTTGTCTGTAATAATTTGTTTATATTTAAAAACACATATTAAAATCATTTAAACATTTTCTAGTGCAAGTTGATTCAGCACTTATACACCATCTAAGATGGGCTTAATTGATATCTGCTCATTTAATCCAGGGTATGTAGAAGCATTCAATTTTATTTGCCACCTAACCTCCTTATCACTTATTTTCCTTGTGTTCATTTTGATGCATTCCAATATTCCAAATTTAAACGCCGTACAAATATTATTATCTTTAAATTATAATCTTCATTTTTGATACTATATGTGAAAACACATTCAGTAATTCTTATCTTCATTTTCTAATCATCCATGGAAGATGTAGATTTTGAATTTGAAAAGATAGCTAGATTTTTCACCGACAGATAAGATAATGAAACCAATGGTTAGAGTATGTAGTAACCAAGAAGGAAAAGCCAACAAATATGGTATGGCGTGTGTATTGCAATACAGCAACTTCAGTAGGGATGTTAAGAAAATTATCCAAAACAATTGGAACACCTTGAAGGTGGGTTGTTTCAAGAAAGGGTAACAACATCAAGGCACTGTTAAATGGTGCTTTTCAATTATAATAGAACTAGAATAAAGTATCAGAGGGGGAACTGTAGGACAACCAACATAGTATATTTGGCCACCTGTAATAGCTGCCCATGTGTTTAAGGAATAGGATTTACGATCACACATATAGTATCAAAAATGAAGATTATAATAAAAAGATAATAATATTTGTATTTTGGAATATTGGAATGCATCAAAATGAACACAAATATCAAAAAGAAAATAAGTGATAAGGAGGTCAGGTGGCAAATAAAATTGAATGCTTCTACATACCCTGGATTAAATGAGCAGATATCAATTAAGCCCATCTTAGATGGTATATAAGTGCTGAATCAACTTGCACTAGAAAAATGTTTAAATGATTTTTAATATGTGTTTTTTTAAATATAAACAAATTATTACAGACAAGTTTTATATTTAATTAGTTAAAGTATAGTTAATGTGTTTTAGTTGATGTACAAATGTATTTATTTGTCACACAATAGGTAGGAATTGTCTAACAATATTTGACACTAGCACTTTAAGCATCAACAGGATGATTGTCATGTGATGTAAAAATTATGTTTAAATGGAGAATTGTTTTACAATTAGTTAGTTCTAACTGGATACATTGTGTGTGGTAATAAAAGTTTTTATTTGATTCTTGTTGGTTACTAGTTGGTTGCTGTTCCAGTTTTTTGGTTTCCTGGTTGTCTCTGACAATTGAACTACTGTAATCTCTTAGTAGCTTTTGTGTTTTCTTTTTTTAAATTCACAACAATGTAATTTTTTACATTCTGCATTTACCAATGTTATTTACATGCTATGTTATTTAATCTGAGGAACTTTTCTCCCTGGGCCTCCTCGGAAAATGGACACATATCCAGTCAGACTCTCCCAGTCAACAAATGTAAAATAAATAAAAAAATAAATACATAAATTGTCTTAGTGGGATAGGGAGTACAAGTTATATCAATGGTATTGCTACAGAGATTGCTGAAAATGGCCACATACATGCCAGGTGGATGCATACAAGGCTGATACTCTTCAAATCTGGTTCCCAGTGCAGAACTCTGAAGTACAACTTACTTATGCCCCCCCCCCACCACCACATACTTTTTTTAATTGACACATAATGATACTCTGGAGCCTTCAGCAGGAAACCAGTATAAGTGTTCAGCTGGAGTTGCACAGCAAGGGAAGCAGCAAGAAACAATGTGAACTCTGATTCAGGTAATGCTGTGGAGTGATGCGCCAACGAGTTCCCATAGGAAGGAGTAATGGATGACACAGGGTGCAGTTTAAGACAATATGTCACAGGAAGATGTCCTGGAACTTTATATAGAATGCAGGAAACAGAGAACAAAGAATGTGCCCTCAGGTCAGAAGAAAATGATCTAAGGCAAGAGTTGCTTGATTTAATAGTTCATTTTCATCATGGTATTAGAAACCCAAAACACTTGGAGAAATTAAAATTAAATGATATATTTCCTGAGCTTTGAAAGCCAGCCAATGAAATCTCTCTTCAAAAAGCTGATTCTTTCACTGACAGTGTAAACTTTAGACTGTTATTATTGCCACTGCCAACATTCAAACTCTTGGAAATTGCTGCACCCCACATCCTACACTTTAGACTATAGTTATTCACCCTATAGCCTAAACTATAGTTATCTATCTAAGCTATCCCAATGCAGATGACCACAATGGTAAGTGATCAATTTGTGGTCACCCATGACTGATGTGATTTACCTGTGAAGGTGAAACCCATTTGATTAAACAGTATCAGGGTGGATATACCATGTATTAGTCACTGAAGGCAGTGATGCATTGCAGTTAAACAAAGAAATTCATTTTTAAATTATTTTGCCTTACCTTTTCCAGTAATTTCACTTTGTAATTCAAGTTTCTTTCCATTCCATGGTGAAGCTGCTAAATTCTTTCTGTGTTGGAGGGAAGCCTTCTAACTTATCAGTGGGAGTGGTAAGCACTAGATAGCCTATCTACCACAAGAGGAGTGGTTTCTGGCCCAGACATTGTAGTTTATTGGCCGTTTGGGCAGTTTTTCCATCTCTTTCAGCTTTCTGGTTTAAAAGCCCAGATTTGCGCTTGTTTCCCACATTTCCTGTAACTAGTCTAGTCCAGATACAGATTTGCTGTATCCGGGACTGTTTGTAAGCTTCTGAGCAGTGCCAAAGTCTGCTCTTCAATTTTTCCCTTAGATCGACTAGTTCACTCCTGTCCTACACTTTTACTAGCTTATTAATCTAGCATTTTACCAAAGCATAAAAACAAAACTATGGCAGCCAAAAATAATAAATGAAAAGCCTTATTTAATAATCGTTAAGCGTGAAGTTTACTATATTATGTAAACAAAAAGTGCTTAATGATTATTAAATAAGGCTTTTCATTTATTATTTTTGACTGCCATAGTTTTATTTTAATCAGTTTGTTTTGGTACTTTTGTATTAGTAGTACTTTACCAGAACAATTATTGTAGCACACAAAACTGCTACCAGCATTAACGTTCTACAAGGAAACAGCTCCAGTACTTATTATTAATGCCCACCCCTCCAGGCATGTTTAAAGGTCAGTTCCCTATGCATTCTCCTATTAACCTGGTGAACTTGGGCATCCTGAGGCAATGTAGCAACTACCATATGTACACGAACAACCCTTTCCTCTTACCTCCCAACACTCAGACTTGCAAGAGATGCACTTATATATCCAAATTGGAAGCCACACACTCTCCAGCCAAGACCGGAATAGCTGGTCAAAAGGAGAAGGTTAACACTTGCACCACACCACATAAAGCACAGTCTTCCAGAACACACACCAGCACTGCCTTCACATAAAAACGCAAACCACACACCTACCTTTGTGGAGGCTCTCAATAAAAATCTATCCAAACAGCAGAGACCTCCAAGGCAGAAATGTACTCAACTACCACAACACCTAATCATGAGACACATAACTCTCCTAAACAGTGTGCCACTCAACCAAAGCCCCTAAGGTAAAAAAGCATGCCCAACACACTAGTTATAGGTGACACGATAGTGAGGCACACTGATGTCCCACTCACTAGGTTGAATAAGGAGAAAGTAACAGTCAGCTGCCTGTCAGGCACCAGGATCCACCACATAACGCACACACTAAAGTACCTCAACAACAGGCACAAATATGACTCTGTCATTGTACATGTGGGTGTGATTGACCTGAGACATACCTCCCTGGACTACATGAAAAGAGACATGGAGGAGTTCTCAGATTATGTAGCCCAGGCGGGCATGACCCTAGTCCTGAGCAGCATCCTACCATTACCAATAATGATACCACAGTATAAGCTGAAAATGATTGATTTCAACAATTGGCTAAGTTTCTGGTGTCATTCTAAGGGGATCCAGTATCTGTCTGCCTGGGATGACATGATTGACAGACCTTGATGCTTTTCCAGAGATGGCCTGCATCTGTCACCCCTGGGCTTCTGGATACTGGCCAAGGCTCTTGCCACCCCTATAGTGCCTTTTTAGGCGGTGTTCCAAAGACAAAATTACCACTGTAACAGCTACAGACAAATGCAGTCTTAGGGTCTTCTGCTCAATGCTAGAAGTCTAAATCTCAAAATGCACTCACTCAAAGCACTCCTTAAAATGGAGAACATTGACATTTATGCCATAACAGAGACCTGGTTCAAGGCAGCAGAAAGCATCCCTGCACTACCAGGCTATAACTCATTCCACACCTTTCAGCCCCAGAACTTGGACTGAAGCTCCAAAGGTAGTGGTGTTTCCATATTCATAAAGGATGTGCACACCTCCAGACTAGTAGCCCAACATAATGCATCTGAGATACTTCAGGTGGAGCTAACAGTGGATAAACAGCGATTCAGGTTGTAGCCAGCTATGGGTCTCCAACCATGTCCCAAGACTCACACTCCATGTTCCTAAGCACCCTGGAGAATATTAGGGTCCAAGCTAATGCTCTCATACTGGGAGACTTCAACTACCCCTCCATTAACTGGGAAAACTACTCATGTACCAATACACTTGCCCAACGTCATTAATTCCAATGCCCTGGACCAGCTCATTCTTACCCCCACTAGAGATGGCAACATCCTTGACCTCGTCATTAGTAACATGGGCAACCATTGCTCTAAACCAATAATCAGCTCCTTTCCTGGTTAGATCCAACCACAAACTAATCACCTTGGAAATCCACATCCCTCCCACCCCACCCTCCACCACAAAGGTAACCACCATGAAAAACTTTTCCAAATCTAACTTTGGGCTCCTAAAAACAGAGGTGGCGAATGCCAAATGCACTAAACCACGAAAAACAGAGGTGGCCAACTTTACGGCACCCATGGAAATGGAGAGCAGTTGCATGACTGCAGAATCATACACCAATGCACTGTATGAACATGTACACAAATGCATGGATCTCACCATACCCAACAGAACCAAGACGCTGTCCTCCAAAAAAAGGAAGCCAATCTGGTGGTCCCCTGCCATAAACAAACTCTACAACAGAAGGAGGAAACTGATGCGAAATAAGGTGAAGTCCCAAGACTGGAAAAACTCCCTTATCAGCCTCAACAAAAAGTTGAGATCCCTCATCAAATCCTCTAAAGCTAGTTATGAAAACAGAATTGCAGCAGATAGTAAAGACAACCACAAGGCCTTCTATAGTTATGTAAAGAATCTCCACAGCAATACCCAGATTTGCTCTGAGCTACTGCACAATGGTGCCTCCTATACTGAGCCAACAGATATTGCCAATATACTGGCTGCCAGATTCAGTGCCAACTTTACTCCCACCCCCCCATGGACCAGCCATAATACCAGTAGATTGCCAGGCATCCAGTATTACTGCTGCACAGGTTAAAACAGCACTGTCCAAGGCCAAGAATACAGATTCTATGGGACCTGACAATATCCTTGGCTGTGTTCTACATGAACTGCAGAGTGAACTGACTCCTCACCTGTGTGCCCTATTTAATCACAGCCTCACCTCAGGCTTTGTCCCTACTGACTGATGCACTGCTACAGTCATCCCTCTCCACAAAGGAGGACCAACTACACACCCTGGGAACCCATTGCATGCCTGCTCAACTTGGTCAACTTCTTTGAGACAGTCAACAGAGCTGTGGATGAAGGCAAGGTGGTTCATACAGCCTACCTTGATCTGGCCAAGGCCTTTGATACCATTCCCCACTCAGGAATCATATAAAAATTCAGTAAGCTAGGCATCAACCCCTATATCACTAGGTGGGTTGCAAACTGGCTCACAGGTAGAACCCACAGTGTGAAAGTAGCTGACTCCAAGTCAGACTGCCGACCAGTCACGAGTGGAGCTCTACAGGGTTTGGTCATGGGTTCTCTCCTGTTTGGTATCTACTTCTCTGAAGTCCGGACCAACACAAAGGGACTCTGGCTGACAAAGTTCACAGACAATTGCAAGTTGGGAGCTATTACTAACTCCCCGAACGATGTTGTCATCCTACAGAAAGGCCTCATTGAGACCAACAACTGGTGTCAGATCCATAGCCTTAAGCTCAATGCCAAAAAATATGTTATCCCCTTTGGGAAAAATCTGATTCCCATGAATTACCACATCGATGGTAGTCCACTGAACACAGAAGGCGTTATAAGAGATCTGGGAACACAGGTTGACAGCAACCTCTCTTTTGACCACCACATTGCCACTGTGGTCAGAAAGTCCTTCTATGTGGCACATCTCATTACTAAGGGTTTTGCATCCAGGAAGAAAGAGGTCATTGTCTCTCTCTACTCTTTCCTCATTAGGTCAATCATTGAGTACAATGCCCCATTTGGCATGTACCTCACTAAACACCTGCAACAAATGGACAACTGGAGAGGCCACAAGAGTACCTCACAAAGAGGATCCTAGGACTTAAACATTTGTCCTATATGGACAGACTAAAAAAACTCCAACTATTCTCTGTCTCATATCACCTACTTAGAGGTAATCTATGCTTGACATACAAAGCCATGTCTGACCCAGTTCTGTTAGAAATGCTACATCTAAAGAAATCCCAATCCCTCCACACCACACACTCCAGAGACCTCAACCTCATTACCACAATCAACAGAACATGCTGGAGGGACAGGTTTATAACCCAGAGACTGCCCATGCTATGTAATAGACTCCCCATAAATGTCAAGCAGAGCTCCTCACTGGCCCTCTTCAAGAGAAATCTTGATGAGTCGATGGGAAATAGAAAATTCACCCCAGTGATCACTCCAGTGGCTTTACTCGACAGAGGCAATGGGAACTAAGGTCGGATGGCACGATGCCAGGGTAATCCTATGGGCTTGTAAAGGCACCAGGGCCATTAGCCTAGTGCACCTATGGGCTAGGCTTGTAAAGGCACCAGGGCCATTAGCCTAGGGCACACCAATGATCCTATAAACCTATATGGTGAGGTGGTGGTCCTAAGACACCACACTATTTACATGTACTCATCCTTGCATGCAGTGATGCAGATCCCATCCTCATATACAGTAATGCATATGCATTGCACTGCTGCACTGCACTCTGCCACTAATAGTGTAGTTTATAAAGTTTTCTTACACTGGTCTAGCATTGTATGCAAATATTTTGAAATAACTATTTATGTAATTTGACCATCAAAGCAGTGATGTTACAAGGGACTGTACAATACGTTTGTGTTACTTTTTATTTATTTGTCTGTTTATTTATTTTCACAACCGTGAGCTTGCTACTGTCCTTGAAATGATTAGTAGCTCAACTGCTTTCCCTGGCTTTCAAACCGATACTTATTTCCCTTGGTGATTCCATTATAGTGAATGTGGTACTTATACTTTCAAGGAAAGTGATTGCATTGTGTTTGAAATATTTAATTGTCTGCTGTTTGAATTGTAATGAGCAGGAACATTTCTTTAAAGATTATGATATTACCACTGTCATTTTATTTCTTTCTAATTCCTTCTGTAAAAGACTTTGCTAATTTGAAGAAGCTTTGTTCATCTACATCACCAATGATTTTGAATCAGTCTTCCCATATTCTCCTGCTGCCTGAGGCTAGGAACTATACACCCCACCCAGCTGCAACTGCTTGGTTTGGCATGCCTAATGAGGTCTTTATGACCAGGAATGTTTAGAAGTGTTGATAAGAATGAATGCAGGCTGTAATACTCCCTGTTTAAGTAGAAGTTGTTGCGTTGAATAGGGTCAAGTGTATCAGTGAAGGATAAAGCATGGGGCCATTTTACAGATAATGCTAAGTACGCTTTATACATCTTTACTGGCCATGTTTACACATACTAAATATGTTGAAGTGGCCTCTACAGAATGATTTAGAGAAGTATGAATAAAAGATGGAAAGATTTATTGTACTGTTTCCAAATATATTGCTTTTTTATTTTTATTTATTTAACTTTTGTTGACTGGGTAGGTGAACTGCTCTGAGGACTCTCTTTCAGCCACGACCCCATTCTTTCTGGCAATAACAAAATGCAAACACAAATTGCATAAACGGAACAAACAGAAGACAGAAAATGCAACATCTTATTACCACAGGTGATAGAAAACATTATAAGTAACTAACAAAATGAAAATAATTTAATTTGAGCAAGTATACCTAAGAAAAACCTTAAGTTGCATTAGAATTGCTTGGTTCAAACACATAGTAGGGAGCAATTCTTAGCATTATGAGTGAGAATGTCAGGTAGAGCAATATTTAAGAAAGGCAATACCATGGGGCCAAGCCACAGAATGTAGACAAAACCATAACCATTTCCACTCCTTGTGTCTCGTCTTACTAATATTTTCTGAATGGGAAGAAGCAACAGATATAGGAGAGAAAAAAATGGGGATATTAGAGAGATGGAAGGTGATAGAGGTATATATGGAGGAATCAGGAAAACTGTGGGTATTAAAGAATATCTCTAAAACAATTACACTCATTTTCTTCAAGTAAGTGATAAAAGAGTGACTTCTTGAAAGAGATAAGATTATATAACTGCTTGATGTTTTCTGGTACAGAATTCCAACAGATAGGGATCAGTTTGGGAAAGGGCCTTTCTCAGCTGGAAAGTGTGAGGGGAAATCTGGAGAGCAGAAGTGAGTTGGAATGATAAAGGGAATAGGTGGGAAAGTTAATGCGTAGTTTGTCAAGGAGAGGAGGATATTATCTTTTCTTAAGTAGTCTGTAAGTGAGTGAGTATGTTCTGGTAGCTAGTTCCCTTTACTAAGAGTGAGGCAGGGGTGCTCAAATTTCCTGGAAAGACGTGTAAAAGATTTTCAGTCTTTTGGAGCTGAGTGGTGCTGGTTATCCACTTCTCCTGAGCATCCGGATGCAGTTACAAGTAATGGCACTCAGCATCTTAGAATCACTTGCACCATATTGTTGTTTTTTGTTTCATTTACTGTATAATTACGTGACTACAAACTATAAAGTTAAAGGACTGAATATGTTAAGACCAAAATGACAGCTGAAGGAAGAGACATACAGTGAAAAGCAGAAAACTATAAGAACACCATACCAATTTATTTGCAAGTTTCACTGAAGATTTGGATGTACTTGAAAACCTAGATAAGAACCAACCGATTTAAAAACACAAAAAGGTTGCTTCATTTTACTCCTGTTGTATAACAAATGGTGTGATTTAAAAAAAATAGCTGAGTATGGAATTAAAACTGTGAAGGTTGAATGTTGAGTTATACAATCAATGTTCTCAAAACTTGCTGTGTTATCACACAGCTTTCTCACCAGTTTGCATAACCACCATTCCCTATTCTCAACTGATATATGTGCAATCTGTGCAGTGAAATGGGAGTCTTAAGTTCTAGGGGGCAGCTTTAGTCTGAAAACATCTCTATACACTAAATAAATGGCAATTCTGAAATCATTTACATTTATGTTATGCTCCTGAAAGAGGGAGGGAGATATTAAAATATCTGCTCTCTGCATTTCTGTGATGTTTTTTACCTGTGCCATTTATCCCCTTTTACTTCAGTTCTACTTGAGTGCACATTACTTTTACTTTCATTTATTTGACAAGTCTGATACCTAAGTAACAGCCAGTCAGATAACGAAAGAATCATTATGCATTTCGTAAATGATTTCCTGTCAAACTTAAAAAAGACTTGACATTTATGCTTGTTTATGGCTGTCATACAAGATTATTATAGCAAAAAGCAAACTACCTTTACAGGTGGAATATTAATTGCAACAAAAATGCACACTGAAACACTTTTCCTTTATATTAACAGCAGGCTGCACAATTTACTTAGTGGAATCCATCAGCACTTTTAAATATGCCATGGTATATTACAAACAGAGTAAAAAAATCTTAGCTAGCAGTCCTTTAATAGTATATTTACAGTTCTGTGCATGATCTGGGCATGACCGGCTTGATATGCAGACCAAAATCCTACCTATTTAAATATAACAATACAAAAGAAAAAAAACACTAATGGCAACAATGTGACCACAGAAATTTGTATATTTGGTTTATTAGTATTTAATTATGCCATATAAATTGGGAATATTACAAAAACTTGCCAGTTAAAATAATCTCATGTCTACCTTTTAAATCAGTTTTGAAGCCATTGTCGATACATATACCCAAAACTTACCTGACTTCTCCTATACACTTAGCCATTATTTTTAAATTTCTAGTTGTATTTCATGAATTTCATATGGATGGTTTTGCACTTTATAGTTGGTATGTATAGCGATATTTGCTACATGATTTCTGTATATCAAAGAGATTACTATGTTCTATTTTTTTAATTATAACACTCATCTATGCAGCAAACAGTGACTGCAGCTTCAGTTAATGTCGATGGTGTTCGTCCTTACAGCCTAACTTTTGTTAATCTAGTTATTTTTGCCTATTTCTGTGTTTTCTGTTTTTACAAAATATTTTTCCAGGTTACAGCTCTATGAGCATCTCTCTACATATCATGAAGTTTTACTTCTTATATCTTAATGTCGTTGATCCTCACATGGATATGTGTGTGGGGTCTACTTTATTCCCGCAAAAGCCGAATCGGTCGAATACAATTCACGTGAACCATAACGAGTGAAACGCGAATACGTCGAATGCACTAAACCGTGAAATTCGAAATCTCAGTCTCTCATAGTTGGCCAACCCCGCCTCCAGCAACATACTACCTACAGAAACACAGTAAAAAACAACACATACACACATTAACCAAAACCCTACTTCTAACCCTAAAGTAAAGCACCAAAACCCTACTTCTACCCTACACTAAACTAAACACATCTATCTATGCACTATCCTTAACCCCTCCTTAACCCTAAGGGCCGTAACTACCGTAGACTTACCCTACTGAGCTATACCCAAACAAACTAAATATTCCACACACATACACTTAACGAAACCCTACACTAAACCTTACATACATTACCTATCCATGCACTTACCTTAACCTGCATCCTAACCCTAAGGTCCGTAACTATCGCACACTTACCTTACGGATCTATTCCCAGATGGGCCAACTATGGAAATTCGATATTTCCACTTTCGCAGTTTAGTGTGTTCGACGTACTCACGTTTCGCTCGTTATGTCTCGAGTGAATTGTATTCGACCAATTCGGCTTTCACAGGAATAAAGCAGACCCGTGTGTGTGTGTGTGTGTGTGTGTGTGTGTGTGTGTGTTTATATACATACATACACACACACACACACACACACACATATATATATATATATATATATATATATATATATATATATATATATATTTTTTTTTAAATAGGATGACAAGTACTGTTTATTTAGTTATTTGCCTCTGCAGTTGTGAGCATTGAACATTCTGACTGGTGTCATAAACAAGGGGGGCTACTGTAATCTCCTAATTGTTTCAAAGTGTAATTATATTTCATTTCATTGTCTGGGCTATATCAGTAAGGTTATTGTAATCTCCTAATTGTTTCAAAGTGTATATATTTCATTTCATTGACAATCGATGCTTTTAATGCAAGCATGGTAGCAGAGATTTATACTAAAGCTAAAGTGCTGAGCTTTTTGTAAAACATTTATTGACATCACAACATGTGGCATTCCCTGCACAGTGGCCATTTGTTATTTCAAACTGTTGTGCATGACTATGGCATTTTGACCATTGTTTATTTAGTAAAGGCTGTTATGAATTAGAATATCATCATCACATGTTTGATATCTGTAATTCTAAAGGCCTGTCATGTGCTGTTATGTTTTTCATTTCAGTGCTGTCAGCCACTGCACATCAACAGAAATGACAACAAATTATTACCTTCACAAAATATATTAATGCTTCTGATTCTGACTTACATACCAAAACTATTACTTTATGAACAATTCCAGTCTAAACCATCTCCCCTCTAACCATGATGCTTGCAATCGGCAATTCATCTTGCTGCCCACTGTGACACACACTGTGCTCCCACATTTCTGCTTTATTTTCTTACCTCAAATTGTTTTCTAATGATTCTGGGGGAAGGGGAGTGGTAATTGTGGTGCCTTGCACAGAAAAGGCTTCTTGCTATTCACGTTGTTTAAAGCTCAACATGTTATTATACTGTAGATTTGAGCTTTGAGATCAAAATGTGTCCAACTGACTTAATCTAAAAAGGGGGGTGTACTTCTCTCAGTCCTGCTGTTATACAGAATGAAGAATTACGCATTCCTGCATTTATTGCTTCATCACATTCAAATTATTTGTCTTACAGAATCCATTGGTATTGCAATTAGTCATTTATCTTTTTGTAATGTACACAAACATTGCATAAGTCACAGTATGAAAACTGTCATTAAATCAGGCTGCAAACCCAGCACAAAATCTGAAGATACTGGCAATGTTTAGACACTCAATACTTGTTGCAATAATTTTCATAGCTCAAAATTTTACATTCACAATAAGATACTCAATTATGCCTTAAATCTGTAGTATGAAAGACAAAGTTTTAAAATAGTGACATTGTCTGAACTTGATTTTGAAAATACTGCCTACATGTTTTCCACTAAGCCTTCTTGTGGTAGCACAGAGCAAAACACTGTCAAGACTCTTTGGTTTCTTGGGCCGCTCCATAGTGCATTCAAGATTTTACTTAGTTGTCTGTAATATCTAACCACTGGCTTCTGCTATTCTGCATATTGGCACAATTCTTTCGCAAAGAAATGTTCATCACTCTTAAGAGAAGCTCATAGAAATATAGAATTAAATTGCAAATACCCAAGCAAATCTTACTTAACAGTTTGCAGTTTTCATCCTTTTCCTACAAACATCTTTTTTTCCAATATTTTATTGCCATTCAGATCATCTTTTCAATACATCCAGTGCTATCTACATGCGTGGTGCACTCTGATATGTGCCACAGGCTTGGCTTCAACTTGGAAATCCTTCCAAACTAACATTCTCATGATTCTTCTGTCATGTATACCACCATTATATATATCACCATTGTCACCCATACTTCTCCCCTTCCCTTACTAAAGTCAAGCACTACCTGTTTACTCTGTACTGATTAGATATTATCTACTTCATGAGACAGTTGCCAGTGTACTATCTCCCATTTCCTTTGTCTACACCTTCTGGAGCTGTTCCATTAAATTTCCAAAAATCAACCATTGTTGGAAGCTTGGGGGCCTTCATTAGTCTTCTGATCATTTTCTTTCCTACAGGCAGGTTTTGGGAGAACAGATTTTCCAGCAAATTCCAGCATGTAAAGTAGAGGGGTAAGGAGAAGGTCTCCCTGAATTAGGTCTACCAATAGTTCCTGTTTTTACATTCTAAAGATATGAAGCCACAGACTCTCCCAAAATATATCTTCCAGGTTCCCACTATCAGTTCTCTGAATCTCCAGCAGTTCCCTTCTACTCCCAGGACAATTCTGGCAAGTCTATGTGGAGTGCAAAAATAGTTCTGCAAGCACTTCCATGTAAATATTTTAAGTTATTTTATTTAACATTTGTTTACTGGGAAAGTCCAACAAGGACAGAGTCTATTTTCAGCAGAGGCCCAGGAAAAAATGCTCTAGATGCATGCATGTGTTTGTAATATGGGAGAAAATTAGAGCACCCTGAGGAAACCCACACAAACACAAGGAGGACATGCAGACTCCACACAGAAGGCACCCCAGCTGAGAACTGAACCGGAGAACCTCTTGCTGTGAGTCAACAACACTAACCACTACACAGCTGTGCTGGTGTGGGATTTGCTCTCATAGATCTGTTTCCCATGACCTCTTCACTCTCTCAGTGACCTCATCCTTAAGCTCATTCAGTGATATTACTGCCCTTCCTATTAACCTCTTCCACAAAATCAGAGGTCTAAGGCCTGTAAAGTATAATTCACCAGCTTGGACAATATTGAGGAGAAGTACTCAATAGTAAATACTTTTCTGGCTATCTGTATGATCCCCTTATATGGGAGCTCAAGGGTCTTCCTCAGCACAAATACTAATTTATCCATTCTTCCCACCCTTTCATCTGCTCCCAAAATAATATTTCCATTCCTGCTGTCTTCCAGTTTTCCAGACCTTGCCTCAAATTAACCCCAGAATCTTGAAATTCTAGTGGGAGTAGCACATTTTTCCAGGGACAGATCTGTGGTTTTGCTAAATTACTTACAAGGGGTTCTTAGCACTAGTCATTGATAGGATGAGGAAAACTTGCATCATCATCAACATACGTCTGGAGCATTTCTCCCCTGGCCTCGCTGAAAATTGACTTTGTTCTAAGTCGGACTTTTCCTGGTAAACAAATGTTAAATAATTAAATAATTACATAAATAAATAAACTGTACTGCCCCTAGAGATGCCTAAAAACAAAATTAATTATTCCAGGGATATGACTACTCCATTCACTCACTCAGCCTCTTCCAGATGGAGTTGTATCATTGGGCCTGAATATGATAGAGCAATTTCATTGTTACTGCTTCTCTGTATATCTCTGGATTGAGAGGCTCAAGCCCTCACCCACTCATGGGGAGACATGGCTTGTCCCATGCAGCTATAAGCTCCTTTTGACTCCTGGATGAAGGCCCTAGACACTGACACTGTATTAATCGGTAAAGAGAGCATTTCGGAATGACCGGAATAAATATAGCATAAAGGGTAACACAATGTACTTAATGGCTTGTACCTTCTGACTCTGGTCTGAGGAGATTTATTTCCATCTATCTATCTTGGTTCTAAATCTTCAGATGTTTTTTTTTCCCCAAGGTAATCCTCATACTTGGGCTTAAACCACACTTCCTTCCAGATACTTCAGTGTTTGCTCACTATGAAGGAAGGGAAACATCTTCATTAATGCTGGTAAGAGCTCAAAATTAACCTTCAATGGTCTTTTTCCCCTCTTTTTATCTTATAATTTTATCTGATACCCCAACAAATGGCCAAGTTCCTGAAAAATCCAGAACAATTCCTCCATACCACACTCTGGATCAACAATTATAAGCAGTATGTCATCTGCACAGAGAGAAAACAATGCCTCTTGACCTGATATTTCATTTCCCTTTCTTCCTGACTGTCTTATTTTCATACTAGAGGCTTAAGGTGTACTGGAAATAAAAGAGGAGACAGGGGCAACCCTGTATGGTACACCTTGTCATACGAAAGACATCTGATAACCATATCGCTATCTTCACCCTCAACTGTGATCCCGTATAAATATTGAGGATTACCTGTATTAGTTTCGAGAGGAGAGCAAAGCTTATTAATACCTCTCTAAGAAAAGGCTGACATACATGACCAAATGTCTTCTCTGTATCCAAGCTTAATACCACCAATTGTTCTTGAGTGTTATTAGCATCCCAGATGAGCAAAGCTAACTTAATAATATTGTCAAATGTTTAGCCGTCAGCTCCTGGCTCACCATTTGGGGATTCACCCTTGTCAACCTCTCCACAAAAATGACCATGAAGATCTTAGACTCCCCACTGAAATATCAGCACTTTAAATGCTGAGTGTTGACATTATGAAAAAAAGCTGCAGGAGAAGACCAAAAGTCAAACATCGATCTTCTCCTTTAAAATTATTTTTTTTGCAGGGGGCAAGTCCCCTACACATCCAGACTTATATATAGACTAACTTTGAGATTGCCAGACCTCAGAGAAAAGGGAGAATCATGAGAAATAGCCACCTCAAATTTAGTATATGCAAGTTTGTTTGTTTTTTTTTTTTTTAGCTATTCAGTCTCCATGTTTCAGGACTCGGTCTAACAGGTCCTGACATTTCAAATGGCTACCAGATCTTATAGTCAATAATCATTTTTATTAGTCCACAGATGCTTCCCCTCCATTGGAATGACTGATATAATTGCCTTCCACCAAAAACTGGAGGGAGGAGCCCCCTGGAGTACCCTGTTAAATTATGCAAGCATATGTTGCCATCCATTCTCTCCCATCCACCTTAAAATTCAACTGGGATTCCATCCGGTCCCAGGGATTTACTTGAAGACTTGTTTAACCAATGCCCTCTTAAGCTAATCTAAAGTAATATGAGCTATCAGCTTTTTTTTCTTGGGTACGATCCAAATAATGAAACTCAAGGGGACTGCAAAATTGCCAAAGTCTCTACTCCTGTCTCTCCTGCTCTTCTTGGAATAAATTTATAGAGTAACTCCAGAATTCTTGCAAAATCAGACATTTCTTTTTTAATTAATACCTTTACTCCTTACACGATCAACACTGGAATCATTCTGTGAGCTACCTGTTGCCTCAGTCCCATGGACCTCTTCAGATAGCTCTGGGTATTGTCAAAATAAGCACCCTTAATGCTCTCCTTCAAAAATTCTATCTTAATATCCATTAAATCTTGTAGTTCTCCCTGCATTTTCTCTGACTCTTCCTCCCACCACTTGTATTCCAATCTAGGGCTTTAATGCTGCTGCACCAGTTGCATGTTTTTCCTTGCAAATTCTCCCCCCTCTCATTCCAGATTTTACCAGTCTGACCTTTCACCTTCCAGTGTACTGTTTCTTTAAGAGATCCTAGAAAAAAATTCCCATCTATATGTAACTTCAGATTGATAGCCTGAGGCTCAAATGTCAAGTTCCAGTATTTAAAATCCCTTTCTTAAGGTAGTAGCTGAGGAATCTCCAATGTTTCAGTGAGTTTTTCATTGTAAGAACTCTTAATTTAGTTCCCACTGGAGGAAGATCTGGTAATACTACTGGATAGTCTTTCCAATGCTGCATTCTATACCTATGCTCCATCATGACATAAATCTTATCGATCTTTGGAACGGATCAATGCCCCCTAGAGAAATAGGTGAACATGGGATAGGCCATCAACTCCAATGTGGCATCCACTAATCCCTTAGTCTTAATGGTTCTTGTCACAAATCTGCCCAGCTTAGCTACTCTAACAGCTCCATGTCCCACATCCACATCAGTTTGCTATGTGACTGCATTCCAGTCTCCCATACAGACTGTCGCCCCTTCCTGTAAGGCTATTATTTCCATCACTATTCCCATAAACTGCATTTGCTGAAATTCTGGGGGTAGATATATATCCTTGTCAATGTTATCTTCTTTCCTTTCCAACTTCCTTTAATTGCTACATATCTGCCCTGTCAATCAGCTTTGTTATATTTAAGGAAGATGTTCTAGAAACAAGTAGAACTACTCACCTTTTTGTCTTTGCACTAAAGTATACTGTAGGATCTTTGTCCCACTTGCCTTTAATTAATTTGCAGTGTTCACCTTGGTCTAAATGTGCCTTCTGAACAAAAATCACATTGGAGTTAAATTTACTTAGACCCTCCTCTCTTGAATGGGTAGTCAACAGTCTTAACATTTCATGACATCAGTTTTCTTCAGCAACAGTATATCTCAGTATGTATAAACTTCTTGTAATATGCCTCTCAGCTTCCCTCAAAATTAACAGACTTTTCACTAAGTTATAATCCTTAAACTGTCCATTAATATCTTTCTGCTTGTCACATGGGTCCTCCACCATTCAAAACTATTTACAGCCAACAATAAACTAATGTATAAAACACATAGAAAAAGCTTATATTTCCAAAGTGCTGGAGGCAATACCCCTTCTTAGCTCTTTAGCACAACTGGTGACCTCAAGAAGCTCCAGCTCATGTTGCCTAAACAGGATAAAGTGCAGGAGGTCAAAGTAGCATGTGTTGCAGCCCTAGCAGAGCTCCAGTCACATCTGCCTACAGTATCTCCTCTCCCCCATTATCCAGGCAGTATGGTTTGATGCCAAGGTTTCTTCAGCATCCTTTCTACCCAAGCTGTTCAAGGTCATGCCTCATCAAGCACTTGTGTCTCTACCATCCATGCGATTGCTGAGACTGTTATCTGTCACAGCACTGGCTTGCTCCTCCTCAGACAGTACATGACAGATAAATAACTTCCCTCCAGCATGTGACCAAACCCTTCATTACATTAATTCCATCCCCTCTTGTTCTGGACAATAGGCTTGCATTTCTCTCGATAACCATAATTATATTTCTAAACCCTTTACGGCTAGAGTCAAAAAGGGACACCATCTTTTTTTGCCTTTCTTTCCTTTTCTCCTCATATCATAATCTGTGTCAAGTTCTAATACAGCACATCAGTTAACTACACATTTCATGCAATTAAAACAGAACCAGTAGTAACATGAACAAGAGATATCAATAGGCAAATAGAACAAAGTGCGTAACTGTTGTCATTCCAGCTATGTTATCAGTGTTTTCTTTCTTTCAAACATCTTTTGTCAGAAACAGCATGTCTTTCCCATAACTGTTCTTTCTGGCCATAGCCTAGTTCTCTTGCTTCCTCACCACAAAGAGGGGAATGTATCAACTCTTCCCTGATGTCTCATCCTATAAAGTTGGGAGTAATGACATTACTGCTTTCTGTGAGTCCCCTGAAGAATATGGCTCTGAACTTATTAGTTGTCCCTCCACATTTGATCTTTAGTAGTCTAGTGCCTCTGAAGAGTCCACAAAAACTTTCATCCTTGATGCCAAAAAGGAGCTTCATATTTGAGGGTAAACCAACCAAAAGCATGCTGCCCTCTGTTTGCATTTTTGCATAGCTAGGACCAACAGAGCTCTGCATCTTCTGGTCTAAGAGCCTTTTCCTCAACTTTGCAGCATTTTCATGGGCACCATACAGATATGGATAGGTGGCCACCAAAGAGAGAATATATCAGGGTATGTTGGAGTTCACTACTGGCATTTATTGAAAAACCCTGTGTGTTTTCTGGGCCACTAATTCACCTACTTGGAGACTAGAACAGGCAGGCCAGATGGTGGGCAATAAATTGTTTGCAGTTAGAACCCTTCAGTCTCTCAGGAACTTCTATAATTCTGATCTTTTTTTTTCATCAAGCCCTGTCCTCAGGATCCACCTGCTTCTTTTGACTACCTTCAACTTGTGGCCTCCAGTGCATTGGCTCATTGCTTTTTCTTACAGCCATCTTAAGAATTGGATAATGTCTGTCTCATTGTCCAAGTTCCACTAGTGTTTTTTTTTTACCTGCTACCTCTTCAGGAAATCTGTTTCATGCATTCACTACTTCCTGTATGAAATAATACTTCCTCATGTTTACCTTGACCGATACACCTTGTAATTTCAAATAGTACTTCACTTGAATAAAACATTGTATACATTTGGTATATATGTGTACCTTAAGGCCTTACAAATTTTAATTTAGTTCTTTCTGCTTTCTCTCCTATAGACTGCACATTAAGCTCCTCAAGTCTCTCTTAATGTATCTTTTGATAAAAATATTGTGCTGTCTTAATTGCTCATCTCAGAACTGCCCCTGTCTTGTCTACGTCTATGATGGTGATGGATTTTACCAGAACTTTTCTGAGGTGCTATCCCATTTTATCAAAATCTGCTCTAATAAGATTCAGTGCTATCATGTTTAATTGACTGGACTCAGTAGTTAAGCTGATAGTGATTAGGGGATTTCTGCAATAATGTAACTTATTGCTTTCTCTTCAGATGCATTCCAACATCCCACAAATGTTTCTTGCTGCCTTTTGCTTTGTTTGCTTACGTTTAAGCCATTTGATAAACATCCCATTCTCTTTCCCTATTTGTTATATGATTATCGTTTCTTTTACAGATGTATAATACTTTCTTTTGCCTTTGTTTTCCATTTGTATCTTTATGCATCGAATTGAAGCTGCCATGTCTTCATCTGTTTCTCCAGTTTTGAATAGTCTTTCCTCATCTTTTTTTTTACATATTTTTGTATTTCAGAATTGCAGCATAAGTCTGTTATGAAGGACAAAGGCTTCCTTTCATACCTTTTATATAACCACTTGAAAAGGCTCAGAAAACAAGTAATCTGTATATTGACCTTTGTGGTAACCTGTGGTAGTGAGGGTTGGAACTTTGAATGTTGGCATTATGACTGGTATAGGGAGAGAGCACGCCAATATGATGGACAGAAGGAAGGTTGGTATATTGTGTGTGCAAGAGACCAGATGGAATGGGAGTAAGGCTAGGTGTATCGGAGGTGGGTTCAAATTGTTTTATCATGGTGTGTATGGAAGGAAAATGGCATAGGAGTTATCCTGAAGGAACAGTATGCTAAGAGTGTTTTGGAGGTGACAAGAGTGCTGGATAGAGTGATGTTTATGAAGCTGGAAATTGATGGTGTAATGATGAATGTTTTAGTGCATATGCTCCACAAGTTGGGTGTGCAATGGATGAGAAAGAAAAATGTTGGACTGAGTTGGATGAAATGGTGATGACTGTACCCAAGGGTGAGAGAGTGGTGATTGGAGCAGATTTCAATGGGCATGTTGGTGAAGGGAACAGAGGGGATGAGGAAGTGATGGGTAGGTATAGGTATGGTGTTAAGCAAAGGAATGCAGAAGGTCAGATGGTAGTGGATTTTGCGAAAAGGATGGACATGGCTGTGGTGAATATGTATTTTAACAAGAGGGAGGAGCATACGGTGACATACAAGAGTGGAGGAAGATGCACACAGGTGGATTATATCTTATGTAGGAGGGCCAGTTTGAAGGAGATTGGAGACTGTAAAGTGGTGAGTGGGGAAAGTGTAGTTAGGCAGCATAGGATGGTGGTTTGTATGATGATGCTGGTGATCAAAAAGAGGAGGAGGAGTGTGAGGGCAGCACCAAGGATCAAATGATGGAAACTGAAAAAGGGTAATTGTGAGGTGGAGTTCAGGGATGAGTTAAGACAGGCACTGGATGGCAGTGAAGAGTTACCAAATAGCTGGTTAACTACAGCAGAGCTAGTAAGGGAGACAGCCAGAAAGTGCTTGGTATGACATCTGGACAGAGGAAGGATGACAAGGTAACATGGTGGTGGAATGAGGAAGTACAGGAGAGTATACAGAGAAAGAGGTTGGCAAAGAAGAAGTGGGCTTGTCAGAGAGATCAAGAAAGTAGACAGGAGTATAAGGAGATGAGGTGCATGGCAAAGAGACAGGTGGAGAAGGCTAAGGATAAGGCGTATGTAGAGTTTTATGAAATGTTGGACACTAAGGAGGGAGAAAAAGACCTGTACTGATTGGCTAGACAGAGGGACTGAGCTAGGAAAGATGTGCAGCAGGTAAAGGTGATAAAGGATAATGAGGGAAACGTACTCACAAGTGAGGAGAGTGTATTGAGGAGATGGAAAAAGTACTTTGAGGGGATGATGAATGAAGAGAATGAGAGGGAGAAAAGGTTGGATGATGTGGGGATAGTGAATCATGAAGCACAATGGATTAGCAAGGAGGAAGTAAGGATAGCTATGAAGAGGATGAAGAATGGAAAGGCTGTTGGTCCAGATGACATACCTGTGGAAGCATGGAGGTGTTTAGGTGAAATGGCAGTGGAGTTTTTAACCAGATTGTTTAATGAAATCTTGAAAGTGAGAGGATGCCTGAGGAATGGAGAAGAAGTGTTTTGGTACCAATTTTTAAGAATAAGGGTGATGTGCAGAGCTGTAGTAACTACAGAGGGATTAAACGGATCAGTCACAGCATGAAGTTATGAGAAAGAGTAGTGGAAGCTAGGTTAAAAAGGGACATGATGATTAGTGATCAGCAGTATGATTTCATGCCGGGAAAGAGCACTACAGATGCGATGTTTGCTTTGAGAGTGTTGATGGAGAAGTACATTGAAGGTCATATGGAGTTGCATTGTGTTTTTGTAGACTTAGAGAAAGCATATGACAAGGTGCCTAGAGAGGAGTTATGGTATTGTATGAGGAAGTCAGGAGTGTCAGAGAAGTATGTAAGAGTGGTACAGGATATGTACGAGGGTAGTGTGACAGCGGTGAGGTCTCTGGTGTGAGTGACGGATGCGTTTAAGGTGGAGATGCGATTACATCAAGGATCATCTCTGAGCCCTTTCTTATTTGCAATGGTGATGGACAGGTTGACAGACAAGATCAGACAGGAGTCCCCGTGGACTATGATGTTTGCAGATGACATTGTGATCTGTAGTGAGAGAAGGGAACAGGTGGAGATGATCCTGGAGAGATGGAGATATGCTCTCGAGAGAAGAGGAATGAAGGTCAGCAAGACTAAGACAGACTGTATGTGTGTGAATGAGAGGGAATTTAGAGGAATGGTGAGGATGCAAGGAGTAGAGGTGGCGAAGGTGGATGAGTTTAAACACTTGGGATCAATAGTTCAAAGTAATGGTGAGTGTGGAAGAAAGGTGAAGAAGAGAGTACAGGCAGGATGGAGTCAGTGGAGAAGAGTGTCAGGAGTGATTTGTGACAGACGAGTACCAGTAAGAGTGAAAGGAAAGGTCTACAAGAGGGTAGTGAGACCAACTATGTTATATGGGTTGGAGACAGTGGCATTGACAAAAAAGCAGGAGTATGAGCTGGATGTGGCAGAGTTAAAGATGTTAAGATTTGCACTGGGTGTGACGAGGGTGGACAGGATTAGGAATAAGTATATTAGAGGGTCAGCCCAGGTTGGAGGTTTGGAGACAAAGCCAGAGAGGCCAAGATTACATTGGTTTGGATATGTGCTGAAGAGGGATGCTGAGTATATTAGGAAAAAGATGCTAAGGATGAAGCTACCAGGTAACAGGAAAAGAGGAAGGCCTAAGATAAGGTTTATGGATGTGGTGAGAGAGGACATGCAGGTGGTTGGTGTGACAGAGCAAGATGCAGAGGACAGGAAGAAATGGAAACAGATGATCCACTGTGGCGACCTCTAACGAGAGCAGCTGAAAGAAGATGATGATGATGATGTGGTAACCCACTCATCTTTCCACTGGAATTGCATCCATAAACTTGATTCTCTGTCCGGTTTCATCTAGGCAGCTCTTATTATCCTTGCTATCCCTTTTTTTAGAATGGAAAACAAGGAAAGCAGTTACTGAATATATACAATCATACAGGGTCTTCTCTTGCAGTTGTTCATTCCAGAACACCCTTTTTTATACACTATTCTGTAATCAGTGCATAGGGGCATTCCTTGTGGAAATTTTATAAAACGAACATACTTCTCAACCATACCAAATTCCACAGTATTTCATGTTTTGGGGGGCAAAATAATAGGGTGATATGAATTCATAAGTGGTCCCTTCAAATCTTGAATTTGTTTTTTTTTTGTTTTATTTAGCACTGACGTCATCATTGCCAGCATATCCTGTAATGCCCAAGCCTCAATGTCCATGCACTTTAAATGACAAATAAGGTACTTTCAAGTTTTGACAATGACATTCCAATTCAGTGTAGATTATCAAGGTATTATAGTGGTGTAAGAAACCTGATTAACATTTTGGAATAGGGCGTAAAGTTTTGCGATTCCTTATCAGCACCCGCTACATGAGGAATCAGGAGGCACTTTTTTAACTTGTCGAGATAGTGCATTCAATGCACAAGTCATTTTGGAGGTCCACAGCAAATCCAAAGAAGATACCCATTACACATATCTCCCAACTGTCCAGAATTCTGCAGAATGTCCATTTTATTCTCTTATATTTTGGCTAGTTCCAATGTATGGTTTTCTGCTATCTCATTGATGATTAAAGTCACTAAATAATCCCAAACATTTGAGTTTCACTCACGGGAATGCAAAACGTGTTATTCTTTCAACTTGCTAATACTGTAAGAGCAATATTCAAAAACTGTTCCTGATTTTGGGCCCTTCACCCAGAATTAATTTTGGCTTTGTCTAGATTTCTTGATCTAAGAAGTTGAGAGGTGTGGCCATTACTGAGCTACAACAGCAGCTATCATCAAATCATTTTTGTAACTGGATAACAGCATGAATCAAGAGATTGCATTTTTATCAGTGGCTAATTTCAGAGCAACTAGCAAATTGCCAAATTCAGTCTCTGTGCTACTTATGCTGCAATGCATTTGCCTCACTACACTTGATTCCTGATAATTGCAATTTATTATCATTTATTTAACCTACCCAGTGATTGCAACCTTTGAGTCATGTTCACGTATGTGTAAAATGTATATATGATGTGATTGGAGTGCAGAGAGAAGCACCTGACAGTTGTCAGCTGATACTGGAAATGCAAACTTCTAATAGAAGCAGAATTGCCACAAGGCATTCTATAGCTATGTCAAGAATCTAAATGGCAATGCTCAGATCTGTTCTGAGCTACAACAGAATGGCATTAAATGTACTTATCCCAATGATATTGACAATATCCTGGCAGATCAATTCAGTGCAAACTTCACCCCCCTCTCACCCCCTAAAGGGCCCATCTCAATACATAAAGATTGCCAAATTCTGGTAATAACCGCCACACAGGTAAAAAATGCACTCTCCAAAGCTAAGAATACAGCATACATAGGACCAGATGACATCCCAGGCTGTGTACTACATGAACTAAAAAATGAACTGACACCTCACCTAAGTGTCATGTTTAATCATAGGCTCACCTCAGGCTTCATGCCCACTGAGTGGCGCACAGCTACAGTTATCCCACTCCACAAGGGGGGATCAGTCTGATGAGCCTGATTTGCAAGGCCATGGAATGTATTATCATGGAACTTATAAACAAAGACATTGGCAACCTTCAAACACTGGACCCCATGCAGTTTGGGTTTGTGAAGGGCCTATCTTGTCTCCTGAACCTGGTTGACTTCTTTGAATCAGTTTCCAGAGCTGTTGACAAGGGTAAGGTGGTTCCCACAGCCTATTTGGACCTCGCCAAGGCCTTCAACACCATCCCCCACTCTGGATTCATAGATAAACTTACTAAGCTGGGCATTAATCCCTACATCACCCTATGGGTTGCCAACTGGCTTACTGACAGAACCCACACTGTAAAAGTAGCCAACTCCAAATACAGCACCAGACAAGTGACAAGTGGAGTACCTCAGGGTTCAGTCCTGGGACCGCTCTTGTTTGGCATCTACTTCAATGAAGTACAGGCCAACACTATGGGACTCTGGTTAACAAAGTTCGCAGATGACTGCAAACTGGGAGCCATTATTGAATCTCCAAATGATGTGGATAGTCTACAAAAGGGCCTTACAGAAACAGATGCTTGGTGCCAGAGCCATGGTCTAAAGCTCAATGCCAAGAAATGTATAGTTATCCCCTTTGGGAAAAAAACACGTACCCATGAATTACTACATAGGTGGCAATACACTGAACACCGAAAGTGTGATAACAGACTTAGGGACACAGGTGGACAGTGGTCTCACCTTTGATAACCACATAGCCACAACAGTCAAGAAATCCTTCTATGTGGCACACCTCATCACTAAGGGCTTTCCATCCAGAAAAAAGGAGGTCATTTTCCTACTGTACTCATCCCTCATTAGACCCATTATAGAATACAATGCCCCGTTTGGTATGTACCTCTCAAGACATCTGCAACAACTGGAAAGGCTGCAGAAATACCTCACTAAAAGAATCACAGGCCTAAAAGCAGATGCCCTATGCTGACCATCTAAAAAAAACACCTATACTCTGTTGCATGTTGTCCACTCAGAGGTTATCTCTGCTTAACATTTATTTATTTTTATTTTATTTTATTTTACATTTGTTAACAGGGGGTGTCTGACTGAGCCGAAAAGGCCCCTTTTCAGCAGAAGCCTGGGGAGAAAAGCTCCACAAAGAAAAATTACAGACACATTTAGTTATTTAGACATGATCAGTATACACACAAATTACAAGTGACATGTTTTTACAGTGGTATGCTGCACATAAACAGTTACAGCGGAGAGAACAAATAAAAAAATATTAATTTTAAAAATAAAGGTAATTAATAGATTTGTAGTGTACAGCTGAAATTTGGAACATAGGTAGAATACATACATAGTACACAGGTACAGTACATATATTTTAGATTAGCCAGTGTTTGTGAGTAAGATTGAAAACTATTATCAAGTGCTCTAGATTTAGTATGTATATGTTATCCACTTTCACTAGCCTGGGGAGCAATCATGGCACTGCCAACTTTGCTTGAGATGTTGCCTGATGAGGTCTTTAAAGGAGGCTTTGGATGATGTGTTTTGAATGCTAGTCAGGACAGAGTTCCATTTTGTAGCCACTGAACTACTATATAGTGCATCTCCAAAGCTATTGTAGCTGTTGGTGACTTCTAGTAGTAGTTTGCTTGATGATCTAAGAGGCCTTTTGGCTGAGTGATGTTGTACTAAGTTTTTGAGGGCAGGACACTTATTGGGGAGGTAATAGATAGAATAACAGAGGCAGAGCTGATTGTAGGTTAGGAGGTTGGGCAGTTCAAGCCAGTGGAGCTATCTCAAAGCAGTACAGTGATAAGTTCTATATGAGCAATTTGCAGCAAAGCGAGCAATTCTGTTATAGCAGGCTTCCATTTTGCTTAGTTCAGTTTTGTTGAGATTAGTCAGAATGGGAGATGTATAGAGTAGGGTGGATAGAAGTTGGGAGTGAGCAATGGCTGATCTTGTGTTGTTGGTAAGAAATGATTTGATACGGTAGAGTGACCCCAGTTTGGCATGTACTTTTTTAATAGTTAGGTTGAGATGACTATCAAATTTTAGGTGGGAGTCTACAAGGCCATGTCAAATCCAGAGCTGTTGGACATGCTGCACTTAAAGAAATCCCAATCCCTCAGAGACACATGCTCCAGGGATCTAAACCTTGTCATCACAATGAACAAAACATGCTGGAGGGATAGGGTCCTGACCCAGAGACTCCCCAGACTCTGGAATAGACTGCCCATACATGTCAAGCAGAGCACCTCTTTAGCCCTCTTCAAAAGGAACCTTGATGATTGGATGGGAAATGGGAAATTCACCCTAGGGATCACGTCAGTTGCCCTGCTAGACAAGGGGTCCAGAAAAGTAAATACTGTGGGAAGAAATAGCCAGGGAATTGTTATGGCTAGGCTTGTATAGGCCCTAGGGCCAATAGCCTAGTACCAACCTATGAACCTATGAACCTATAATTGTGAAATACAGTTTGGCTGTTTCTTCTTTGAAATGGACATTAGATGCACATTATGGATTGTGTTACTTGCTACTAGATTGGGGGTACATTTGCAAAGTTTTGCCTTCCCCAGCTGGAGTCTGAACACAGAAACAGACATGGCCGGTGCCTTACACCTGTTTAACTGGATTAAGTTTTTCAAAGTGCTTGTTAGATTCAGAATAACACAGGATTCTGATAATGTCAGGTTAACACCAACATCTGCAATTTTAGGGTAGTGGGTGTATTGACACGGGTTGTTCTGAAGGCAACATTTATTGTACCAATTCCCTAGTCTAATTAACTTTGTTGTGATAATCATGGTTTCTGTAAAAACTGATCATCAAAGCTTTTCAGATTGTAAGTAAAACATTACAGGATTGCTAAGTATAGTAAGACATTATCCATGTAGTTTTCTTCATTTACCCTTCACGTGGAGTCTCTATCCCTACAACCTTGGAATGTGAGTATACTGCCAATGAAGTCACTCAGAAATTCGGTAAGGAGGGTAGGTACAGTAAACATAACTACTGCGATAATGGAGAACACTGAGGAGGCATGGTGCAGTGTGGCAATGTATATAAGGAAAGGGTCAAATATTACACAGTAAATAATGAGGTGGAGAAAGGGTATGTGGAAAAAGGATGCTGGGGAATATCAGCTGTCAAGAATTTCATATGGGAGGGGGATAAATTGGAGAAATGGAAGGTCAGGGAGAATGAGATGCTTAAAGGTTAAGGAAGCGTAAAGGCAGAAAGTGAGTAGTAAATACAAGCGATGTTAGCCTGCCTGAAATGACCTGCATTTTAGTTTTATACTAGTTCAAATGTTAATAAAATAAAACACTATTGTTCTGGTTCTATTTTGTCCTATTTAATATTAGTGTAGCAGTTTATTTTATTTTTGTAAAAGCAAATTGCATTTTAGTTTTATACAAGTTCAAAGATGAATACAAGTTCAAATATTAATATAAATAAACCAGTATTGTTATGGTTATATTTTGTGTTATTTAATATTTTTTTCTGTTTTTTCAATTTATGTTTGAATGTTGGTATCCCACTTTTCCATTGGAGTGGGTAGGGTTACATAATTATGCATGCAAATTTTATGTTAATCAGCATCCGGATTTTTGGCCAGGTTTGCCTTCTTTTCATGGGCCTTTGTCGAAATTGTTGATGTTTCCAGGTTGAGAGGTATAAAACAGAAGCAGATGAAACTCAAGGAATACAGTTCTGTTAAGTATGGAAGAATATTTACCATTACAAAACAGTGGTATCACCAGTACTATTGTATGGTACAGAAACCTGAGCAGTAAAGGCAGAGCAGTTTAAGAAGCTAGACATGATAGAGATAAAGTGCCTGAGATGGGTGGCAGGGTGCACACTGTGGAACAGATGAAGAAATGAGGACATCAGAGCAAAAGTCAACATAGCTCCAATTGCAGAGATAGTCAAAGAGGATAGATTATGGAGATTTTAACACATTTTTAGCAGAAAAGCAGAAGACGATCTGGTAAGGATGATTTGAGACAGACAGGAAGAAAGCAATAGAAAATGTAGGTATCCAGCAAAGAGATAGATGGATTGTGTGAGAGGAGACCTGCAACAGTTGAGTATGAATGTCAAAGAAGGTAGGAGAGTGGCATTGAAATGAGACAAATGACAAAAGTTGTCATACTTATGATGATGATGATGATTGATAATCATGATGATGTATGATTCTGGAAGGATAGCTTAAATGGTTGAATGCAACTGTAGAGTATTTTTATACAGATAAAAATGTGGACCTTAACATCAGAACTACAGATCATCTGAGAAAAGGTATGTCTTAAAAATAGAACATGCTCTTTTAAAATGTTTCCATAATCAGCCATTTATCTTTACATTTTATGGGTTAGAATGTTTGAGTAATCTAAATCTCTCTACAAATAAATTAGAGAACACTGTGATAAAGAGGAACACTTCTGCATTGTAATTCCTGGGGCTATGTATTCTCCAGGTTTAAATGACTGCTTTTAAAATAAGGTATGAAGGTTTGTTTATATGATGTATTATATTGTGCCTTGTACCTTTTAATGATAGTCTTTGTGGCTAATGATCTTGTTTACTGATATATGGTCAAGTCACATATTTGTCACTTTGATGTCATTTGTATTTGAATTTACTCTTTTCATCTGAAATTTAAGCTAGAAAACTAAGTCACCTGAGAGTAGTCATTTTGCAGCTATAGACATCCCATTGTATTGCCCTGTATTGTTTTATGCTGCTAATACAATGGACGTAGAAATGTGATTATGTATTGCCTAGCAGCTAATGTTGTTTGTAACTTTTCTTGATGTCTAATTGGTATACAGTCACATAGTCTTTGTGATCTAGTGGCATGACCTTACTTTGGTGAACAAATTCAGCATTACATCCAGTACTCCATTTGTTTTCATTTACTGTAAAATTATTTTTTCAATAGGATTTGCATCATTTTCTATACAGCTAAGTTGAAACTGACAGGTGAATAATTTTTGTCTCTGCCTTGCCTTACTGTTTGAATGACCTCATATTTGCCTTCCCCTACAGTCTTCAGAAGCTTTATTCTCCTACCATGATTCATTAAATGAGGTAGATAGTGGTTCAGCCAGTTCTCCGTCATTTCTTGAAGTATTCTTGGATGGCAGCACATCAGGACCTGTTGACATGCTTTCCTTCTCCTGCACACTTTTACGGGTGGATTTCCAAATGTTCCTTCTCCCCTTTTGTGAATACTTAGCAAATGTATTCATTTGAGAGCACTGCTCACCACCATGCATTGTATTCAGTTTTACTCATTCTCCAATGCATCTATAACAATTTGTTATTTTTTATTGATTAAATTGTCTGTTGTCTTCCTCAGCTTGGACATTTGGTTTTCAGACTGCCAATTTTACTTCCTGCTGCTTTGATTGATATTGCTCTGTGGCTTCCACACTTGTCTGTGATGTTTTTAATGCTCTAAGTACTCAAAGTCTTTTCATTCATTCATTCATTCATTCATTCATTCATTCTCTCTCTCATTCATTCATTTGTTCATCCTTTCATTCTGATTACTCATTTGATGCAGTTCAGGTTCATGGGGCACCCAGAAACTATCTTAGCACTCAGAGAGATCAGAAAAGAAAAACTTATCCTGGTTGGGACAAAAGTACAATGTAGGATGCCAATGCTCAAATACCTCACTCACTCACTCACTCACTCACTCACTCACTCATGGCGCACATACTTATAGTTAACATGGAAGATCACCAATTCACCCATACTACATTTTGGAAAGTGGAGGAAATCAAACTGGAGAACACATCATTTGAGAACTATACTTCTCTTATCTTCTTTCAGATTACTTAGTTGTTTCATAAACATTCTTGTTAATACTCTGAAAGCAGGTGTAATGTCCTTATTAGTTACTTTTTGTATGCATGTGCAATTATGCACCGTTGACGTCAGTTTTTCTGAGGCAGTATTTCCTTTTGCCATAGTTTGTCTAATATTCACAACACTGTCTTATCTTTGGAATTACGGTGGTAGTGAAATACGCTAATGTTCAGTCATTTACAAAAGCAAGTCATCTTCCATTCTATAATCTGCCACTCTCCCATTTGGAAATACCAGATAAAAGATTACTATATTCTGAAACGTTTCTCCTGCTAGCTGTCGGAGTCCTGCTCTTTGCAATGCTTTTGTTGTCCATATAACATTTGACATATCTGAGGGCCTTAATTAATAATAGCTCCCATTTGCCCACAATCCTAAATAGGTCATCTGGTAATTTGCATTTTTTTCCCTCCTCATTAAGATGGGATCCTTAGCATGTATTGTATTTCTTTCCCCAAACTCAGATGTGCCTTACTTCCTATTCTTATACATTTGTTATGCTACTTGTATCCCTTCCCATACAGTGAAAGCTATACCTCCTGTTATGTTAACTGCCTATCTGTCTTATATATTAAACATCCCTGTATGCTTATATTTCAACCATGTTATGTGTCAGTCTCTGTCATATTATTAATATATTGTCACATCAGGCAGGCAACTTATTTATAGGATGTCATGCATGCTAATATATGTCAACACTCAGTTGGAGTTTTAGTTGCAGTAAAGTCATACAATAAGCTCTGCACTTTTTCTTCTGCCATGTATTGAAAACCATAATGTGAAGCAGTGTGTCATGTTTTGCCGTAAACAGGCAGCACTTGTTAAAATCTCACTGTGAATACTGCTGCTTTTCTTTGTCTGCCCGAGCTTCTCAGACCCCTCCTATCCTGTTCTTGTCCCTGTTCCATCTGGATCACGCATCCCTACCTAGACAAACTCATCAAACGTCTTATGTAATTCAGCATTTCCTGCATTTCTGACAAATTATTCATACTCTGTCTACACCTATCATTCAGCATTCACCTTCGATTTTGTTTGTCTCACACAACAATTTCTACCACCCCAATAACTGAATCCCCTAAAGAAGATGCATCTTTCTGACTAGTCTGGAAATAGATTTTTTTATCTCCTACAACCTTGAATGTTCCACACCAAAACAGCTATTACTGATATTTCATTTGCAGTTTAAGCATCAGTATATAGCCAGCTTGCTGTGCTTAGTTGTCTCCCTGCTATTTGGTCAAACGAACCTGTGTTTGAATATTCTCCATGTATGCATGTGCAAAATCAGTCAAATATGCATTTTGTCAAATACGCATGATTTTCGGAGGTAAGTGTCAGTTTCTGCTTGGGGTGTAGGGGTGTGCTGGTGTATGACTGTATGTGGGTTAGGGTTAGGGTTAGGGTTAAGGTAAGGGCAAGGTAAAGGGACAGATTAGTGAAATGTCTGTGACAGTCTTTGAGGCTTAGGATTATAGTAGAGGCATAGTTAAGGTATATAGGTAATATTGCTTAGGTGTGTGTCTGAGTCTGTGTATGTGCATGTGTGTCTGTGTGTCTGTTGGTTTGTTTGTGTCTATGTGTATGCATGTATGTATGTTACTTTATGTATTGTATAACCTACCTAGTGTTATGGGAAGGGTTTTTCTAAGGTAAACTGTAGGACTGGGATTAGGACAAAGGGCAGGATTAGGGTTAGCATGTATTTGTAAAATGGAGCCCTCTCTTGTTGACTTATGCCCTCTGCTGTCCCCAAGACATCCATGATATCATACAGTAACAATTAATTATAATTATTAAATATAATTATAAATATAATTATTAAATAGTTATAATTACACTGTCTCATATATCACTGGTAATACAGGCATAGCTTATGTCTTAGAACAACATTCAAGAATCAAAATTTTCAAGCTACACATGAAAATAGCTATTCATAACCATGGATGTTCTGCAGTCAGTAATGTGCAATCCCTTTAATGTGGAGTAAAAGTTTGTGATTATGGTATCTTAGCGAGTTCTCCTTACCCAGAGGTACATAGCAGGCATATGCCTACAAATACACTAGTGATTTTGTTTTATTTTTGGGATGTAGTACTCTTTTCCAGTTTACTAATGAAGCTGTGACATTAATATCCTTCTCCATCACTTGTTTCCTGTGCTCCTGACTGCCTAGACAATGATAAGCATGGCAGAACATTATTCTGATCATTGGTGGTAAAATGATAGTGTGTTATTTCAAACTTTAAAAGTGAAAAGACATTACCTGTAAAAAGAAAGTGAATGAAAACGAGGTGGTTATGATTAGGCATCCTTCCAATGTACTTCACCAAGCATTTAGACTGAGTATTTAATATTCATGTTAAGTGCATACCTCTCAACTGTCCAAATTTTCATAGAATGTCCAGATTTTTGACTCATATTCTTGACCTCTTCCTCATAAGATTTGTGGCATATCACCAAGGAGTGAAGTCACAAAATAATGGCAGAAGTTTGAGCTGCAGACTTCATAGCTTTCAGAAAATGCACGTTAAAGCAAAACCTGTTATTCTATCAACTTCCTAAGGTTTGTAAGAGCAATATTTAAAATATGTTCTGATTTGGGGCATTTGTCCCCACCCCTATGATTTCTGTCTTGGTCCAGATTTCTTGCCCTAAGAGGTTGAGAGGTATGGTTAAGTGGAGGGAATTGGATTGCCTGTAGGCTTCAGTGAAAGTTCAAAATATAAGGCCTTTTTTTCTGTTTTAATTTACAGAAATGTTTTGAGAGATTATTTTCCAGTGAAGATTTTTTTTTTTTTTTAGTTTGACATATATGGTAATATGTGTGCTGGGACCTTAATGTTAAATTGTTCTACTGTATATTTTTCTTCTTTCACGTGGGACTGAAAGATCAGTTAATGTTAGTGATGGCTTTAAATCTGAATAAAGCATGGAAAATAACTTAAATAATTGTATGAACCATTTATTCTGTACAATGATAAAGCATGGAAAATAATTTAAATAACTGTATGAACCATTTATTTTGTACAATGAGATGCGCTGGATTTCAATCAGAAAAATCCTTGGCATATTTGTCATGGCACATAGCTCTGTATTATATCTCTCTGAGGATGCATTCGTCTAGGTTTTATTTTTTTTTAACTGTTGAAAATTATACTGCATTGATTGGGATTGGGAAGGCTACACTTTAGGGGATGGGGAAGTACATCCTGGAACTCTGGCTATGACCCTGATTTTAAAGAGCACCTGTCATGGTAAAATACTTTTCTAATTTGTATCAAGCACTGTAGCAAATGAATCCAAGAAAGAAACATGAAAAAGGCCAATGTTCAAAACACTTTAATAAAAGCGAAAAAGTCTACAAAAGCACCAACACTCTCTCTCTCTAGCCCCTCGGCAGTAAGCCTTTAACAGAGTATACCTTGTCCCCACCTCATTTCCTATTTATACATCCTTGTCTAATTAACCTATTAACACTTTTACATACATTATTTAAAATATTTTTTATAGGCAAGTCATAAAAAACACTTCCAGTTACATTCTTTATTCAAACCACCTGGTATTAATGTATTAAAATTTTAAAATGAAAATTGATTCTTTCCTTCTCAACTCTTTCTTAACATCATTAAATTTGATGCATTAAATACACAAAAAAATTGTATGTAAAAGTGCTAACATGTTAATTAGACAAGGATGTATAAATAGGAAATGAGGTGGGGACAAGGTATACTCTGTTAAAGGCTAGCTGAGGCGCTAGAGAGAGAGTGTTGGTGCTTTGGTAGATTTTTTCTCTTTTTATTAAAGTGTTTCTACTTTTCTAATTTGCTTTTCGTTACTCGTTTATAACTGTTATTACATTCTTCAGAAAATGTGCCATTAGCTATTACAGTGATGGACTGCAAAGTGATACATCATATAAAGTGTTAAGAATGGAAGGAAGTCAATAGGTTTCATATTGTTTAAAAAATGTGACTGTTGGTTATTATCTGAATCAGAGACAATTGTTCGACAGGAATAGCCAGCAGACTGGTGTACTGAAAGTAAATAGCAATTTGAAATGGGGGAGTCCACGTCTTCTTACTGACTTCTGCGTCTGGTCCCTGCCATTATCAACCTGAGTATTGGGAGTTGACATGCAGACACCTTTCCCCTCCAGTGATTGCTAATTTACCACATAACACTAACAGTGGCACTGGCCTTTGCAGGGCAAACAGGTTGCCAGTGATTTGATACTGTTAATCATAGTCATGCAGTTAGTGAAATATCAGTGGTGGCTAGCAAACCATTTTAGAGGCAGGTTTACCTCACAACATAGCCTGGGTGGCTCATTTTATATTTTATCTTATTTGCTAGAATGCCATATTTATGCGTTTAGTTTAAATTATTGAACTTCCGGTTCTGGTTCGATTGCATGAGACCCAGGCTTGGTCTGAAAATAGTCTACTGTCATAAGTGATGTACCCTAGTTAGCAAGCATACGTGATTAGATGGATAAATAAAATTAACTTAAAATCAAATGTGACTCTGCATGTCAAGATTTTTGATGTACCTTGGTCAGACTGTTAAGTTAGTCCTCAGTATAAATATACATGAGAAAGTATAGTTCTGTGCTAATGATAATCTTCATCCTGAATGCCTAGATTTATTACCACAGTCTTCATTTCCATACTGCATGACTCCAAGCAAGCCACTTAATTAGAAAATGCCACCCTAAAAAGAGGTATTTGTGCCTTGTAGTGTTGCCCAGTTAACAAATTAATTAAAAAATGTTTTACTACAATATATTATATACAGAATGGATGGACGTATTAATAATGCTGAATGGCTAGCACCATAGAACTAGACACATTAGTGGCTGGAATCCTGTGCTTGTCCCATCGTCCCAACTGTTCACTGACTGGGAGAAATATGGAACAAATAGTGTTGCCTCCTTGATTTTTCCCAACCACTTACTCTAAGTGGGACATTGCAGTCCCAGCCATTCCTGTCTCATTGTCCGAAAAGATTTGAAGTCTGCATAAACTAAAGCACTGCTCGTGATTCTTTGCTGGGTGAGAGAACCTATATTTTTGTCTGTGTACTTTGTGATACCTGCGCCATTTTGTTTTCTGTTTTAAGAAATCTGCTTGACCTGGTGTTTTGTTCTACATGAGAGGTGGACACAAATTATCTAGGCTGCCCATTTCACATATTGTTTCATTGGTTAAATTGTCTGTTGAGTGATACTTAAATACTCAGTGAAAGTATAGGCTTCTGTCTTTGTCTGAAAAGATTTGAAGCCTGCATAAACTAAAGCACTGCTGGTGATTCCCTGCTGTGTTTCCCACCCACCATCCTGTTTAATGATTTGCTTTTTAAACTAGGTGACTTTAAGCTATCCGCCACAACTGTAAATTGAGCTTAATAAGTTCCTCCCTTTCTACACTGCTTTTGATATCCTGAATTATTTGCCTTTCCTTTCTACACTGCTGTTGATATCCTGAATTATTTATTTGCCTTTCCTTGTGCTTGTATTGAAAAAATGCATTTTGCCTATCATTGTTTTGTTCTACTTGATCTAGCTAGCTGTTGGATAAAGTAATATATTTTTACACTCTTCCAAACAATTGCTTTTATACAAACTAGGTCAGTAGATTTTCCATATAGTGCACTGGGAGGTAGCCTAGCCTGTTGAGGTTGAGGAAACACTTGAGATTTCTGAATGCAGTTTTATTGGCTGGATGGCTTATCTTGTTTTTTAGTGCCTTTATAAATTCTACACAGTTGAGTGGCTCTTGGCTCATTTCTTCAAAGTGAAATACTTTTACTGAATAACCACACTTTTATAAGCTGTTTAAAGTACACTGCTCTATCTATATCTTTAAGTTTGTTTGTGGTAGCATTTTGTAAATTTTAAGTTTATTTGTGGTAGCATTTCACTCTGGACACTACTCTTTTTGTATGCTTTTGCATTGGGAGGACTGAGGTTGTTCATCTGGTGGCAGAAGGTGTTTACCTGATCTATCTGAACTGGGAAACACACAAAAGGGCTCTTAAGTATTTTTTGCACTTCTCCATACTGTTCTGATACCTAGATAGCATAGACTAGATTCTGGCCTGCTGGATCTAGCCTGTTATTGATACATTTGAGTACTAAACTAGCCATCTTACATTAAGAAGGGCTCCCCTGCACCCTTGTGGCAGAGTATTTATCCAGCCTTGTCTGAGCAGGCCATTGCTGGAGGAAAGTTCATTGTATGCTTTCCTATTGGTAGATTAGCTTAAAAGTGTGTTAATGTTGCCTGTATTTAAGCCTTGAATTTGCAAGTTGCAGCACACCACACAGCAGGGGTTAGGGGTGCCCTGTATAGACACAAACACCTCAAAACTCATTTTTTACCTAGACATCTGTAAGTGGAACCCTCCTAAGCTTCTCTACTGCACTACAGGAGCACTGAGCAGTGTTGTCACACTTATCATCCATAGACTTTAATAGAACGAGCACCTTTGTTAATCCTAGCACAAAAAATGGTCAGACTAACCCAATCCCTTCCCTAATAGTACATACAGTAAAAACCTGCTATAATGGACAGACAGTTTCCCATCATTTCACTGTCCAGCTTGATTAACCACTTACTCCTAAAACAAACAAATACCCTGTGCGAGAGAGGTAATTAGAGCATGTAACTGGAATCAGATTTTTCATATAACAACAAACTGGACATCAAACAGGTTGTCAGCACACACACTTCACCTCTCACACAAAATGAGATCATGACATATAAACCCACATACGCAGAGGTACTCACTAAAAGCCTGCCAAAAGATCCGAGACATCCCAAATGTAAACCACTTGCACACACTGCTATGCAAATAGAAACCACTACACATAATAACACATACACCAGTGTCTCATCAAATAAGTCCCTGAGACAAAACACCTCAAAACCTAATGTCTTGGTCATATGTGACTCCCTAGCGAGACACACAGATGTCCTCTCACCAGGCTGGACAAGGAGAAGGTCACGGTCAGCTGCCTTTCAGGTGCCAGGATTAGTCAAATTGCACATGTACTCATGTCACTCAACAACATGTACTGTTACGACTCTGTCATAGTCCATGTTGTAGTGAATGAACTGAGATGTTGGACTGGAATAAAATTAAGAATCCCAAAATGAAGCGAAACCAACGATGAACACAACACAGACAGCGCAAAGGATCCACAGCTTGTACAGGAAAAAACACAAGTTTATTGTAAATACTCCAAAAACCAGGGTTAAGCGCTTTCAACTGCTTGTACAGACTTCATCAGAACCCCGAACAACAGTTAATTTTGCATTTAAAAAACTTTTTTGGCGCCAAAAATAATTAAAACATTTAAAGCAACACATCCTATAAAAGTCACTAGATACCAGTCGTGTAATTTGTAAATAAAACTAAATACAAATTTCGAACACGACATACCCAACAACTAATGAAAAGGTGTCCATTCTAAAAAACATATGTATGTTTGGTATGTGATAGTAAATATTAATAAAATAAAATAATATAATAAAATAAAATAAACATTAGACATAAAAAGTCTAATATTATATATGAAAATAATCAAATAACATATTGATGAAATTGATGAATTTACTAAATAAATTACTGTAATGTTATACATTAAATGAAATAAATGAAATGAAATATGATTGTTATATTGAATGTTGAATAAAATTTGATGTAATATATAATATGATTTAAAATATAAAATATGAATGAATATATTCTCACAAACTTCAAGCCCATTGTAAAAAAGGCTTGATACTAATAAAATCATTGATACCAGGGAAATGGGTAGCATCCATTAAAATTTGCCATCTAGCTTCTTTCATGGCAAGAAAAACTTTCCAATTACCCCCAAAGAGTGAAACATCCACTTTATCAATAATAGAAAATTTGAAAGTGTGTGTGTCACCATGGGAGGAAATATGTCTCTGAAGTGCATTCTTGAAGTCTCCTATTTTAATCTTGTAAAGATGTTCATAAATACGTTTTTTGAGGGGTCTCTCAGTTTTCCCTATGTAATAGGCGGGACATGTTGTACATATTGCAATGTACACAACCTTGGACATATTACAATTCCCAACCCTACTTTTAACGTAAGTCCTATTTAAATCAGCCAGCCTGACACCGTCACCTTCCCTAATGGCGTCACATTGCCTGCAACATCCACATTTCCTGGGCCCACCATACTTTGGTTTGGTACTAGTTCTAGTCTCAAGGATACTCTTGATATTGGGTCCGGTCTTAAAAACAAAACCTGGTCTTTTTCCAAAAATGTCTTCCAAAACTTTGTCAACACAAATAGACCTACAATGCTCACAAATGATATTTTTAATAAAATGAACGAAGGGAGAGTAGGTTAAAACACAAACGCTTTGCCTATTTACAATGTTAGACCGGTCATTACTCTTATTTAAGCAACCAGTACCCAGAATTGGGGGATATTTAATACCCCATTCACCCTTGACATACTGAGTGATGTCTTCCAAAAGTGAAATCGGGTATCCCCTGTCAAGGAACAAAGATTTAATAAATTCAAGCTCCCTACACATTAACTCCTTGTGAGAAGACATGCGTGCTGCCCTGATACATTGGCCTTTAAAAACGTTCTTAAAAACATGTCTGGGGTGGTTACTACTATATTGTAAGTAATCGTTGGAAAAGGTCTCCTTCCTATAAACACGAGAAACGAACCCTTCCTCTGAGTGACTGATGTATAAATCTAAATAGGCAATCCCACTGGTGTCAAAATGATGGGTAAACCTCAAAAAGTCTGTGGTCTGATTGATGTAATCAATGAAGAGGGGAATCCTATCAATTGGACCATTCCATAAAATGAATAGATCGTCCAAATATCTAGAGTAAAAGACGATGTTGGAGGAGAATTCACAAGAGAAAAGAAAATTGGTTTCTCCACTCCAACATCACAAGGTTGGCAAAGATGGGAGCACACGAGGCCCCCATCGCCACCCCTCTCTTCTGCTTGTAAAATTCACCTTCAAATTGAATGAAATTATAGTCCAAGACCAAAGACATCATATCCACCAAAAGACAAATGTGGTCCCAACTAAAGTCAGAAACGGCCCTCAAACTGTTGCTGAAAAATTCAAGACCTACATCTCTCGGGATGCAAGAGAAGAGATCAACTACATCAATAGTCAAGAAAACCAACCCCTTTCTCCACAAATCTGGAGACAATCATCCCAAAAATGACCAAGAGTCCTTGATTAAATGGGGTATCCTGTCGTAAAGGGGTTTGATCCATCTATCGATGGTCACCCCGATGGGGTGAGTCTTGGAACGACCACCAGAGACAATAGGCCTGAAAGGGGGCTGGGAAATGCATTTGTGAACCTTAGGAATGCCAAAGATCGTGGCCCAAACTGGAAATTCCACCCTGATGAATTCATGGGTATCCTTGGTAATCCTGTGGTCCAAAAGATATTTGTCAATGGCTAAATCTATCCTTCTGTGACCAACATTGATCTCATTCAAAGATACCACCTCATAGTTGCCAGAGTTTAAAATGATCTTGGTCATAGAATTGATATAGTCAATGCTCTTGAACAAAACAATCCCATAAAATTAATACACCCCCCCATCCATTAACCTTTACAACTTCACCCAAGTAATCCACTCTACAACTCGTCCTAACAAAAACCACCCCCCTGGGTCCATCATAAATTGGATTCTTGTCTCCCATCCAAATAAAATCATTCTCTCTGGCACTATCCCTGACACCTTCAGCGGCCATCTCCCTGCCTTCATTCATCGCTCAACTAACTCAACCCAATACCAACATCAATACATTCAAACTCATAACCTTAGCAACTTCAACCCCTCAATCTTCACAAACACTTTTAAACAAATTAACTGGCAAACCCCCAACACTCTCCCCCTTGACAATGCTGTGCAGCACTTTAACTCTATCTTCCTAGATACTCTTAACTCCCTAGCTCCTCTAAGAAACAAACGAATCAAAGCCAATTCTGCTCCTTGGCTGACCAAAGAAACTAAACAAATCATGCACCACAGAGACAAATCCTGGAAGCTTTATCAGAAAAACAAACTGTCTTCCACCTTCCTCCAATACTCCCAACTTCGCAACCAAGTAAAGAAATTAATCACACTGGACAAAAAAAACTACTATAGTAAACTCCAGTCCAACAATAATATCAACCCAAAACAATTCTGGAAATCTGTTAACTCCCTTCTCCACCGTGGGACAAAGAATAATTCCTGCCCTGTCCCAAGTTTAACTGACAAGGAGCTTAGCTCTCACTTCAACACTTTCTTTACAGAATCCATAGCTAAGCTATCCAAAACATTCCCAAACAATAATCCACCCAACTCCCTCTACTCAACTGCTAACAACCCTAACAACTGTCCTATTAACTTCCAATTCAAACCAGTGTCCACCATTTTTATAAAAAAGCTACTATCCAAACTAAAGCCATGCTCTAATGCCCCTGACAACATACCTTCCTCCTTCCTCAAATGTGCAGCCGAAGGTATTGCCCTCCCAATTAGCATTCTGATTAACAGATCCTTGAAAGAGTCTTACGTTCCCAAATTTTGGTGCTCTGCCTACATTCTACCTCTTCACAAAGGAGGCAAAATCACTACTATTTCTAACTTCCGTCCCATTTCCATTCTCTCCCCAATATCTAAAATTCTACAAAAATGTGTCCACCACCAACTATTGCCCTACTTAACTCAGAATCATCTACTAACTCCCACCCAGCATGGCTTCCGTCCTTGTCACAGCACCATAACTGCCTTACTATCCTTCCTAGAAACAGTCAATCAAGCCCGAGATGCCGGACTTCTTGTATCCACAGTACTGCTAGATCTATCGAAAGCCTTCAACACCATTTCCCATACACACCCTCTCTCTCATCTCGCCAACATTAATCTCTGTCCTAATGTTCTATCCTGGTTCTCCAGCTACCTATCTGACAGATCTCAAGCCGTCAGATGGAAGAACTCTACCTCTTCCTTTTTTCCTACACCTACCGGCATTCCTCAGGGGTCCATCCTCGGACCCATGCTTTTCAACATCTTCATAAATAGCCTTCACCCTGCCATCCCCGACACTACAGTCATCCAATATGCCGACGACTCTACCCTAGTTTGTACCACCTCTAACATTCCCGAACTACTGACCAAAACACAAATAGCTTTCTCCACTACAGAGAAGTGGATGCACCAAAACCATCTCTCCCTCAACTCCAGTAAATCTAAAATACTAATTTTCCTCCCCAACAAGGTGTTCTCCTGTGACAAAAACGCTTTCAAGGTCCTAAGCCAAACCAACACTGCTATTGAAGTGGTCCCTTCTGCAAAACTCCTAGGCATCACCATAGATGAACACCTTAAATTCGATCTCCACATACACCAAAACATAAAGAAAACCCACCAAAAGTTAGGTATGCTCTATAGGAATAATCAATTTCTTTCAAACTCCTCTAGGCTGACCCTAGCAATTACCTACCTCCTACCCTCTCTACTATATGGAGCCCCCCTTCTAACTAATCTGTCTGCTTCCAACTCCTCAAAACTTGAAGTTTGCTATAATAAGATCTCTAAATTTGCCACTAAATCTAAAACCTCAACACACCACTGCCTTACCCTACAATCTTTAAACTGGTTATTCCCTAACCATCTAGACTATTTCCAACTAACCACCGCTCACAAATTAATATTCTACCCAGATAAATGCCCAGCCTTAAACAACATCCTTCCCCCATACATCCCAAACAGATCTCTGCGCTCTGAACACCAAAACCTAATCTCCATCCACAAATCTAAACATCCGTCTGGACAGCTTCTACTCTCCTTCTCCTTAGGTAAAAAATGGAACTCCCTCCCACCATCTCTTAGGACTATACCTAACAATGAATCCTTCAAGACCCAACTTTACTTATACCAATCATCCAAATGGAAATGTCCTTGCTTTCACCCTATATAAACTCTAGGGATTTCCCTCTCTAAGCTCTCTATACTCCTGCTCCACTCTACCCTCAAGTTTCTTTTTCCTTCCTCCAAAACTGATTCTGTTGACTTTCACTTGACTGTAAATATGTAAATACTGTAAATTCTGTATTGCCATTGAAAGACAAAAAAAAAAAATTTCTTTTGCCATATTGCACTGTCTATGATGTATATTATGCATGTGATTTTCCCTGTCTGTAAAAATTTATCTCTTGTATTTTACCTTTTACATTGTGTAACCTATTGTATTCACAACTGCTTGTGGAGCTTTTCTCCCCGGGCCTCCACTGAAAATGGGTACTTCTTGGCCCAATGGACTTCCCTGGTAATCAAACTGAAAATAAAAATAAATAAAATGTACCTCTCTGGACTATATGAAGAGACACATATCTGAACTCTCAGATTATGTCTCCCACGCAGGTATGACTTTAGCCCTAAGCAGCATTCTACCTTCATCCAGGATGGTGCCACAATATAAACAAAAATTATTGACTTCAACAATTGGCTTAGATGGTAGTGTCAGTCCAGGAGTATCCAGTATCTATCACCATCGGAAGACAGGGTTGGCAGGCCACACTGCTTTTCCAGAGATGGTCTGCACCTGTCTCCTCTAGGTATTTGGTTACTGGTAAAGGTGCTTGCCTCCCCTATAGTGCCATTTTTAGGTAATGTCAAAACAACAAAATTTCTAATGTAACAAAATCCACTCAAGGAAAACTCAGGGTTCTGCTGCTTAATACTAGGAGTCCAAACATGAAACTGCACTCCCTGGAAGCACTCCTCACCTTGGAAAATGCTAACATCTATGCAGTCCCTGAGACATGCTTCAAGACCATGGAGAGCAACCCAGCTGTGCAAGGCTGCAATGGCTTCCACACATTCAGACCTTAAAATGAGAGTGAAAGAACCAAAGGAAGAGGTATATTCATCATCATTAAAGCAAAGTGCACCTCGAGACTGGTCAAACTGTATGACTCTCTAGTACTACTCCATGTCCAATTAACTATAGGCAAAATACCCTACCAAATCATTGCTAGCTGTAGGTCCCCCACCATGAACCAAGAAAAGCACACCACCTACCTGGACTTACTGGAGACACTTGCCACACAGCCCAACACCTTAGTCATGGGAGATTTCAACTATCCTTCCATTGACTGGGTGACATACATGAGCATGAACTTGCTTTCTCAGAGGTTCCTGCACTTTGCCAATACAAATGCTCTGGAACAGATAGTCTTTACCCCCACAAGAGGCTCAAATGTCCTAGACATAGTACTCAGCAACACAGGGGTCACTACTCTCCCTCCTGTGTGATGCCCTCCCTGGTAAGGTTGGGCCATAAATCAGTCTCGTTCAAAGTAACTAATGAACCTGTCACCACCACAGGAGCAAAAAAACTAAAAAACTTTTCCAAAGCAAACTACAGCCTACTAACTGATGGTATAAAACGTTTTATATTCCTCACAATCACAGACAACAAAGATTCCTATGCAGAGGTGTACACAAATGCCCTGTATAAACACTTAAGCAACTGTATAGACTTGGCTGTGCCTGAACAGATTAAAACCAGGTCCTCCTGAAAAAAAAAGCCACCTGGTGGACCTCAGTATAAACAGGTTATAAAACAAATGGAAGAAACTAATGTCGAAGAACAAGAGGGAACTGACTCAACAGAGGAAGAATTTCCTACACAGTTTGAACAAGCAAATCAGAACTCTTGTAAAATCCTGTAAAGTTAATTACAAAGGCAAAATAGCATCCCTAGCTAAGGATAATCATAAGACATTCTTTAACTACATCCGACACCTAAAAAGGAATGCCCAGCTATGTGCCAAACTGGTAGTAGATGGTACCACTCATACTATACCTGAGGAAGTTGCCAACCTGCTAGCTGACAAATTTGGTGCAAACTTCACCACTGTCCCTGCCAGCATTACTTGATAGTATGCGTTTATATCACGTTATCAAAAGATGAAAATAGCGAATGCTATGTTATCGAACCTAAAATATCTAAACCACATAATATCGAACATTCAGAACAGCAAATTATTTCCTTGGGAAAAAAATCGCTATTCTGAAGCACATACACACAATGCAAGCACAACTAAAAAAACATCAATACACACACATACACTTATAATCCTACAATAACCCTACACTAAACTATACATACACTACTATCTATCCACTTACCTTAACCTAAACCCTATCCCTAAGGTTCGTCACTATCATACACTCACCTAACCCGCATCCTAACCCTAACTCACTTAACCCGCCCTAACCCTAATTCACCTAACCCGCACCCTAACCTTAACTCACCTAACCTACACCCTAACCCTAATGCACCTAACCCGTGCCCTAATCCTAACAACCACACAATCGCACACGTACCTGAACCTGACCCGTAACTTTTCACCACAGCGCTGAAAATAGCAAAGCCACAGAACTGGCCAACCAAATTCTTTCCCTAGGAAAGAATTCGGTGTTCTGCAGCTTTGCTGTTTTTAGCGTTCGCTCAAAACGGGTCGATATTAGAACATTCGAAGTTTTAAAACTTCGATGTTCTGAAATAGACCTGATAGCATACCCGACACCAGTCTTCTGCCTAATTATACTTCTCAACCTCTTAGAGCAAGAAATCTGGACAAAGCCACAAAAGATGGGGGACAAAGGACCAAAAATAGGGACACTTTTTAAATATTGCTCTTACAAACTTAGAAAGTTGATAGACTAACAGGTTTTGCATTATCATGAATTTTCTGAAGAATATAAAGTCTGAAACTCAAACATCTGCCATTATTTTCAGACTTCAGTCCTCAATAGTTTGACAGTTATTTGCCAGAAAACCACAATTTTAGGAGACACAGGCCAAAAATATGAGGCAAAAATCTGGACAATCTGTGAAAATCTAAACAGTTGGGAGGTATGTAGCTAGTATCTCTAGAGATCAGGTCATATCTGTGCTCTCCAAGGCCAAATATATGGCCTCAATGGGACCAGATAACATCCCAGGTTGCTTATTAAGCAATCTAAAACAGGATCTAGTGGACCCACTTAGGGTACTTTTTAACCATAGCCTGAGAACTGGCTTTGTTTCTACAGAGAGGAGAACAGCAACAGTAATCCCCTTGCACAAAGGGGGGCAATCAACTGACCATGGGAACTATAGACCCATATATCTAGCCAGCCCCATCTGCAAGGCCGTGGAAAGAATCATCATGGACCTTATCAACAAAGACATAGGTGACCTTCAAATTCTAGACCCAACCCAGTTTGGCTTCATTAAGAGTAGGTCATGCTTATTAAACCTAGTAAACTTCTTCGAGAAAGTCACCAAAGCCCTGGATGAAGGCAAGACAGTGCAAACTGCCTTTCTTGACCTAGCCAAAGCTTTTGACACAGTCACCACTCAGGTATCATTGAAAAACTCTCCCAGCTAGGGATTACCCCTTACCTCACTAGATGGGTAGCCAACTGGCTCATCAACAGAACACATACTGTCAAAGCTGGTGACTCCACCTCTACCAGTAACCCGTCACCAGTGGCGTACTACAAGGATCTGTACCTGGGCCCTTTACTGTTTGAAATCTATTTCTCAGAAGTCCAGGCTAAAGTAGATGGCCTTTGGCTTACCATGTTTGCTGATGATTGTAAATTGGGTGCAATCACTGAGTTCCCCAACGATGTTAACATATTACGGGAGGGGCTAACACAGGCAAATAACTGGTGTCAAAGCCATGATCTACTAAATGCAAAAAAGTGCATTATTATCCCCTTTGGCAAAGTGGCTTTCCCTGCTAATTACAATATTACCAACACTCCCCTAAGTTCAAACCCAGTGGAGCAAGATCTAGGAACACAGGTAGATGGCAATCAGAACTTCGATCACCAAGTTTCCGCAGTGGTAAGGAAACCCTTCTACATTGCGCATCTCATAATTAAAGGCAGGCTGTTATAACTCCAATGTACTTGACCCTCATCAGAACATTAATAGAGTACAATGCTTCCTTCTGCATGTACCTCACCAGACACCTGCAGCAGCTGAAGAGACCATAGAGGTTTCTCACCAAGCAAAAACAGGGCCTCCAAACCATGACTTACATGAATAAACTGAAAGCCCTGTCAATGTACTCTGTATCATATAGGCTGCTGAGAGATGACTTGTGTGTGGAATAAAGGGCAATCTCTGAACGTGCTCTGATGGATATCCTGCACATCCACAAGTCAAATGGCACAAGAGTCACTCACTTTAGGGATCTTAACCTAGCCTGTGACATTAACAGAACATGCTGGACAGACAGATATAGCTCCCAGAGATTGCTGATACTCTGGAATAAACTTTCAATTCACGTGAAGCAGAGGTCCTCACTAACCCTATTCAAGTACAACCTGGACAAATGGATGGGAGACCGCAAATTCAACCTGGGGGTGGCACCCATGTCCTTCATGGACAGGGATAGTCACTGATTATCATAGATGTGCTCTGTGAATTATATCCATTTGTTATACAATTAAAGTGTAGCATATAATAAATGTTTTAATTATGTAGCAAACTGAAAAATACTGCATTTCCTTAGCATATCAGATTTTTCCTCTGTGTTTTAAGTATGAAGCAAACTAAAAAAATGCATTTTCATAATACTGCATCAGTTGCTTTTTTAATTATATTTTTCATAATGCTGTTTGTTGGAGGGAGTTAGCATGCCTAACCCCCTTTATTAAATGAGTATTCTTCTGCAAAGCAGAAGAATTAAACAGAGAAACCAGTAATAAACAGTATTACAAAAAATATAGTTTGGTGAAAGGAAATAGTGGTCCCTACTGATAAACTGAACCAGACAAAATTATTACAGGGGTTAGAAAATATATGGCACTTCTGGCAACAGGGCAGCTAAATGTTATGTTGATTATGTACTTGAGTCTACCTGCCATCAATTTGGGCCTGATAATCGTCAGAGTCTCATACTTGTCTGTCTTCCATAGCAGCTTGTAAGAAATTAGTGCTTGCTGCCTGCTTCCCATCTCAGTGCACCATGAGTGCCTGGATCTCCTTGTTTCCAATCTTAGCACCTCATAAGGGTTCAGAATCTCCAGCATCTCACTCCAATAGTTTGTCACTGACAGGAGCAACATCTTACCCAAGCACACGCCCATAATACACCCGGTGAACTCTCCCCATAGTCAAGTGTCTCCTTCTGACAGCAAGAGTATTCAACCATCTCATGGCTTCCCATCCCTTTGTATTAGTGTCACGTTTGACCCCATTCTTCTCTGAGGTAGTAGCTTGAATCCCACAGAGTCCTTGAGGTTTGTAATGCCAGTTATATGAATTGTTGTTTCATTCCTATACAGATAAGCCACATAATTATTTAGTTTAGAAATCATAACACATTGGCATATTATGTCTGGCCTGCTTAGTACACCATGCAAAACATCCTCAGCAGAACTATCACAAACCCAGCCCATTCTCTCTATCTCTTGGATCCCACCTAATCACTCACTGTCGTGACTTATAGGCCATATATTTTACTGTTACTTAGCTGCATTATTTTAAATGATCACATCAGACATGTATGGCAGTTAGCACAGAGGGTTAAGGCTATGCAGTGCAGTTCCTGTGATGCAGAGTCTGATTCTCTCAGCCCTAATTTGCCTAATGTGTAACCCTGACTAAGTCATGTAACCAGACATAGCTTCTGGGTTATCCCTGAAGAGGGACTGTGTGCCTGATGGCCTAGCTGGTTAACAAATGGGTATCATCACTATTACTGTTTTTATGTTTGTGTTTTGATGCATCTTCTCTCTCTCTCTCTTTTCTCTCACATACCACACACACACACACACACACACACACACACACACACACACACACACACACACACACACACACACACACACATTCCACATAGATGTGCATTTAGGCACATATATTCAGCCAAAGTGCATATTGATTAAAAACTCACAGCATATATTGCCAAATTTGCACACAGTGTTTTGTAAGATCTGTTAATTGTTTCTAACTTTATTAACTTATATTTAACCATATCCCTTTCTCTCTTGTTTCATCTGTGCCTGTCTGTACTAGCTGCTCTCTAGTCTGCACCTTTCTTTGTGAGTACGTCATATTTCACTTAGAAAATGCGAGGCCTTAGGCATTCTCTTTGGCACATGTTTGTGGAGAATTTATATTTTAAATTGCTCTTCATTTCACAATTACCCAGTGAAAACCTACATGAAGGAGTTAGCAAAAAAAAAAAAAAAAAAGCAGCTGTTGAGAATCATAAGCAGTGTTTTAGATTTAAAACTTTCATTAAGTTATCATTGCTGATGCTACTTTATGTGATCACATGGTAATAAACAACTACTGCACAAAGTTGCACATTATAAACAGGATGGCAGGTTTAAATCACAAGCAGATATTTTCCCGAGCTTAGGTGTTATTTGGAAGAAATACAGTTCAAAGTATTAAATTTAAATGGTGGGACAGCAGAAGAACAGCAACAATTACTATTCCATTGGACATCAATCGGAAAGGCATTAACAGGGTTTTTTTTTCAGTTCAAATGAAAGAAAGAAAGAAAGAAAGAAAGAAAGAAAGAAAGAAAGAAAGAAAGAAAGAAAGAAAGAAAGGTAATTCCCAAGAAGGAAATATGGAACATTCTGGCTAGTATTAAATTTCAGAAACTGATACAGTTCTACTGACCATCAAAGATGGCTGAGGATTACTACTGCAGTAAACAACTATGAAAATAAAGAATATGTTACTGAGAAGTATCAAAGATCAGTGTCATTTTAATCTGCATCATTTTTAGGGGAAATGGACATCATCCCATTACACACATTAGAATAGAGAAAGACACAATTGCAATTACACCCCCCCAAAAATTGAGATGAACACCAGCCCAAAAAGCATTAAAGCAGTGATATAGAAATGGAGCACCTTAGGAAGAAAATGCAAGCCATTCTATTAAGAATCATGGGTAACCACCATTCAGAAGAACACCAGAAAAGAGAATAGATGCAGTTCTACTGAGCATTAAAAAATACGAAAACTATGAGTATAAAGACAGGAAATTGATAATACGTATAATTACACTGAGCTACTAAGGAATTAGAAACATGCATTCCACTGAGTACCAGCAGAATGAGTTGACAACATTATTTTGAATATCAGAAGAAAGACATAAATACTGATTCTTTTAACATTACATTAAGGGAGATTAACTCTCTCCTGCTGAGAATCAATAGAAGGGTTTAGACACTGTTTTACTAAGAATATATGAACAGAGAGTATTAATTGAATGTACACAGACACTCCGTATGAGAATGAAAGGAAGGACAACATGTGAGGTAGGAGACAGATATAGTTATGAGGCATCATGTGATGACACATTAATACTATCACGTTGTATATGTATGAAGGGAGATAGGTAAAATGTGGCTACTAATTTTGTGTATAAGAGAAAAGGAAGCCAATACCAGTCTATTGGCAGAGATGGAAAACTATTCCTACAAGCACCAACTTATCAAAAGAAGTAAAGCGGACACCATTCCATTCAACATATAATGAAATAGAAGTGAATCATTTCACTCAACATCTAATAGGATGGACTCCATTCTAGTGAATAGCTGGAGGAGAAGGTGGGTACCATTCCACAAAGTGTAAAAGGAGGTGAAAGTTGTAAGCTCTAACAACAGCAACAAATGATGTTCTTCCACTGAATATCTGAGGAAGGAAAAGGACACATTTCCTTTGAGTGTCAGGAAATTGCATTAGTTTTATTATTTTAATACACATGTAAAAATTCTTTGAGGTTGCTACCTGTTAATTTGGCATTGTAGGTTAGTTTTAGTTCTGTATATGTTTTTCTAGCAAGGTCTGAATATTAAGCATATTTTAATGCACAAACACCAATCCAGACACCAATCACTGCAATTCATAAGAAAGGCTGTAAATTGGATTATAAATTGGTTATGACAAAAAACACTGGACAGCAGTTCACCCTGACAGCAGGTAGGGTGACCAATAAGAAATTAAGAGGTCTAATTAATTCCAACAAGGTCAACTATGAGGTCAGGATAACTTCGCAGGTTAAGGCAATCAGAAGGTCTTCTTCAGCTAGATACAGAACCTTAGAGTAAACATACACCATATGCTGAACTGGTGGTGAATGGTACTATTTACACCAATCAGAGTGACATAGCAAATCTACTAGCTGATAAATTCAGCTAAACCTTCACCCCCCCCCCCAATCACTCCCAACTCCACCAGGTGAAATCTCCTCCAACATATTTCCCCCAGCTATCAGCAGGGGCCAGGTGCTGGCAACACTCACTAAAGCCAAGAACACCACCTCATGGGTCCTAACAATATCCCTGGTTGCCTCCTGAACGGTCCAAAACATGATCTGTCAGGAGCAGTTGAGGCCCTCTTCAGCTACGGCCTTGAAACAGGTTAAGTTCCAAGTGAATGTGGGACCGTAACAGTTATTCCCCTCCACAATTGTGAGCCATCAACTGACCCAAATAATGGCAGGCCATCAGTCTCACAAGACTAATATTCAAAGCCATAGACTGAATTAACATGGAAATGATAGACAAGGACACTGGCAACCTAAAGACACTGGACCCATCCCAGTTTGGCTTTGTTAAGGGAAGGTCATGCCTACTTAACCTGGTAGACTCATTTGAGAAGGCAAAGGATGAAGGTAAAACAGTGCATACTGCATACCTTGACCTGGCTAAGGCATTTGATACAATACACAAAAACCAAAAACAAGCCACGTAAACTTAGAAGCTGAATTCACTTTATGAGCATCTGGTACCTCGGCATTTCACCTTCAAGGATAAATTACAATCACATTACAGATCCTTTTATACAGCAATGCCCCCTACTGATTGGCTACACTAACATTCAAATACAATCTTTTCTACAAACATATAAATATTACAAAGTCAACATAAATACTTTATAACATTCACATGTTAAAACCTTATACAAAGCATTTTACAAAAAACTTATATATGTTCTTGCTGACACATTCAAATATTGCAATTTTATTCCATTGTGCCGCTCAGACTTGCTGGTTATATATTCAAATTAACCTCAAGGTTAAGACCCCATGGAGAAAGTGTCCCAAAGTTAATAATCATCCTGCTTTATAACCTAAGCAACTTTGTAATAAAATCACCCCCTCTCATATTATAAAGTTGACCCAACACACAAAAGGACAAAGTATCATCAGACCCACCACAGACCAAGTGAAAATGCTCAGCAACAGGACCGTTAATATTTCTCTTCCTAATATCACCCAGATGTTCTAAAATTCTAACCTTAACCTTAACAGAGACAAATGACTGGTGTCAAAGCGATGGCCTAAAACTCAATGCCAAAAATGCATTATAATGTAATTTTGGAAACTGTCAATACAGGTTAATTACTGCATTTATAAAATGCCCCTAAGAGTCAGGCCAGTAGTAAGGAATCTGGGAACATGTGGAGACAACATTCTGGCCTTTTACCCATGTGTAGCTAAGCTAATAAGAAAATCATTCTATGTCACTCAACAATTAATAAAAGGTATGACATCCAGATTCATACCACTTTACTCAGCCCTTTTCAGACCTATCATTGAATACAATGCCCCTTTTGGCATGCATCTAAGCCGACACTTGCAACAGGTAGAATGCCCACAAATGTTTCTTATTAGGAGAATCCAGGGCATGGATACCATATCATGCTCTGATCACCTAAAGGCTCTGTTTCTGTATTCAGATTCCTAAAGGCTGCTGAGAGGGAATCTCTGCTTGGCTCAGACCCAGCCCTGATAGATCTGCTGCACATGTGCAAAACAAACACCATCAGAAACACTAAATCCAGGGATCTGAACTTTGTGTGTGACATAGTAGAACATGGTGGAGAGACACATATGTGTCTCAAAGGATCCCTGTACTATAGAATAGGCTCTCCATCCATGTAAAACAGAGTTCACCCACTGACCCTATTCAAGCAAAATCTTGACAATTGGATGGGAAATCGTACATTTACCCCAGTCTGACCCCCATGTCCCTTATGGACAGAGGCAGACAATAAGAAATGTATTATCATAACTAGCATCCTCCCTTCAAATTCTTATCTACCTGCCTAATAATATGCCCCCCGTATGATACTTGGGACCCAAATCATTTGCGGTGTGCGGCTAGGCTTGTAAGGGTCCTAGTGGTCCTTAGCATGGTAACAGCTTATGAACTTATGAACCTGTGAATCTATGTGAGTATAATACAGATCAGTATTTGCATTAGGCTAGTTCTATACCTGTATCAGTGTAATTACAGAGTGATTAAGAGACAAAGTGCATTTTCCTAGATGAAACAAAGATTTACAATGCATTTGATTAGTCATGGTTAAAGGGTAGAGGGATAAAAAATTCACCTGACAGTTCAGAAAGATGGAAATTGTAGTTTTTGAATTATTTCTTAACTAAGCTTTTTTTATCTTTTGCCATGGTAAGAGCAAGGGAAATGACAATATTTTCTTTATAAATTATTCCTTTATAGAGGAATCTTATGTATTTGAGAAAATCTGATGGAAATGAATTTGACTTATTCCTATTTCATCTAAAGAACACATGAAGTCATAATTAGAAAACTGAAGAGATTAAATGCAGACATCTCAAAGCTGTATTCTGAAATGTATGATAAATTACTTGAAAACTGTTTGAAATGTCAAGAAAATCAAATTAGCCAAGTAAAGGGCATAGATTCTGCTTAGCAATTTTTGGTGTTAGAATAGTTTGCCTAACAACTCTTCTAGCAGAGTGTAAATATTAATTTGTTTCATTAACTTGTCATTGGTGACTATCGGAAGGGGTAGTGCAGACAGAATCATGAGAAGCATTCAACAGAGTATGGGAAATAGGATGGAAAGGAATGTAGGTAGAATGTTAAATGTACTTAAAAGCAGACTGCATATCTTCATTGATTCTTTTGACCTTCAAACATTAGCAATTTAGTGTAGTGTTTAGTCTTGGTGACTTATTTTTTATGCTAAACTGCAGCTTTATAACTGTTCTAACCTTGCTACAAACTAAAGATAAAAGTCACTTTCTATATCCAACTTCTGAAGAGTAAAAAATATGAGAATAATTTTCAGTCATTAAGTTTCAATCTCTAGACAAAACTGCAAAGCAGTTAGTCATTTTCTAACTAAAGGTATCTATTTATGTAGAAGATAAGTTTTTTAATGGCATCGTGAGAGCACTGTCTAGTTAAATTGTAGACGTAATCAGTGCATTTATTACATGGATAGATATACTTTTTACTAGTAGCACTATACACAGTGTCATTATCATGATGAGTGTAAGACCAAGGATTGTCATTATCTGCTTAATTCATTTGAAGGTCATGTGGGAACTAGACCCTATTCCAGCAATCAGTGGGTGCAAGATTTAGAAAGTATTCCTCAGCAAGGCACCAGTCTGTTGCACACAGGTGCATATAAACACAACCCCCCCCCCCCCCACACACACACACACACACACTCAGGCGCACATGGCATGCACTCATAGAGATACCTTTTCCATATGGGATGCAATCAGAGCACCTAGCAAAAACCTCGACAGACATGATGAAGACATACTGACTGTATAGAAGGCATCCCAGCTGAAAACTGAATTGGAAGACCAAGCACTATGAGAAAGCAGCTGTGAAATATAACAGTTTGTAGGAATTTGTTTACTTGGCATGTAAAACTAACAGGCATTTATAGTCCACACACAAATTCACACCACTGATACGTAGCAGATGCTGCGATTTGTAAAACACAATAAATGAAGTGCAGATGTTTAATCACAATTTCCAGATAAGGAAAAAAATGATCAGGTTTGCAATGGTGTACAGCTTTTTTTTCCTCAGTTAGGTCATATTAGACAGTTACCAATATTCTGTGTGTGAATTTTGACAATGGTCAATTGTTATTTGGTAATAACTGCAGCACTACCACTCCTGTGCAATGATTTGTCTCAAGACTTTTCACTGTTTGTTGCCTGGTAATGATTTGGCATATATTGCATATTTTATTTATATATACACTGAATGCAGGGTTGCCAGTATTCAGATATTGCACATTTATGCTATTTCTTTCATTAGCGGTGATAACACTTTTGTCATTTTACAAATTTTCCAAAAAGAATTTCATTACGTTTTGTCCATTTCACTTTCTGCAAAAATATAGCATCAATGTTTTTAAAATATTTCAGACACAGTAAAATTTTTAACACTTCTGCGCATTCTTATTTTTTTTAATCGTCAGTATATGGAGCTTATAACTCTACATGTTTTGCAAAGAACTATGATCACATGCACAGTTACAACCTTTATTATGTGTTCTTAACATGGATGCCAAGCTTCACCTCTCGAGCTTCATTCTTGAGGTGATTTATTTTGGCATCCTTGACAAATACACATAATAAGCATATCATGAACAGAGACCTGATCATAATCTTTTCTCTCTCATCGTGTGTGTGTGTGTGTGTGTGTGTGTGTGTGTGTGTGTGTGTGTGTGTGTGTGTGTGTGTGTGCGTGTGTGTGTGTGTGTGTGCGTGTGCATGTGTGTGTGTGCGTGTGCGTGTGTGTGCGTGTGCGTGCGTGTGTGTGTGTGTGTGCGTGTGTGTGTGTGTGTGTGTGTGTGTGTGTGTGTGTGCATGTGTTTTCATATGTATGTGTGTGTGAATGCATGTGCACCTATAGATAACACACACGCCTGAATGCATGCACATAAAAACATGTACACATGCATGCCAAAAGACTTAAGAGGGGGAAATTATAGAGGACTCCTAGAACAGAAGGAAACACTTTGGAAAGACACAACAAAGGTTTTATAGATTTTGCTTAAATGGATTACACTAACAGAATATAGCTATGTTTATGATTTTTACATGCTATATGCCAAAGCTATGATTTTAAAGTAACAACAAAGTATGAGAATGGGATAAGTAATCAATGGATTATACAACTGAAAGGGTTATTTGTGAGTTATGATAGTGTGAAATAAAGCAAATGAATACAACTTAACAACAGGACATATTTAGCCATTTTATCAACAGAAATATAATTATTCTGTTATACAGATTAATTCAGTATTTAAATAAAATTGTTTTTGTTTAAAAGATTTACCCTAAACATGTGTCATTATGTATACTCAAGCAAACCAAGATTAAAACAATTGTTACACCCAGAATTATAATTTGCATATTATTTGCCGGGATAAATCAGAGTAACACGATTTGACCTTTGACAATTGCATGTCTGAATGACAAGATTTAAGTGATAGGAGTATTTTATTTTATCATAAACATCTGTCATTTGAGCCTTCAGATTGTCATAAAAAAATTAACATTAGATGATGCATCATAACAGAGGATTATCCATCAAACTTATAGTCACCTAATACTTGAGGCCATAAAATCTGAGCTTCCAACAGTGTAATAAAGCTTGTTCCATAGATCCTTAATAGGAACACATATTGCAAAGCCTAGCCTCCTTAGTTTTATATTTCATCAGACCTTTAACAGGTAGTCTACCTGGCATTAATCTCCATAAAAAATACTTTAATTCACATTCTCTAGAAAACATTGCTCCTTAGCAGATACTGCTACTAACAAAGGAGATAACTCACTCCAAGGTCTAATGTAATAGTATCAATCCATTAAAATGTATAGCACAACCTCTTATTTTATATAAACTAAGTTATGGAGAACCCCCATAAGATATATTTCTGTTTATATCCATTAGTAAGGTAATGAGATTCAGGTTTCTCCTTTCTTCCAGCTTCATGATCCCAAACTTCTTTACATTTATACTATAAAACTTGTTCTAATAAATTTAAGCTTCTGTTCTGTCTTTTTAGAAGAATCAAATGTAAATCCAGAGATACCAAAAATACAACTGTGTTATAAAAACTAGTCCACCTTCACCCTTGGTATAGTATATGACTCCCATTTTAACAGGGTTAAGCCCACTACCCCATATAAAAGAAAAAAAAAACAATTCCAATAATATTTTTGCTGTATCTTTGGGAAAAGGATAAACACTTCCTATATAACCTAACTTGACCAGAATAACAAATGTCATCATATAAACTTTCATTTGGAAAGATAAAGAAAAAGATTTCCATATCTTCAACACGGTTTTAACCTTCTTTAAAAATTCATCATATTGTTTATAATAAACTATAGAATTACCAAAGGCAGCTCCTAGTATTTTTATAATTTTATTTTGAAAATTAATACTTTGAAAAGGGGAAGCAATCCCAAATCCCTTACATTCTTGAACATTAAATTGTAAGCTTACAGTATGCACTTTCTGTTGTAAAACCAAAAATCCTGCCCTATATCAGCAATGCTACATGCCATTATATTTCAGTGATCTGCAGAAGAGAAGTATGTAGGAATCAAAACAGAATCAGCAAGAATATATGACTCTTATTTGTGAAGCAATACTCATTCACACAATATAGCATTCATAACTAAACTAAATACAAACCACTCAGCAGGCAACCCTGTTTTACATCTCTTTGGATATGAATTGCTTTCCCTAAATATCCATTAATCAAAGGGCTAGTCTATGAACTGTAATTATCATTCAAAACCAATATGATTTTATTGCTAACATTATAACTTTTCAGGATATCCCATAAGCTGTCATGAATGACATTATAAGCTTTGGAAATATCACAGACCAGAAGTAACCCCTTTCCATTCTGAATTTCATCAATAATTTCACATAATAGGATCAATAAGTCTTTTATATTTTTTCCTGGTATCCCTAAAATCCCATTATAGAATAATTTAACAGTAACTTTAGATAATCTTTGCTGCACAATCTTACAAAATATTTTATAATCAGTGTTATTAAGAGTCAGGGGTCTCCAGCTGGCTAAATTAAATGTATCCTCTTTCTTATATATAATTTTTAAAACCCATCACAAAGAACTGTGTGTTTAATATCATTAGAAAGCCAATCATTTAAAATAGACAAAACTTATCTGAAACAATGAAATTCAAGTATAAAAAGAAAAGAGTATACTGGGCGATGTATTTTTAAAAATAGTTTTTAAGACCCTATTTAATTCATCCAAAGATATAGGCCATTCCAGAAACTCATTATCAACTTTACTTGTTGTGGTACTTTCCATACTCTTGTGCAGGTTATCTGTTTAGCATACATATACATTATATAATTTTTAACATATTCCATAATAGCATCTTGAGTAACAAAAAATGTGCCATCAGCACTTTATAAGGTCCCCATATGAGTGGTGTCATAAGGGAAAACTTTGCCCTTTGCCCCTTGAGCAACATATTTTTGTTTGTAATAATAAAGAAGTATTTTTTTCTTTAGTAATGTCTTGCAACTTTTTTTCTAAAACCTGCATAGCATGTATATTTCTTACAGCAGATTTATAATCCTATATGAAATTACAGTGCAAAGTTTTTTAACACATTCATGTATCTTTCTCCAGTACACAATATAAAGTTTTGTACTTGTACTTATGAAGAGACCACGCTTCAGTTAGAGATGGGTTTACATCTACCAAAGTCAAATGTTGCCAGAGTTCTACATTCTGTTATTTCCAATGAATTGTATCTAGAATTTTCCCAGTCATTTGTTTTAATTCCCTTACCTAACAGGGTTTGTTTATTAAATCCTCCAAGGACAAAGAATAATGCTTTATACTCACATAAGGACCAAGTATCAGTATAAACAAAGTAATCAATTGCAGTAGCTAAAGATGCCCTTACATAAGTGTGCCCTAAACTAGGCCTTACTTTAAGTTTTCCTGTGTGCAAAACCTCCCAAAAGCATTTGACATCATTATTAACCTTTCCAGCACATTTTTGTAAGTGACAATTTACATCACCAACAATGATAATAGGTGAATAGACTAGTACATATGTCTGCAAGGTCGTAAATAAATTTTCACATTGTTTTGCAACAATAGCTTATACAGAAATAAGACAAACTACATCAAAAGAGTAGGAAAAGTCAGACAATTAAATGTCCTGGAATAGGGACTGTGACATCCAATAATTTCAAATGTTTTTTGTATAATATTGCAAAGCCACAACATAGTTTTTTTTCCCAAAAGACCAGTAAACATTATCATCCCAAACAACTGATACCCATCTCTGTTGTATTTCACTTAGTAATCTGACATCAGGCAAACAAATTACATCTGTAGAGAGAAGTTAACATTTTTTCTAAGACTACAAGATACCGGCATTCATTTATAAGGTTGTTAACCCTAAGAAAACATACTAGAATGTTATCCCTTTCCCTTTTTTTGTAGGTGCTTCATCCTACATTTTAATGTGCGTTTTCTAACACATTCCCCGTAGTATTAACAGTATCATTAGTGCTATCACTAGCATGTGTGTTAATACATTCACTGTTACCAGTATCACTTTGTTCCATTTTTATTATTAGTACCCATAACTATATGAATCAGCTGTTCATCAGTATCATTTTCCCAGCTAACAGTTTTATTTGCAACTTCATTCTCAAATATAGGATTCTCATGTAGTATAGAAGCAGGTGTGGGCAGGATTGGTTTATCAGTCTCTTGAACCTGAGGACCATCAAACCAAAAATGGTCCATTCCCTTACAATTCCTACAAAACTTAACATAAGTTTTGAAAGTATGACCTAATTTCCCACACTGAAGGCATTTCCTTTTAGTACAATTTTGAATTCAGTGATCAGAAGATCCACAAAAGTTGTGGTTGCCCTGCATAATGCACATAAACTTTTAAACCATGTTGTTGTTGTTGGTCTTTTGGCTTTTCCCAGTTAGGGGTCGCCACAGCAGAACTCCAGTCCGCTAATGATTGGCAGTTGTTTTTTATGGTGTTGAGTTACCAGCCTGATGCCCAACCTTCTAAGAAGGCACGCCCATTCAACGCATGTCTTTCGAAAGCCCACTCGACCGCGGGGAGGACATGCAGACTCCACACAGAAGGCACTCCCAACCCAAGCCGAGAATCGAACGGGAGAACCTCTTGCTGTGAAGCAACAATGCTACCGCTGCACCACTGTGGAATAAATCATACATATGAATAACACAAGGAATATAAACAATTTTTTCCTGTGACATTTTCAGCATGACCCAAAACGCCGACACACCAGTACAAATGTTTCTATCATCATGTTTTATTTTTTAACCTCAAAAACAGAATGGAAAAGAGAAGAAAAGAATGTTTTAACTTGTTCAGCTTGAATATCAGCTCCATGAAACTGCATCACAACATGACATTTTTCTTCAATATTCATACCAACAAATGTATAACTAGCCCATAGAAGACATTTTTTTTAAGTCACGTTTCTGAAGAAAGCTTTCAGCAAGTGCAAAAGTTTCAAAAGTTAACAGCAAAAAGTTTCTTTCCCTACATGGATACTCTTATATCTCTACCAGAGAAAACTAAAGGAGATATAACAGTGCCTCAAATAACATGCCGGTCGATTTGCTGGCCTGAAATAAGTAAAAATTGTACAACAGGTAATCTTCTAGCCTGATAAGGAAAGTTTGTAGTTGAGGCTGTTTTCTGAACCACATTTGCATAGGTTATAGGCTTTTACTTCAGTAGATCACAAACAGCACTTGTTCCATGCATCTCAGAGGAACAAACATAGTGCGAGCATGCTGCGTGCTTTTAAACCACTGACCCCAAATGCATAGTATCCTGTTCACCTTCCTGATTATAATGATCCATTATATCTCACCAAGAACCAGGCAATTTTTTTATTATCAGCCTTCATAAAAAGTTTTGGCACTCTGTCATGTCCTTACATCTTCCTATTCTTTCATTTATGCACCCTTTTTTCTTTATGTTACTCCTTCCATGGATACATACAGAAATACTTTTCCATAATATTATTATACCATGCTTTCCTCCCATTTTCAATCTTTTTGAAGTTTATCAAAGCCAAGACCAGTATCCAAGTAAAGGTCAAGTCAGCAGGCAAGGAACATATGTATAAATCCTAAAAACGTACTTGACACACCACAGCAGAAGCAATAAAATAACAGCTTTAATAAAAATAAATTAAAAAAGGTGAGTGATTCCACAGCACAGGACACAGCTTCTTCAGAACAATAAAAAACAAAGACATAACCCACCTATATTTAAAATCAATAATGACTAATCAAATAAGAATAATAAAGTGACAAAATTCATTCTCATTCATAAAAAGAAAATTAATAGCCAGTCAGAGTATTCTGTAGGTCCACAAATCAAACTACAGATCTGTGCCATTTAGCCAATCAAATTGCTATCTATATGCACAATTCACCACCCTGATCTAAGCCATAATGGCCAATCAAATAAACAATTAAGTATTATTTCCATTTATAAAAACTAACCAATCAAGTGCTATCTATATACTTGAATCAAAAAATAGGTCTGTGCCATAACAACCAATCAACTAAAACAGGAAGTGTTGCTTTCATATATCACACACTTTAGCCAAAAAGCTACAATGATAATGAACTTAGTATTTCAAACCATGATTCTTCAATACTGGTTTATAGATAAAGCTTCAATTAAGCCTGGAGTGCTGTAGGCTTTCAGACACATAATCCATTTAAGTTCAGCACACTCGGTTCTATTCCTTATATCGCCACCTCTCAAGTTTAAGTGGATGACCTCTAAAGCTAAACATCTGAAAGTATGACCAGCTCCAAGCTCATTCACATACCTTGCCAAGGGACTCTTATTACAACTTTTACAAATATCATTAATTTATTTATTTATTTATTTTATTTATTTATTTTACATTTGTTAACTGGGAAATTCCGACTGGACCAGGTCCATTTTCAGCGGAGGCCCGGGGAGAAAAGCTCCAACATCAAGTTATACAAATACAGTATCTCCAGCATAATACACAAAACAGGTTACATCATGTATGCTGAGCATAGTAATATAACAAGAATTAATAAAAACACTCCAGGTAAAAGATATAGAACATGGGTAAAAAGACAATGTCAGTCATACTTTGGTAAGAAAAGAAAATATATCAAGTAAGATTCTACAGTTAAAAGTACCCTTTCAGATGACCAAGCCTACAGGGGATCAGAGCTCCAGCATGTGATCAGAGAGGAAATTAATAGTAGTATGGGTAGGGTTATGTGATACAAGGGCATAACCATGTACTAAGAAGGTGCGATTTGAGGGAGTTTTTGAATATGGATGTGGAGGGGGCAGTGGACACAGATAGGGGAAGAGAGTTCCAATTTCTGGCAGCGGTGTGGGAGTAGAGTGCTTTCCCTGCATTATTGTTAGCCTTGGTGATGGAGAGGAGAGATTTTTCACTGGATCTTAGGTATCGGTTTGTAGTATAGATAGTAAGTAGGTTGGATAATGAGGGGGTTTTTTCAGGATATTTGAGAATATTGTAGGCTGTGCCCAGCTGGTGATAGTTAAGTAGCTGTGGTAGCTCAAGCCATTTTAGTTCTTTTAGTGCAGCACAGTGATGGGTTCTATAGGTTGAGTTAGTAGCAAACTTGGCTATTTTATTGTAGCATGATTCTAGTTTGTCTAGGTCACATTGTCTGATTTGGGTAAAGATTGGTGCTGTATAATAGAGTTGAGAGGAGGTGGCTTTGTGCAAGAGTGACTCTTGCTTTTGTGAGAGAAAGGACTTATGCCTGTATAGGGAGCCTAGTTTTTGTGTACTAGTTTTATGGTATGTGAGATGTGAACATCAAAGTGGAGATTATTGTCTATTTCAATGCCCAGAAGTTTGGTGTGGTTAGAAGGGGAGATGGTGGTGCCGTCATTAGAGGTTATGGTAAAGGAGAGGGTTTTTTTTATCTATTAGGGGTAAATAGTAGCAGTTTTGTCTTTTTGGGATTTAGAATTAGTTGGATCCCAGATATCCATTTTTCTACTGAGATAAAGGTATCTTGAGTGAGTGTACATAGGGTGGTGGGAGATGAGGTGGAGCAGATCAGAGTTGAATCATCTGCATATTGTATGAGTGTGGCATGTTGTGTAGAGCATTTGAGGTTATTTGTGAAAATAGAGAACAACAGCGGGCCCAGTATAGAGCCCTGTGGGACACCTATGGTGGCTGGGAGTTGTGTAGACAGAGTTCCTTTCCACTGGACTGATTGTTGCCTGTCAGACAAGTAGCTTCTGAACCAGGCTATAGTAGAGGAGGTGAAGGATAATGATGTTAGTGAGTCTAGTAGAATGGAGTGGGAGACCATATCAAATGCTTTTGAGAGGTCTAGGAAAATGGCTGATACATATTTGTTATCATCCTGTGAAGGTTTATATAATTAGTGAAAGATAAAAGGGCTGTAGTAGTGCTGTGATGTGGATGGAAACCGTGTTGTGTGGTAGATAGTAGATTGTGTGTGTTAAGAAATGTCATCACTTGCAAGTGGATGCATTTCTCAAGAATTTTGGATAAGGGGCAAAGGATGGCAATAGGTCGGTAGTTGGAGAATTCATAAGAATTACCTCCTTTATGGAGAGGAATGATGCGAGATACTTTCCAGAGTTTGGGTATGTAGGATTCTAGTATGGAGCGGTTGATAAGGATGGAGACAGGATATGATAAGGAGTCACTAGCCATTTTAGGTATGCAGCAGGTATGTTATCAGCTGCTAGTGTGGTTGGCTTTAGTTTTAGGAGGAGTTTTTGATAGTTGAGGTGGGCACTGGTGATAGGCTGAAAGAGGGGTGGTGTGGAATAGGTTATGTTGTGACTGAGGTAGACTGTTTTTGGTTATTTGACTGGACAGGGCTAAGATGGATTTAGTAAAATGGTTATTAAATTGAGAAGCTATGTCTAGGGTATTGTTAGTAGAGATGGGTGCTGGGGTTGTGGTTTTGCCTGGCTTTAGTAGGGAGTTAATGGCATGCCAGAATTTTTGTGGACTATTTGAATATTTCCTTTGGGCGCTAAGAAAATAGTTTTGTTTGTTTATTTTGGATTCAGCCTTGGCCTTGTTCCTAAGCTGTTGATAGTATTGTCTGGAGCTAGGGGTTTTGTCAGTTTTCCAGATTTTCCAGGCTTTATCTCTAGCTTTTAGTAAGGCTCTGGTGTCTCTATTTAGCCAGGGTGCGTAGTTGGCTTTAACTCTGATCTTTCTGCTGGGAGCTAGACTATTAAGGATGTTAGAGAAGGTTGTATTGAAGTAGTCTACTGCCTGGTCTAACCCGAGTGTCCGTAGTGGTTCCCAGTTGCAGTGGCTTAGGACAGTATTTAGGTATCGTGGGGTAAGGTTACGGTCATCTCGTATAAATTTGTAGACTACTGGTTTGGGGTGATTGGAGTGTTTCTGGAGTAGGAAGGTGGGAGATGATCACTTAAGTCATCTGGGAGGCAGCCTACTGTATAGTTTTGTTTGGGATAGTTGGTTAGTGTCCAGTCCAGTATGGATTCTCTCTTTATTTTCTCATCTATTCTAGTTGGTTCTTTAATTAGTTGAGAGAACCCATATAGATTGATATGTGTAGAGGGGCTGCTGGAGTTACAGGTTGCCCAGTCAGTGTTAAGGTCTCCTAGTAGGATCGTTTCCTGAGGTAGATTGTCCTTTGTCCAGTGTAGGATGTCTTCTATTATGAGCGAGTTGTTGCCTGGAGGTATATAGCAGCATATTATATTAATCTTCTTGGTGTTTCTTATGGATAGGACAGAAAACAGGACTTCAGCAGTTTGAAAAGTGGGTGGTGTGGTGTGCAGGAGCTGGAGGTTAAGGGTGTTTTAAAGAGAATGGCTACTCCTCCTCCTTTCCTGTTTGTTCTATCAGATCTAAGTGTATTATACCCTGGGGGAAGAAAGACTTCATCTTGGATACTGGGTGTAAGCCAGGTTTCTGTAATGGCGAGTATATCAGGGTTGTAGTGGGCTATGAATGCATGTAGGTCTGTTAGCTTATTGGTAATACTTCTTATGTTGAGATTTAGGATTAGCAGGTCAGATGTTTGTCTAGCTGAGAGGGGACCTGGATTTGGGTGAATGCCACCAGAGGTTAGCAGAATTTGTAGGAGTGTCAGTATGTGTTTTTTAATATTAATTGTTTGCGAGCTTGGTCTATGAGAGTTTTTCTTAGTGTGATGAGATGGTGCAATTTTTGTTAGTGAGTAATATGTAGTTGTAAGATTTTTGATTGTAGGGCAGATGTAGAAGTCTGAGTGGGTTTGAGAGGGTGGGCTAGTGTGGGTAGTGTGATAACAGTTGTGCAACGGTAGATCTATTTGTAAGGAAGTTAGGAAGGTTAGCGATAGTAGAGCTAGTGATAGGGATGTGAGTGTGGGTAACATGATACTACTTTGAGTGAGAAGTACAACTAGGATTCCTGGTTGGTTGTGTGTGAGGGTAGAGTTGTGTTGCCTGGGAATGTGTTTTGGGAGTGGGATCAGTGTGGGATGTAATTGGATTGGGGGATGGGGGGGAGGTAGGATGAGTGGGTTGGGCTAGTTGTTAGGGAATTAGGGGTTGGACTACTGGTCAGGTGATTAGGGGTTAGAATAAAAGTAGAAGTAGTGGGGGCGGGTGGGAATAGGGGGCAGGGAGAGGAGCGGAGCAAGCCCGAGCGCAGCGAGGGCGAGCGAAGCGGGCAAACACCGACTCGAAGTGTTTCTTTAGGCTTTGGTAAGTATGTAATGTTAGCTTAAATTGTAATATGTTCAACTGAAATTTATTAATGTGTTCTAAAATTCTGTCTTTAAGAGGGTGGGTCATCTTCCCTACATAAAAGCATTCAAAGGCCGGGCACTTTATATAATAAACAATGTTAGCTGTCCTGCAGTCAGCATATAAATTAAGAAAGACCTTATAGTTTGTAGGTGTATGTTAAAAGAACTGCAGACCCAAATGTGGCTACATGCACTGCAGGACCTACAAGGAAATGTACCTTCATGAAAAGATCAGGCTATCTCAGAGTCAAAATGCCTATAACATAGGTATCATTTCAATGAAACATTGTTGCAAAAGGAAAATTTAGGCACAGGATCCAGTAATACGTTCAATGTCGTATCAGTCATTACGATAGATCAATTCTTCTTTATTATATCACAGACTGTCCAAATATTACAGGAATAGGTCAAAACTATTTTAGGACCAGGAACATCATGTTCATTCTGTACATTATTATCATGATGACCATCAAAAAGGGGTAGCAATAGTATCCTCTCAAACAACAAACCTTCTCCATGGTTCCATGTACTTCTTTATTGGAATAACCACATGCAACAAACTCAGCTGAAGCCATTCTCAGTGCTTCAGTTGCATGACTGTCATCATTATGTAATCTAGATATTCTGAGTAGCTGCCCTTAACCACATTCTTAGTAACATGCCAAGGATGCATTCTAGTTCTATGCAGGATATTATTCTTCCTACAAGATTTTCTATACTTTTTCATGGAGATATTACCTAGAGCATCTTTGCTGACCGCCACATCCAGAAAGTCAATGGAGTCCTGGGAAAAATTGAGAGTAAAACATAAAAAAGTAGTAGTGGAGTTTAAGGGTAACTCTGATAGTCTTATGCTGTTTGTAGACTATCTATACTCCATCTCGGCATGCCCCATAATACAGAATGGTGAATTGAACTGAAAATATTACTTAAATTCTCTACCAGTAATTTTGCATAGACATTTCTATACAATGTATTTTCTTCTAATTCCCCTGATTTTGCGTAATAAATCTTGAACCCTTTTCCATTTTTACCATATATGTGTCCATTTACAACTTTACCCACTTTCTCTTTTATTCTTTTTTGTAAATTGCTCATGAAACGTTTATAATCTGTTTTGTTTATTACTATTGGTCTCTAATTCAGTAACTCTCATGTATCACCCTTTTTACATATGAATCTAACAACACCCTTACACAATTCTTTGTGCATAAACCCTTTGTCCAATCATTCAATACCTTTACAAACAACTTTTTTGTCTAATGTCATATTCTTATACATCTTATAGTCTATTCCATCTGATCCTACCACTGAATCAAGATTCACTACTTAAAAAAACATGTTCTAATTCTTCTATTATATTTTTCCCAAATCCTTATTATCTTTATCAGAAAATGTACATACATTCCATTCCTTACTAATTTTTATTCTCTGTCCTTTAAATAATGTCTTAATATGTTCTTTTATTACTTCCATAATTTTCTCTTGTGCATTATATACTATACCTGATGAGTCTTTCATTTCTCTCAAAACACTATTATTCTCTTTAATTATTTTACTTAAATATGGTGCAATTTTTTCTATTTTTCCTTGTAAAAATATCTTTGCTTATACAATAAATGTTTTGTTCTTTTCTTGTTCAACTCATACAACTCCTGTTCCTTAACAAAAACAAACAAAAAACTTTCACCATTCTTCAATAAACAGTCAGTAGTACCATTGATTAACTTCTTACACTTTTTCTTTTCCATATTTCTTTTTTCTTTTTTCCAATATTATGAAATACTTTTTAAACTTCTGTTTAAAGCTTAACCATCACTCAATCCTTATAAAACTTTCTCATCTTGACATGATCTTGCCATAATTTCATTATGTCCTCTTTCCCTGTATCATCCCATTTCACCTTGCTTACTCTTTTTAAAACCTTTACATAGTTTAATATACTCAGAATTTCCCGTTATCACAATCCAAATTGTCCTATAATATGAAAACCCTGTCATCAGAACACCTTCTTCTACTATTAATAAACTTTCTGGCAATAAAAAATAGTCTATTTCCATTTCCTTTTCTCCTCTTCTATATCTCCATGTCTTTTGATTCCACATTCTTAACTGTTCATATTTTATAATATCCCACACTAATTTAACATCCTATGATTTATTTTTTTGCTGTCTTAAATTACAATTAAAATATCCTGATACAATAATCTCCATATTAATTGCTACATATTGAATAATGTTTCTAAACAACTCTTCTCTCTCTCTCTTTTTGTTATGTATACATAAATGACAATAATTATAATGATATGCACCATCCATCTTACGTCAACAATTGTGGTTCTACCTGCTGTAAAAAAGTAACATCTGACACTTTTATTGTATCTTTATATAAAATACATATTACCGAACATGTCTCCCTCTCAAAATTCCAAATTACAATTTTTCCCCACCATATTTCTGTTTGATATCTCTCTCCATGAGATAAAATTCTAATGTCTTCTAGAATAATTATATCACTTTCTTGCTTTTACACCACTCAAAAATCCCTATTCTTCTTTCTAATGTCTTTACATTATTAAGTGCTAGAACTTTGCAAGGAATTTTGCCTTAATGCAATATATATATATATGTGTGTATGTGTGTGTGTGTGTGTGTGTGTGTGTGTGTGTGTGTGTGTGTGTGTGTGTGTGTGTGTGTGTATATATATATATATATATATATATATTATATATATAAAATAATATATATATAGATTTTATATATATATATATATATATATATATATATATATATATATACACACACACACACACACACACACACACACACACACATTTATATATATATATATATATATATATATATATATATATATATATATATATATTCATCCTTTCCCTTTCTTTTTTCCTTTTTAAATCAATCTGTAATTTTCCTTTTCCTCTCCCGCACACTTTTACCAATAGAATTTCTTTTCTTTTTTGTTTAACTATATTCCAGTTAACATTATCACTATCACTCAACACTGACTATTCTTCCTCTAGGCTTTCTATAGTAAATTCTTCCTTTATATTAACTCTTTATACCTGCTTGTTCTCTATCTAGTATACTGTTTCTGTTTGTGTTTCCACTGTTTCTAGCTCTTTCTCTACAACATTGCTCTTTTTACCTTCCTCTGTTAATTTCTCTAGCATTTCTGACTCTGTCTCCTTTCCTTTTTCTTCACATTTCCCAACACCTCACTTCACAATTCCTTGCATCATGTCCTATTTTACCACATGCAAGACATCTTCTTTTACCACAGTTGTTCATTAAATAATTTATAATATCTGAATTCACAGTTCTTTGCTTCATGTCCTATTTAACTACATGCAAGACATAATCTTTTAACACAGTTGTTAATTAAATGATCAATTATTAAACATAAGAAACAAGTTTTAGGCTGCCCCCATTATTTCACCATACGTTTGTCACCTTCAGCATTTATAATATTTAGTATATGTACAATACCTTCATTTTCCAATCTCAAAATCACATTACAATCCCATACCCCAGTCTGCAAACCTCTATTATCATAAACTTTTGATAAATCCTATACATTTTTATATAACTTTAATAAATGCCCTTTCAAAGTCTCTTTTTCTACTTAGTTTCCTTATAAAAGGGTTCCATGGTGTACAGTTTTTCTTTTTTTTTCTTGTATTCTTCTAAGAATTTTTCCATTATCTAGCCAGTCTCAGAAATAATGTCATGAAAAGTTTGTCTATTTATGTGTATAAATGTTCTTACTATGTTTAGTTTGATTCCTAATGTTGCAATTATTTCATCCCATGCCTTATATCTGTCCAATTCTGAGTTTTCCTGTTTCTCCATATGCACCTTGAAAAGTCTCTTTTTCCTTAGTCTGATTTCTTTCTCCTCTTTCTTATTTTCCTTCCCTGCATTTACCATCTCCAGATACATTTTTTTTTACATCTCTCTCTTGGATTTGTTGCCCCTCTTCCCTCTGAATCTTCAACATCAGTTCTCCCCAGGATACATCTTTGCCATTCTCTGGTTCACTGATATTTAACATGTCCATTGATAACTCATCCTACAACCTCATCCTACAACCCTCCCAACTGGAGAGTTGTTACAACATGTTCTTGTGTTGTTACCTCCTCCTCAAAGAGGTTTAGTTGAAACAAATATTTTGAACCCATCAGCATCAACACTACCTCTTTCTCAACCTCCTGATACTGCTCTTGAAAAATCTTGACTGCCTTTTCTAATGACTTCACAACACCATTACATTCTAAAAATGACTCCCCTATATCTAATATCTCCGTTGCCAGAATATCCACATCTCCTGCTCAAGTAACACCACCAAAATCTTTAAATATACTCTCGCTACTCGTGACTCCTTCCCTGTTCTCTTTCTTTGTTCCTGTTTCTCCAAGCCACCTCCGCACTTGGACTAGAAGCTGGATATGCCACCACAAAAAGTGTCCCCATACACAAAAGACTAGTTTTTTTTATTTGTATACATATATAATATTCATATTTTTACATATTTACAGTATTTACATATTTTAACATCAATCAGTACATTAGTAATCCCATTTTAATTATCCCCACTATTTAACACACAACCAAAACCACATTTTTCCAGTATTTTTGTCCATGTCCATTTTCCATTTGCATATGATTTCATTAAGTCTTTCATTCCATGTAACCCATGTTACATAGAATATGATTCTGTCCATTTTGCTTAATTCTAGGATCTAGTCCCATAAAACCCATACTCTATCATGTTCAAGTTTAACATTTCAAAATTTAAATAAGTTTTAATTAAATCATGTTTACATACTTCTTTTCACAGTTTTTGAATTCTCTCACATTTAAAAAAATGTTATATAGTCTCCAATGCTTTACACTTATTAGATACTCTATCTTGTTTTCTCTTATTTGGCATATTTGCCTCCACTGGTAATTTCCCTAGGTCAACCTCCACAAAAAATCATTACATTCTTTAATTCTTTTTTTTTTATAATTTCTGTATCTCATCATTATTGCATTCTTCTTATCTATTTCTAACTCTTTCTATGGATCCAACAAATAAAAAGATCTCATAATGTTAACATACCATTCTTTCCTATTCTTTTCAATCACATTCTTTTTTAATTTCCACAATACAAATATGCTGTAAAATTATTTCATTTTTCATTAAAAACACTTTTACTTATTTTTTATTTCCATTTCTTTCTAAATTTCTATATATTTCCAATACATTATTTTTTCTCTTAAGTCTTTATTATTTTTCAATACTCCTTTTAGTACTTTATACATACTTAAAGAAGCTGCATGCACAATCAGATTAATCAGCGCCATCCCCCTTTTCATCTTTCATATAAAAAATTCCCCTCTTAACTGGGTTTAATCTTGACCCCCAAATAAATGAAAAAATTATCTGCATAATTAATTTTTTCATATCTCATTGGCATAATGTAAACATTTGCTATATAAGCTATTTTACCTATTATTATAGTGTTTATTTATTAAATGTGCTTTATTCTTGTATGAAAACCTACTTGTCCTCTAGAATGTAATCATGTCTTTGATTTCTTTAATAATTTTGTCCCATTGTTCAAGTCTATATTCTGTGCTTCCAAATACTATTCCTAAAATATCTATACTCATCTCATTAAATTGCACACCTCCTGTAATGCCTTCATACCCAAATCATTTACTTTTCTCTTTATTTATGCTTAAACCAATTTCCTTCAATGATGTACTTAATTTTCCATTCATTTTTTCCATCCAGGCTCTATTTTTTGCATTTATTACAATATCATCAGTGTAAGAATACAATATTGGCAACTGTATTCCCTCCATCATTCTATATCCTCCTTTACTTGACGTTTTATAAATTTCCATTACTACTGTGTTCATGAGTATAACAAAGATCATGCTGCTTGCAGGACATCTTTGTTTTATACCATTCTCTATTTTCAAATTATCTCTGATCGAAACATTTACGTGCAATTTACATAATTCTTTTCATATATTGATTTAATTACTGGTAATATTTTTTCACTTATGTTATATTCCTGTAAAATACCCCATAATGCTTCATACTATATAGTATCATATTTCTTACTAACATCCCCATCATGATTTTTGTTTCCACCTTTTTACTAATAATATCATCAATTACTTCCCTTATAGACATGCGTGAATGGGCGTCCCTTCGTTGAAGGTTGTGTGTCAGGGCCGGCAACTCGGCACGTAAAAATCTACTGCCAATCATTAGCGGACTGGAGTTCCGCTGTGGTGACCCCTAACCAGGAAAAGCTGAAAGACACAACAAGAACAACAACTTCCCTTATTATCCACACTAGGTCTTGACTCCCCTTTCCTTTTCTCCCAAACAACTTATGATCAAGTAGTCTTTCTATTTTACATTGTAATCTTTTAGTTACTATTCTCGTGAAAAGTTTATTGTCTGTGCTTTTTTATTTCACCTTTATCTCCCTTCTTTAATATAAATTTTTATCACACCTGTGCAAATTTATTTATACTTGATTCCTTTTTCTAGCCACTCATTCATTACTTCTATAAACACCATTTTTGCCAGTCATACACTTCTTTATGCATACTATATTCAATTCCATCCAAACCTGTCACTGAATTAACATTATCTTTCAAGATCCATTCGAGTCATTTATGTTTTTTTTATTTCTTTCTAAATAGTCATTATATTCCTTATTTAATTTTCCACATTGTAAATTTGTTCTATGTTAACTTCTTTTCTACTATATAAATCTAATACATATTTTTAATTACTTTGTATATTTCATCTTGTTCTTTAACTTGTTTCTCTTCCTTATTTTTAATTCTGTCATTATATTCCTTATTTTACTATATTACATAAGTATGGTGCTACTGTTTTTTTCCTTGTAAACAATATTTTTGCTTAGATAATAATTTACTAACCTTATCCCAATTTCTTCTATAAACTTCTTTTTCATAAAACTATTTTTTCTTCTCTATTAAATCTTTAAATATTTTTGACATGATATTTTGTATTCCATTTTTCTTTTTTCCTTTTCTTTTCTATGCATTCTAAAAATACTTTTTTATATTCCTTTTAAAATGAATCCACCAAATTGTTCAATTTTCATAAAAGACTTTCTTACCAATATGTTGTTGCCATAATTATATAATTTCTTTTCTTTCTCCAGATTCTAGTTCTTTTTCATTCACACTTTTTATACCTTTCTTATTTTAGTATATTCCTCATTTACATGAACTCTTATCCAAATCACCACATGATCATAAAACCCAGTATGTTGGATTCCTCTTTGGGTAATTTTAGGCCTCCTGATATAAAACAATAATACATTTCTGTCTTAATTTCATTTATTTTATAAGTCCAGTATTTATTTTCCCATATTTTAATTTTTCACTTTTCATAATTTCAGTAATCATTTTAACATCAAAACTACCCTTTTTATTCCTCTAATTACAGTTAAAGTCACCTGTCATTATTATATTCATGTTAACACAAACATAATTAATTATACTTTCAAACATTGTTTTTCTTTTTTTTGTTACATATGCATATAAAACTATTAGTCTATATACATATTTTTCCATCTTAAATCCACTATTTTTATTCAGCCAAGTTCTACTAATGCAATATCTAATATTTTTATATTTTCTTGGCATAATATACTATACCTGAGCATGTTTCTGTGCTTATATTCCAAATAGTACAGTTCCAAAGTGTTTCTGTTTGCACGCTTCCTTCTGTTAATATTCCAATGTCCTCTAACACTATTACTTGAACATTTACTGCAGCACGCCATTGTAAAATATTAATTCTCCTTTTAATATTCTTCATACTCTTCAAATCCAAAGCTAATATTTTCAGCTTTATAGAACAGTTATTAAAATAATTTACTCATCCCTTACCTTTCTTATTTTTTTAACCGTTATATTTTTAATTTTTCTTTTTCTTTTCCAAATTCTCTTTCCTATTGAATTTCTCTTGCCTTTTACTATATGCCACTCTGACTCTTCTATACCTGATTCATCTATTTCTCTTTTTCTTTTCCTTCTCTTTGTCTTTCCCCTTAAATTTAAATACCCTTTCTGTGTTTTCTTCTTGTTCTGTTGTGTGTTCTTGTACAACATTTTCTAAATCTTTTTCTTGTATAATTTCACCTTAATTTTCATTTTCTTTTTCATTATCTTATATTTCTACCTTATATCCTAACCAGGAATATCCTGTATTACCATATTTCTTACATTTCACTTCACATTTATTTGCATTATGGCCTATCTGCTTACATACATAACATATTTTTTGTCACAGCCATTAATTAAATTATCACTTTTACCACAAAAATAGCAAGTTTTTGGTTAGCCGCTGTATATTACAAAACCTCCTCTATTGCCATGCACATTAATAATACTAAGTAATTGTATTACATTATCAATTTCCATTTTCAAAATTATTCCACATTCCCGACCCCTAGTCCATAGTCCTCTTTAATCATAGATTTTAGTTCATAGGTAGGTACTAGGCTATCAGCCCAAGGGCCTAAGTAAGCCTAGCCAACAAGGTTCCCTGGCTTATGCCACCCAAGAAAGTTAACTTCATGTGCCCCTGGTGAGCAGAGCCACAGAAGTGATCCAGGGGGTGTATTTCCTGTTTCCCATCCACTCATCAAGATTTTTCTTGAAGAATGCTAATGAGGAACTTTGTTTGACATAGATGGGTAGCTTGTTCCAGAGTATAGGAAGTCTCTGGGACAGGAATCTATCCCTCCAGCATGTCCTGTTTATTGTGTTGACAAGGTTTAGGTCCCTAGAGTGTGTAGCTCAGAGGGATTGGGATTTCTTTAGGTGTACCATGTGCAACAGCTCTGGGTTTAACATAGCTTTATATGCTAGGCAGAGTAGGCGATATGCTACAGAGTAAAGCTGGAGTTTTTTAAGATGGTCAGTGTAGGGCATCTGTTTGAGGCCAGTAATCCTCTTTGTGAGGTACTTCTGTGGCCTTTCCAGCTGCTGCAGATGTCTTGTGAGATACATTCCAAAAGGGACATTGTACTCTATAATGGGTCTAATGTGTGCCAAGTAGAGGGGAACAATGACCTTTTTTTTCCTGGATGAGAATCCTTTTGTAATGAGGTGTGCCACATAGAAGGATTTCCTGACTACTGTGGCGATGTGATTATCCAAGGAGAGACTACTGTCCACCTGGATCCCAAGGTCTCTTATCACACATTCGGTGTTAAGTAGACTGCCGTTTATGTCATAGTTCATGGGTACAGAGTTTTTACCAAAGGGGATGACAATGCACTTTTTGGCATTGAGCTTGAGGCCATGCCTCTGACACCAGGCATCTGTCTCAGTGAGGCCCTTCTGTAGGATATCCGCATCATTTGGGGACTCAACTATGGCTCCTAGTTTGCAGTCATCTGTGAACTTCATTAGCCCGAGGCCTTCTGTGTTAGCCTGTACTTCAGAAAAGTAGATACCAAACAGGAGAAGTCCCAGGACTGAACCCTGTGGTACTCCACTTGTCACTGGTTTGAAGTCAGATTTGGAGTTAACAACTTTTACAGTCTGGGTTCTGTCAGTGAGCCAGTTGGCAACCCATCTTGTGACATAGGGATTTATACCTAGTTTAGTGAGTTTAGCTAAAATTCTGGAATGGGGGATGGTGTTGAAAGCCTTGGCGAGGTCAAGATAGGCTGTGTGAACCACCTTACCCTTGTCTATGGCTTTGTTGACTGCCTCAAAGAAGTCAATCAGGTTCAGAAGGCATGATCTGCCTTTCATAAACCCAAACTGGGTGGGGTCCAGAGTTTGGATGTTACCAATGTCTTTGTTTATGAGTTCCATGATGATATGTTCCATGACCTTGCAGATCAGGCTCGTCAGGCTAATAGGGCGATAGTTCCCAGGATCAGTGGTGGCTCCCCCTTTGTGGAGTGGGATAACTGTTGGTGTGCACTATTCAGTGGGCACAAAGCCTGACGTGAGACTGATTGAACATGGTGCTTAGGTGGGGAGCCAGTTTGTTCTGAAGTTCGTGTAAAACACAGCCTGGGATATTGTCCGGTCCCATGAATGCTGTGTTTCTAGTTTTAGAGAGTGCAGCTTTTACCTGAATATATGTAATTACAGGGACTCTGCATTCTTCATGTATAGATATGGGCCCTTTAGGGGGTGAGAGTGGGGTAAAGTTAGCACTGAACCTATCTGCCAGAATGTTGACAATGTCATTTGGTTCTTTAATATTCGTGCCGTTGGGCTGTAACTCAGAGAAGATCTTGGTGTTGCCATTGAGATTCTTCACATACCTCTAGAATGCTTTGTGGCTGCCCTTAGAATCAGTGTGGATTTTGTTTTCGTAGCTAGCTTTGGAGGATCTTATAAGTGATCTCAGCTTCTTACTGAGGCTGACCAGGGAGCTCCTCCACTCATGGGATTTTACTCTGTTTGCAACAGTTTCTTCCTTCTGTTGTAGAGTTTGTTTAAGGTAGGGGACCACCAGATTGGCTTCCTTTTTTTGGAGGATAGCATCTTGGTTCTGTTTGGGATAGCATGATCCATGCACTCGTGTAAGTGCTTATAGAGTGCATTTGTGTAGGATTCAGCAGTCATAACTGTATTATTCATCTGCATGGGTGTTATGAAGTTCACCACTTCTGTCTTAAGAAGCATGAAGCTGGCTTTGGAGAAATTTTTTACCATGATTTCCTTAATGGTGGGTGGGGGCGGGATGAAGATATCTAGGGTGATTAGCTTATGGTTGGATCTGACCAATGAGGAGTTGATTTCAGGTGTGGAACACCGGTCACTCATGTTGGTAATGACTATGTCTAAGATATTGTTTCCCCTGGTGGGGGTGTGGATAAGTTGATCCAGGGCATTGAAATTTATGAATTCCAGAAAGTGTTGAGTGAAGTAGTTGGTACATGAGTAGTTTTCCCAGTTAATGGTGGGGTAGTTAAAATCACCCATTATTAGGGTGTCTGGTTGAACCCTAATATTTTACAGTATATCAAGAAATGAGGAGTGAGAATCCTGGGGCATGGTGGGAATCTGTAGCAAGCTACAATTTGGATTGCAGTTTTTCCCAATGTTAGTTGCACTTGGGTAACCTCAGATGCATTATGCTGCACAACTAGCCTGGAGGTGTGGATATTCTTAATGAATATGGACACACCTCCACCTTTGGTGTTCTGGTCCAGGTTAGATGGCCGAAAAGTGTGGTATGTGTTATAGCCTGGTAATGCAGGGGTGCTCTCTAGAACCTTGAACCAAGTCTCAGTCACTGCACAAATATCGATATTCTCCATTATAAGCAGTGCTTCGAGTGAGTGCATTTTGAGATTTAAACTTCTTGCATTGAGTAGCATTACCCTCAGTTTTTGCTTGCCTGTTCCTGTTATAGTGGTGAATTTGTCATTTGAACCTTGCCTAAAAAAGGCACTATAGGGGCGGCAAGACCCGGCAGCAGTATCCAGAATCCCAGGGGTGACAGGTGCAGGCCATCTCTGGCAAAGCATCATGGTCTGTCGACCATGTCATCCCAGGCAGACAGATTTTAGTATCCAACACATCTTTGCATATTGTTAACAAACATTCATCTACTTCTTTTGCTTCCACTTCAGTTCTAAACTGAATCATAATTCTTTTTTTTACATATTCTGGCCATGGAAAGTCTGCTTTCTTTCTTTTTCATAAGCCCCAAAACATTTTCCATATCCAGACCAGTTTCAAAAAACAAGTCGCAAAAAGTTTATTTGTTAATTAAAATTAAAGCTCTTACCTCAGCAGCTTTTACTTCTAGAGGTGCAATAACATTGTCCCATACCTAATATCTGTCCAGGCCTTTGTTTGTTTTTACTGTTCACCTGAACAACATATTTTTTCTTTATTTCTTTCATCTCTGTCTCCTCCTTAGTTCCTCATTCCACCATTAGAGCATATTATGTTTTTTTTTCTGGAACCTTCTCTGACACGTTTTCTTTCTCTTTTTCTCCATCTTCATTTTTTTCCCATAATGTCACTCCAAGATACAGCAGCTCCACTTTCCGGCTCATTCTGGTTAATTAGCTCTTCCATATACTCATCCTCCAACCCTCCTGAATGGAGGGTTGAAATAACATATTTTTCTGCTATTTCTGCCTCTTGAAACAGGATTTTCTAGAATTTTTTTTTTTCTGAATCCATCTTCACCACTACATTTAGCTTTATCTCCTTCCCAATCTCCTCACCATCAGCAAACAATGTTTCTCAGCTCCAACATCACCTGAAAACAACCATGGTAGTGATTCTACATTTTTTTCTTCATTTTCATCACATTCAACTTCCAAATTACTTTGGCTGTCAGCAACCATGTTTACTCCCTGTTCCTCTGGGCTGCCTCTATACCTGGAATGGGAACAGGAAGTCAGGATGTGTAACACCCAATCTCTTCCCCGACTACCAACAGCAGGGTTTTTATATTGTTAAACACTCACTTAACTATACAATATTTATTTACATATTTACAATTATTCACACTTTATAGATTACATCTTAAATAGTTATTAAACATTCTCCCCACCCTTTTCTTCCATAACCAAAAATGTATTTTCTTTAAAATATCTGCCAAAATCTATTTTCCATTGAACTTAATTTCATTCAGTCTCTCAGTACATAATGCCCATGAAAGACAAAATATTATTCCATCAATCATCCTCATTTGCTCTTGTTTTTTATTACCATAAAAACAATATTCAATCATGTCCATGTTAATTTGCTCATCTTTTGTAAAATCTTTTAACGTTTTACTGGTACATATTTCTTCCCACAGCTGTTTAATTCTCTAACAACTCAAAAGATATGGTCTGTTGTTTCAAACTATCCACAATTGTTACACGTTCTATCTAGTTTTCTTTTATATGGCATGTTTGCCTTGACAGGCAATTTACATATTGATGATCTCCACAAGAAGTCTTTACATTCATGTACATTCTTATACCATTTGTATCTTGTTAATATTGCTTTCTTCTTGTCTATTTCTAAATGCTTCCATGGATCGATAAAATAATACTGTCTCATAATACTTAGATACCATTCTTTTCTACTTTTTTCACTCATTTTCATGTTCAATTTCCATAATAAAATTTTATTCTGATATTCCTTAATATTTTCATTCATAATACCCTAAGTTCTTTTTCCCACTTCCATTTTATCCCCAAAACATTTATATTTATGATAGAAAATGGTTTCTATAAGAATATTACATTAATTTACATACCCTTTAAAGCTCTATATAAATTTAAAGAAGCTGCATACACAATTGGATTTATTTAGTCCAATCCACCCTGCTTTTCTTCCATATACAAAACTCCTCTTTGGACTGGATTCAGTCTTAATCCCCAAATGAATGCAAATATGACTGCCATGCATTATTTTTCATACTGTATTGGTATCATATATGTATTAGCTAAATATGCTGTTTTCCCTATTAAAATAGAATTTATTAAATAATCTTTCTTCCTATAGGCTAATCTGTATGTTTTCCAAAAATTACATGCAGCCTTTATTTCTTGCACTAGTTTTTCCCATTGCTTCTCCGCATATTCATTCATCCCCAAAGCTATTCCTAATATCTCTATAAACTCTTCATTAAATTTTATATTTCCTGTATGACCATTGAATCCAAAACCCTTACTTTTCTTATTATTTATACATAAACCAATATTCTTTAATGAGTTATTTAATTTTCCACTTATTTCTTCCATCCATTCTTTATTTTTCATTAAAATAATGTCATCCACATATGTATACATTATATGTAGTTGCATTTCATTTACCATTTTATACCCTGCCATATATGTCATTTTATTGATCTTAGTCACTATTGTATTCATAACTAAAGAAAAAAAATGATGCTACTGGTTGGACATCCCTGTCTTATGCCACATTCTATTTTTTTATTTCTTCACTTATACATCCATTTATATTTTATTTAACATAATTTTTTTAATATGCTGACTTAATTACCTGTATTATTTATTGCTTTTGTTATATGCTTCTAAAATATTCTATAAACATTTATACTGTATTTTGTCAAATGCCTTGCTTACATCTCCTATCAGAATTTTAGCTTCTACAGCTTTATTTATAATATCATCTATTACTCCTCTAGTTATCCATAACAAATCTTGGCTTCCTTTTCCCTTTCTACCAAACACTGTTTGATGAAGAAATGCATCTAAGTTCTTTGTTAACCTCTTAGTTATTATTCTCATCAGTATTTTATGGTCTGTATTATATAATTTTATAGGTCTCCAATTATTTATATCATTCTTATCTCCTTTTTTCCATATTAATATTATTATTTCTGTACATGTTTTCTTATTCGTTATTCCCAATTTTAGCCATTCATTTAATACTTTTGCAAATATCATTTTCTGCCAATTGTCTATTTCCTTATACATATTGTATTCAGTGTTGTCTAGTTCTGTAGCTGTAGTCATATTAATCTCCTTTAGAACTTCATTTAACTCTTTTATACTTGTATTTTCTTCCAAATGTTCATTATCCTCTTTAATTTATTAACATCATATTTCTGAGTCTGTATCACATCTTTCTTAACAAGATATTTTACTATATATTCTTTAATTACTTTGCATATTCTTTTTTGTGTTATTACTTTATCTCCTTATTTATCTTTCAGGTCCCTTATTACTTTATTTTTTACTAAGTTACTTAGATATTGTGTGACTTCTTCTTTTTTTATCTTTGTTTATAAAATAAAACTATTAATCTTTTTCTGATTTAGCTCATATAATTATTTTTCTTTTTCACAGAAAATCATTTTATCATGCAAAAATTCTCTAAATATATCCAGACTTAGTGTTTTATGTTTTATTTTTATTTTTTTCTCTTATCCTCTATGCATTCCAAGAAATATCTTTTATATTTTTGTTTAAAACAAATTCATCAACTAGTCCAGTTTTCATAAAATCCTATCATATTTATATATTTCCACAATTTAATTATTTTGTATCATCTTGCTCCAATTCATTTTCGTTCAGTCTTTTGATTCCTTTTTCTATTCCTATTTATTTCTCATTCTTCTCATTCTTGTGTATTTTTACCCATATTGCTATATGATCTGAAAATCCTATTCTTTTTGTTCCTCTTTGTCTAATTATTAAGTTATCTGGTATTAAAAAGTAATCAATGTTGGTCTTAATGTCACTTCTTTTTTTTAAGTCCAGTGTTCATTGTCCCATATATATAATTTTACACTTCTCATTCAATATTACATTCATGTTTATACATATATAATCAAAAAAAAAATAAGCATTATCTTTGTTTCTTAGTAACATAAGCATATATAGCAATAATCCTATAACATTTGTATTCCATCTTAAATCTACTATTGTTATTCATTCTAATTCAACTATAGTAATATCTAGTACTTTTATATTTTTCTGACATAATATACATACACCAGAATTTGTATCTTCCCCCATAATCCAAACAATTGGTCCATCCTATAATTTTTCTGTTTGTAATCTTTCTTTTTCCATCAGTGATATTATATCTACTAACACAATTATCTGAGCATCCACTGAAACACACCATTCTAAAATACCGATTTTCCCCTTAACATTTTTTATACTATTCATATTCATAGCCAAAATTTTCAGCTTTTAAAAAGGCAATTATAGTATCCTCCTCATTGTTTGCCTTTTTTACTGTCTTTCATAATCACAACTTTACATTTTATTTTCCTTTCTTTCACTTTTTTTCCTATAGAATGTTTCTTACTTCTTACTATTTGTCAATGTTCATATTCTTCTCCACTTGTGTCAGATGTCTCTTCTTACTTTTCTCCACCCCTTCTTTTACATCTAATACAATATCTTTATTTTCTTGTATTTCACATTGCTTTTCTTGTTCTATCTCTAAACATATTTCCTGAATTACATTCCTGGGCTCGAAATGATTGTCACTGTGGAAGTGACACCCTGACCACATGTGAAAAATGGGAAAAGGGGTTCTGGATGGATGGATGGATGGATGGATGGATGGATGGATGGATGGATGGATGGATTCTGTGTATGATGTTTATCTATGCATTGCACATTTTCTTCACATTCCAACCATATATGTCCAGTATTTCCAAATTTCTTACATTTCAAATCACATGTTTTTGCTTCATGCCCTGTTTTACCACAAATAATACATTTTCTTTTATCACATTCACTGAGCAATGTTTTAGGTTATCCTCTGTATTTTACTAAATCTCTATTACCATTTACATTACAATTACAATTACACTAGGAATGTGTCCCACATTATCATTTTCCATTTTAATATATCTCCACGTGTCCATTCCCCAGTCCATAAACCTCTTTCATCAAAAATTTTTATTGTATCCAAAATATCTTTACACAAAGTCACCAACTGTTCTTGTAAGTCTTTTGCATCAATTTCAGTTCTGAATTGAACAAATATTCTCTTTTTTTGTTTCTCTATAAAAGGACTGAATTGCTTTTTCTGATCATGGATTATTGTTATTTTTTCTGTTTGTATTTTCCTAGAAAATTCTCCATAGCCTGTCCAGTTGCAAAAAAATATATAACAAAATGTCTCTTTGTTAACAAGAATGAATGTTCTTACCTCAGTGGATGAAACACCCAATGGCATAATTATTGAGTCCCAGACTTCCTACCTGTTGAGTCCTTTTTCTGTTTTACTGCTGATTCTTATGATATATTTCTTTTTTTGCCTCCTTCACCTGCTCAACCTTCTTTTCTCTTTCCTTTACTGTAGATGCATATGATTTCTTCTCTGCTGTTTCTTCTACTACTTCTTCTACTTGGATTTTGTTTTCCATTATCTCACCCCAGGATGCTGTTACCTCACTTTCTGGTTCCCTTTGATTGACTAAGACTTTTAAATAATCATCCAGCAACCCTCCAGATTGAAGGGTTGTAATAGCACATTCCTGCTGGCTTTCTGTCTCACCCTCAAACAGTTTTCTCTGAAACAGGTCCTCCAAATCCTTTACTTCTTTTGCTGCACCCTCCAGTATGTTTTTGTCTCTGTTTCCTCCTTCTCCTCCGATACAAATGATCTCACCCTCTCCGTCTCATCTGCTCACTTCTCTACTGCAAACTTCACCATCTCCATAGTCCCACCTCCATTCTCCATAGCTTTTTGCTGGCTAACAGCTGCCATTCTCCCTCCAGTTTCTCCGGGCCGCCTTCATGCCTGGAACGGTAACCAGAAGCCGATAGTGTCACACACACTTTCCCCCTATTCCGATGAGTAGGGGAAGTTCCCTAAGGTCCTGGCAAAATTTCCCCTAGTAGTATAAATACTACCTCTGGTCTTCCATGAATAGAAGCCACTGCCCTATTGGGACTAATGCAGTCAACAAGGGATAAAATAAAAACAATAACATAAAATAAAATAAAATAATTATGAAATACTCTGGCATAATTAATATAGATGGTATGCTGAAAATTTTAAGCTAGAATACTACAGCATTGCAAAAATATGCTATTAGTTCATTTCAGTATGTTGAAATTGGAAAATCTTTTGAGATGGAAGTACATACCTGAACTTGCAGTCTAGCCTGGAAAACAGCGAGCATCTTTGCCTCTGCAGTAAGCTCTTATTATAGCTCTGAATGATAGGCAACCTTTAATATTAAGAACTGACAGGCTTACTGTAGGTTTATAGGTACTACTAAGCTTGCAGTCCAGTAGACCATTAAGGAGCCTAGACCACATTCCCAATTGCCCCAAAAGCACTACCTGGTTAAGAGAATTGCTCATGGTCACACATTAAGTGAATGAAGACTGAGGGAATGAAATCCTGTACAACATAAGGAAGCTTTTAACAGCTCATAGACTTAATCCTCTGTACCAGCTGCAGAAGAGGGACTCTTTTTAGTGGTTAAGGACAGGGACAGGAAACCTTTGCAGTGCTTGCTGTTTAAAGAAGATAAGTGTTTTCTTGTTTCACAAACTGCCATTGGTAGAGTGTGTACCTATAAGTGCTTGGAGTTGTCAACTTGATTCTGGGAGAAATAAACATCTTATACTGTCATCGTTATTACAGGTGTTATTTTTTAAATTGGTTGCAGGTAACTTTACAAGATGGACAACAGATTTATTTATTTAAAGAAATATAGTTGTGATTTAAAAGTATGAAAACATTTATTTGATAGCTGTCAGCACTCAGATATATGGACTTGATACTATAAGGCAGTAGACATCCTATGGATAATTAATAGACATGACTGAAAAGGGGCACTAAAGCTTATATACTGAAATCTTTCACTCATAGCTGTGGCTTACAGGACAGCTTTCTTTGCTGCCTACATATAAGATTTTCACTGAGTGACCCCTCAACTTCTTGTATAAGAGACACATGAGATATATACAAATGACCCTTATAAACATCAGGTGTTTCAGCTATATAGTGATTCTGAATACCGTGATTTTTTTTTTCTTTTTAAGTCACTTAATGGACAGAGGTAGGGCAATAAAGTCAAAATACACTAGCTATGGACATGCATACTTCAGCTTTGTTATATCTTCATCAGCACAACACAAGTAGACTGCTTGACTAAGGATTAGAAATACAGAGCTGTTATACACAGCTGATGTCCATTAACATTAGGGTGTCTGCAAAATATCCCAACTAACAAACTAAAACAATGAGTGAAAAGGTCATACAGAATAACATGGGATATATGCAAATGACCCTTGGGAACATCAGGTGTTTCAGCCATATGGTGATTCTGAATGCCCATTACTTTTTTTTTCTAAGTTGTTTAATGGACAAATTCATAAGGGTCATTTGCATATATCCCATGTGCCTCTAATACAAGAGGTTTGAGGGGTCACTAAGTGGAAATTCCAGCTTGGCTAGAATTTTCTTTTACTTTTTACTGATTGTTTTTTCTGCGTGATCTTTTCACTCATTGTTCGGCCGAAGCATGCATGTCCACAGCTAGTTAAGTTTGGTTTTATTGGCCTGAATTTGTCCATTAAATGACTTTAAAGGAAAACCATCATGGGCATTCAGAATTGCCATATCGCTGAAACACCTTATGTTCATAAGGGTTATTTGTATATATCCCACGTGCCTCTAATACAAAGAGGGTTGAAGGGTCACTCAGTGGAAATTCCGGCTTGGCTAGAATTTTAGTCTAGTTTTTACTGATTGTTTTTTCTGTGTGACCTTTTCACTCATTGTTTTAGTTTGCTACCTATATATGGTACAGAAAGTATGTGCGTCTGTAACATTTTGCTTTATTGCTGTGAATACAGTGTTAGTTTGTTTTGAAATGTAGGATCAACGCTGCTGTACACCACTAGCAGACTGCTTTTCAAGGAAAGGCAAGGTATTACAAAGCCACACCTCTGACCAAAGTCCAAGACATACCTTTACACTTGCAGTCTAATGTGTTGTTTATTCATGTTAACAATAATACTTCTCTTTGAGATAAGTAAGATTACTTAAGGCAAGAGTTGCTCAACAGGTAAAGTAATATGTATATATTTAATACATAATTTTATGATGTGTGCTTATTTATTGATTTACTTATTTTTGTATACATATATAGTCTTTTTAAAAATGTGATGTTCATCTTCAGAAGCAACGCAGAAAGGGCAATGTTGCTATCTTATGCAAAACCAACTGACAGATTTTCAAATTTTGCACGGGGGGCAAACATAAAAAATCCATAATAAAATTTAAAATTGGTATTCCCATAGAGGACATGACAGTATATTTCTGCCAAAATGATGAAACAAATATATTTAACAGAACATTTGATTGCCATAATATAACAACTAAGAAAATGAACACAGATATTACCTGGAAAGCCATATAGGCAAAAATAATTAATTTTAAAGCAACAGAGAATGCGAGGTTGGTAATTCATTATACAGATAAAAGAATCAGTTTTCATATTTTATCCGTATAACTATTTGTAATTGTTACTAATATAAGACTTTTCTTGCCTTACCCTATGCAAAACATACACTTTTAACAAGATGGATTTTTGACTACTGCGATGGATTTCTTTCAGCTTTACTTGCTACTCTGCTCTATAAGACGCAGTCATAAAAATACTGCAGTGTGTAAACTAACATTTTCATAATAAGTAACACCCCTAACATGGTGCTGCACTATGCTGTAGCACAAGGGCATGCAGTATCACTTAGGTATGGCTCCATGGCCAAGCTAAATGCTTATGAGGCAGACCATGAATGTCATAGGCTAATTAAGCATGTGCTCCCCCCCCCCCCCTTGGAACCACTTCCAAGAAGCCATCTACATGCACAGAGAGGCAAGAAATTGCTCAGCCCTGTAAATCAACATGGCTGTCCCCACCTTTTTGCGGTAGTGAACACAGTCAAAATGTCAAATTATATTTTTGAACATGACAGTAGTACAGGGATCAGAGGTGAGGGAGTCACTATACACCAGAGATTACTCTACATTAAAGTGCCATAATGGCACTGACTTCAGTATGGTGATGTGGGGGGGGCAACAGACATCAGGGTTACTATACATTTAACTGCCAAAATGACACTGGCTTCAGTATGGTGATCGGTGGGGGGGGGTACTAGATACCAGGGATTCTACAATTTTTCTATAATGGCACAGTCAGCACTGGCATCAGGGGTGGGGGAGAAACACTAGTCACCAAGCAACAATGGTGCCATAACAGCACATAGACTATTGTAGGGATCAGGGGATGGGGAAAACATTAAATAACAGCAGGCTAACAAGTCAGAGACAGATAGAGATACTTTGGTGTGTGTGTGTGTGTGTGTGTGTGTGTGTGTGTGTGTGTGTGTGTGTGTGTGTTTGAATATGTAAGAGGGAGAGTAACTGAGGGTGGATACCAATACTTACATGAGTAGCAGTTATCCACTGCAATGTACATATCATCAATGATCTGCACATCTTGATAGTAAATGTGATTTAGCAACATGCAAATAAGCAAATAATGAGGTCTTTCCTCATCACAGCTAACATGTCTCTGAATTGCAAAATACTGTGTCATGGAAGCAGGGCCTGCTTTCACTGAGCCCTTTAATGAATTACCAGGTATGTCCTGAAGCAAGTCACCTAACTGAAATACAGAACTATACACTCAGCTTGCTAGAAGAATAAATTCAAAACACAAAACTGTATGCAAATGTACAAAACAAATAACTACAATGAACACATAAAATAGAAAATGAAAAGAAACAGACTGGTGCCAGTTGCAATGCTCCTAAATAAATCAACACAATAAATAAAGCTAATATATGCTACTACAAACACATGAAGTTTACCAAGCAAGAATAAAAGCAGATGTCAATATTACAGAGCATGCTAAAAATAACATAACAGAGGCTACAGTATGTAGTCCCTAAAACCAATCACATAAGACATGAGCTCTCACAATGTTATTATATAAGCAGCATATTTATTAATAGGTGCGTGGTGTGACACACTTGTATTTGGAAGAATAGTTTGTAAATAACTGGACTTGTATCTGTGAAACATGTTCAGTAACTCACTTGTGTTAATATTTTGTGTATCACATATCCACATGTTTAATACATGAGCATTCATTGATATGATTTATCTTATGAAATGTATAAGAAGAAAAAAGTATCTCTGTGATCTATATCAAAGATTTTCTATTGTATCCATTGAGTAACAATCTATAACTTAGAATTTAGTTAGGGTGGCATTCATAGTCAGGCATTTCACAGCTACTAAGTATTTATTAGTGAGAAGAGCCTCTATGCTTATATGCAAATAAGTTAAATGAAAACTTCACCTTAGAACTCAAAAAACATATTTTTTTCATTGTATCTTTGTTTTTGAGCTATTTTAATGCCTCAAAATCACTCCAAGTGCTTATTTTACAATTTTAATATGTTTCTCTCAAAATGGCTGATGATGGGGCCTGCCTGGTTACGTGATCTTATTTTCTTGTTTTTCTTCCTTCTTCCCAGAATACATTTCAAGTCTATGAGTCTATGACTCATGCCATACATAAGGAAGTGGTGCTGTTTTCTCATGCCATTAAAATATAATGTCAGGACTGTGAAGCACTGTCATCTAAACACGACTTCTGTAACAGAGCTGCTTCTGTGTTTACCTGACTGAGCCTCATTTATGTGTCTGCCAGTGCTTGTTCTATCCTATAAACTTGTTGGCTACTTGCAGCAAAAGAAAGCAGAAAAAAAACAGTTTTTTGTAAGAGGAGAATTTTGTAGTCCTAACAAACTTGATAAATCTTCCCCCACACTCTCATGCTGAGGTGTGAAAACTCTCACTGCAGTAAATGATCCTTGCTGTACATATACAAGTGACAAGTAGTAGGATTCTAAACTTAGCCTGTCTGCTACTTCCCAGTGCCTTCAGTGGGAGGATTTTTCTCTCTCATAAATAATGCAGACTTAAAATGTGCTTTACTAGTTCCTTAACTATTTCTGTCATGTTCCCCCTCCTTTTTTCTATTTCATATTTATTTATACTTTGGTAACCAGGAAAGTGAACTGGTCCCAGGACCCTTTTCAGCCACAACTTAGGCTACACTGGCAAAGATAATAATTTTTAAATGCACTTATCAATACAAATAAAAAATACTGACATAAAGACACTTATCAAGATTGCATGTGCAACACATAGCCAATGCGTGACAGTGACCATGTAAATCATTGAGCAACATTTACTAGAATGTATACATTAATAATGCTTAACTATACTATGTTTTTTATTATAAATAATTCATTGTATGCACACATACTGCACACACAAACACACACACACAGTGTGTGTGTGTGTGTGTGTGTGTGTGTGTGTGTGTGTGTGTGTGTGTGTGTGTGTGTGTGTATGTGTTTCTGTATATGTGTATATATAAAGTACATGTGTGCAAAAGCGTGTGTGTGTGTGTGTGTGTGTGTGTGTGCATATAAACACAGTTAAGTACTTCTGATTTCCTTTTCTTATTATTCTTAATGCAAATGCATGTAGTAAATGTATGTTAAAGTAAATTCAGCTGTATATTACAGTTAGGGTTGCCACCTTTCATCATGGCTAAAACCAGAGTAAAGCCACACCCCTGGCATCACCAGTAACCCTGCCCATCCCACCCCTCTTCTGCCCACATTCCGCCCATTTTGTGACATCATGACAACATCACCCAGCGGGGAACACCCTCTTTTTCCATTCTAGCTGTGTGCTTTCAGCTGATTTACTATGCTTTCCTGTAAAAAAGCATAGTAAATCAGCCAATTTGCATACTCCGATAGTCGGTTTCCTTTTTGAAACAGGATACTGGAGTTTGTGCAGTGTTTTCTGGACTACCGGAGAATCAGTTTGATTTCCGGATAGTCCAGAAAAAAAACAGAGGGGTGGCAACCCTAGCCCCCAGTAAAAAAAAAAACAAAAACAAAAACAACAATAAATAAAATAAATACATAAATAAATAAATAATCTACAAGCATACATAAAAACAATGTTCTTTCCAAGAGTCACTGCCTTCCTACCCTGGTAATCACTTAAACACAGAACCTGACTTTCAGTTCTGTCACGGTTCTAACCATTACCAAATCCAGTAAGTCTACCAGCAACATCTCATTTTCCTCCTAAGTGGCCAAAATGTGGAACTCTCAGCTCTTGGCTAACCTAACTATATACTTCTTTCTCTTAACCTATTTCATCAAAAGCAGCTCTGCACTAATTCACTTTGTACTCTCTGAATCAGCATTCCTACTTCCTCATCTCTGTTTATCATGGAGCACTCCCGAATCCTTTCCTGAGATCACACACTTTGTGGGGAATGGAAGTAATGTGATAGGAAGTCCAAACTTTATGATGTAAATGCAAACTTGCATTTCCAAAGCACTTACATTTAAAGTGCTCCCAGTCTCGATTTTAAAAGAAAAACAGCACAAACACAAAGGCTTGGAAAAAAGGCACGCAAGTTGCAACATGTGCACTGCATGTTTCTTCATCCCTCCTACCTTAAAAACTGCATAGCCAGCAGCAGTCTCAAATAACACCAGCATGATTAAATCCTTTTGGGTATGCCACTCGGAAATAACCCGTACTGTTTGTAATGTAAATCACGAACCAAAAGACCAAAAGTTCAGTTCTACCACATCGAACTCTTATGCCCAAAAAACATGTTTCGCCTTCGAGCATGCATACTACAAAATTAAAAGAAAAAAAAGTTTTACACTTTCCAAGCATGCGTCACAGTTTAAAAAAAAAAACACATTGGTTCTTATAATAGCTAATAAATCACGATTTACTATACAAACACTATAGAAGGCTTAAAAGTGACTGCTAACAGGTATATAACCAGTAAGGGAAGCATGCAGTATGCAACAGCAGCTGCCTTCTTAATTTATTGGTAAGATATTATACTGTGTCCGGAGTCCGGTTTTGAATGAAATAGGTAACCGGACAATTTGACAGAAAACTGGACAGTCTGGTCAAAAACTGGACAGCTGGCAACCCTAGATGGTTGCACTCTGACGATGCAAGGACTGACTCAAAATCAGTGGGAATCTCTTACAATGGATCTACATGTACCAGATATGCATCCCCCTCTGGAAGGATGTCACACAAAGCATAAAATATCTTTTTTATGAACAGTATCAGTGCACTTAGTTGATAGGGTTGCCACCTGACTCTCTTTCTGTGGTTCTGGCCTGTGTGTGTGTGTGTGTGTGTGTGTGTGTGTGTGTGTGTGTGTGTGTGTGTGTGTGTGTGTATGTGTGCGTGTGGGGTGGGGGGCTTAAAAATGGTAAATGCATTTATACTTTACAAGAAAAAATATTTACTGATTTTTTTCTAAATGTCACAGAAATCATTGCTACTATATTTAAGTTATCTTAACACAAACTATTATAAATAACATTTCAAGCTTAGAATTTTTACCTCCTGGTTCTGTGATTACCTCACTAATAGACACCAGGCTGTTAGATGGAACTCTTCCTACTCCCCCTTTCTAGCAGTTAGGACAGGGGTCCCACAAGGATCAATATTGGGCCCTCTCCTCTTCAATGTATTTATCAATGACCTTTTCTCATCCTGTCCCCAGTCCAATCTTATTCAGTATGCTGATGACTCAACCATCATCAGCTCTGCTGACAACATAGAAAACCTTCAATCCCTTACACAAAACTCACTCCACTCAGTTGAAAACTGGCTACAATCCAAAACGCCTGCTAAATGCGAGCAAAACTAAGCTACTACTTTTCCTACCTAAAAATCTGGAACATGCAAAACAGAACTTTTCTGTAACATCCCTTAATGGAACTAAACTTTCTGTTGACACCCAAACAAAACTCCTTGGAGCAATAATTGATGATGAACTTAAATTCAACCATCACATTCATAGCTCAATAAAAAAAAAAAACACCAAAAACTAGGTCTGCTTTACCGTCACAAAAATGTTCTTCCCTGTGCATCCAGGCCATCCCTTGCCCACTCCCTGCTTCGACCATCCCTACTCTATACTTCATCTATTCTTACCCATATACAGAGTAACCTAATATCCAGACTAGAAACCATATATAACAAAGTAGCCAAATTTGCTGCAATTCAGCCTTACAAATCCCATCACTGTCTCTCATTAAAGGCTTTACACTCGCCTGAATTTTCCAACTTACTGCCTCAATCTCAACTCCTTATAGCCCACAATATACTAAACAATCCTAAATCCTGCCCATCCCTTGTAAATTCACTGACACTTTATAATCCTCAACGCCCACTAAGAAGTACTAATCAATACTTTCCTGAAGTTCATAAGCCAAACAAAACCTTTGGGAAAATACTCTATTGTCACTCAATTGCAAAAAATTGGAACACACTCCCTTTAGCCCTTAGAATACTTAAAGACAAAAATGCCTTCAAGAAACAGCTTAAATCTTTTTTCCTATCAAATTGGATATGTTCATGCTCTAAACTAATACCCAAGAAAAATTCAGGGATAACCTAACTTAACTGTATCACTTCTTGCTCTCTCTCTTACTACTACCTACACATTTTTTTCCTTCACATTCCATACTAATTAGCTCATGTTACACTCAATTCCCATAATCCCTTATTACTGTTCTTTAAGTTATTTATTAACTTCTAAAGTTCACACTTTATCTGTATATTTATTTACTTCATGCCTAGTACCTTGGTTCAGCAATGTAGACCTTAGTCTTACCGTATTTCTGCTTAGTTTCTTGCCATACTACATGAAAATTTCCATATATGTATTGTATTGTATTTCCATTCATTCTGTATATTCCTTTATTGCGTGTTATGTAATTACTTCAGAAATATGTATACTTAAAATGTGATCTGTGTTTATCTTTTTTCTTACTATTTGTTTACTTAAAACTTTTTTTGGGAGCTTTTCTCCTCAGGTCTCTGCTGAAAAAGGGCTTCTAAGAACCCAGACAGACCAACCCGGTTAACAAATGTAAAAATAAATAAATAAATAAATAAACTGTGTTGCTGCTTATGTAAATTTGTCAGAAGAGTTGACAATTGCCTTTAAACCCCTGACTGATCTAATTGCTTTGTTTTGCTATGAAAGGGGAGTGTTAATTCTCCTCCTCCCTGCAATAAAAACAGTGGAAACAGTTCCACAGCTTTCTGTCTTTTTTATATCAGCTGCTGTGTTCCTGACATTAACAGGATTAATTGCCCATCTAAGACTGACAGCAGTACCTGACAGGGTAAACTACAGATTTAACTGTATCTATGATATGTCATGCAAGTGGAGATGAATTTCTCTACAAAGTATGTGAGAAACTGCGTTAAAAAAAAAAAAAAGTAGGTGGACTTTCCCTTCCTTGGACTCCAGTGCAAGGAAATAAAAGTTTTAAAAAATACAAGCAGGTTTCTGGTACATACACAATGCTGGAACTATACTGTCAGGAGAAAAGAAACCTAAGGATTGAGTTAAACTTTATGAGAGGGTGGAGTTTTCCTTTAAGTGTAGGGAATTAGCGATGAATAAGGAAAAGTGAAAGCATTTTGAAAAAACAAGCCTATTTATGGAAAAAGCATGAAGTATATAAAGTAAAGCATTACACCGATATGAAGTACTGTGTAAAAGCCATAAACTTCAAATTCCCTTGTATGTTTTTGGATATTGTAGAAGGACATGTCTATGCACAGTCACACTGAAAACAGTTAAGGCAAGTGGCAAACTGCACAGTTTTTATTATCAATATTTAAAAAAAATGGGTTTTATATGGTTATATAGGGGCATCGTTATGTGGACACCCTGATAATTTCATTAAAGAACAGAAAGGGGTAATGGGACAAATTAAAAAAAGGGGAGACAAACGGGAACACAGAAGGAAAACATCAAGAGGGTTGTGCTAGAGAAAGTGGGAGAGGAGGGGCACAATGTTTTTGTCTAGGGATAGATCCCCCCAACTTTTTCAACATTTTTATACATATAAGAGCGTAGTTTGGGTGGGAAATAGGTAAAAGGGTGTAGATGAAAGGATAAGGAAGAAGGGTTGAAGTGCCTACAAGAGTTCCAGACCACAGAGCCTCAAATATTTCTACTGCCAGATGTTGAGGCAGTTATAGACCTTGATGTTGAGGGGGTAGGCATCTGTGGTGGTGCAGTGGTCAGCACCAGCTGGGACAGCATGTTTGAAAACATGCTAAAGGGAAGTCTGGCTGAATCTGCCATTCAACTACCTCTTCCAGCACATCCTCAACCAATTCCTAAAACCCCTGTTCAGTGAGGCTTGTCAGGCTGCCATGTGCCGAGGGGCCTGAAGGACTGGTATCACTGTCCTGACCCTGCCAGGAAGTCCCTAGATGGTCAGAGGATGAGCAATCCATAGCCAGGGAGGTATGTGCATGGGTTGCTCCAAGTGATTTTGAACCTGTAAAAATAAATTAGAGAGAAGTAAAATAATAAAGGACAAAGGAATGCATAATTAAAATAACAAAGACAGAGAAAAAAGGGGGAAGGAGAGACAAAACAGAAAGTATAAAGTGACACATCAAGTTAACAGTATTCAGCTTCTTACTTTAAAATACTTCTATTTTTACAAATCTTTATTGAAGTAAAAGAGAATGTATGAGAAGTGCTTATGCAGACTTTTGTTTGTAACTGTACAGGAAGTGCTTATGCGGACTTTGGGATGAAATGTTATGGGAGGTGCTTATGCAGACAATTGTTTGTAACTGTACAGGAAGTGCTTATGCGGACTTTGGGATGAAATGTTATGGGAAGGGCTTATGCTTACTGACAGGAAAGTGCTTACTGTTTTGTAATGGTGGGGTTTACATGTTGCAGTCTGCTACACAAACATAATGATCATATTTGTCCCTGATATGCATTTGTTTGCAATACTGCAGTAAAAACACATTATACATCATAAAATAATTTAAAGATAGAAATAATGTACTTGCATACTATGTATCACTCTTGATTGCAATAAAGTACTGAATGTACTCTAGTGCTTCAGTTACAATTCTATATGAACTATTTTTAATTAAATGCTTTTTTATATGTATTTTTATTATTATTTATTTACCAGGAAAGTCAGACTGGGACAGAGTCCATTTTCAACAGAGGTTCCAGAGAGAAATGCTTCAGGTGCATGCTTTTAGAATGTGGGAGGAAACTGGCGTACCCAGATAGGATATGCAGACACCAGACAGAAGGCACCCCAGTCAAGAACTGAACCTGAGAATCCTTTTTCTGTAAGGTAACAACGCTAACCACTGCACTACTGCACCACCCAATATATAACATATATTTATTTATTTATTTATATTTGTTGACCAGGAGTGTCCGACTGGACGTGGGTCCATTTTCAGTGGAGGCCCGGGGAGAAAAGCTCCACAGGTCAAATAAACAGACAGTAGTTACATTTGATTACATAGCGATTAACAATTTACATAGCAATTACTTACAACATATTTACAGATGAAGAACATAGTACATCAGTAGACAACTAGAATCTTTATCTGTGAAGTGCATAACAGACATTAACAAATGTTACAAGAAGAAGAAGTTCCTGCTGTATAATAAGTACTGTCTTATGAGCATCTGAGCTTGCTATAATCAAGGTAGTTAATGGAGTGGAAAGAAAAGTAGTGGTTGGATGGGGTAGGTGATATTAGAGTGGGAGTTGCAAGGGCACAGCCAGCATGTTTTTAGATGTGCTTTTAGTAAAGTTTTGAAGTGAGTGCATGATGGTACAGAGGTAATTGTGGGTGGGAGGGAGTTCCATAATTTGGCTATGGTGCAAGAGAATAGTGCTTCACCAGAAGAGCTATTGGCTTTAGTGATCTGCAAGTGATTTTTGTTGCTGGATCATTAGTGGTCTGCTGGTGCGATGATAGGGTTGGAGTAGATTCTGGAGGGATGGGACATTTAGTGGATGGTTTACTAGTTTGTGGGTGAGTGAGAGGTGATACCATTGAAGGAAGTGAGGGAGTTCAAGCCAGCCCAGTTCAGCAAGTGAGAGACAGTGGTGACTACGGTAGGATATCCCTGTGGCAAATTTGGTGATTTTGTTGTAGCTGGTCTCTAGCTTGTTTAGATCGCATTGCCTTAGGTTGGTATATATTGGAGAGGCATAAAGTAGGGTGGAGATAAGGTGGGAATTTGCTATTGAAATCTTTGCTGCTTTGGTGAGAAGTTGCTTATTTCTGTATAGCGCTCCTAGTTTTTTGTGGACTTTTTTTTATGGTCATGGATATGTGAATGTCAAATTTTAATTTATTGTCTATTTCCACTCTTAGCAATTTGGTGTGTTCAGTTGGGTATATAGTGGTGTTGTCTTTTGCTGTGATGTTAAAGTGAGAGTTGTTTTGAGTATGTTTGGTGGGATGGAAGATGAGTAGTTTACTTTTTGTTTGGGTTGAGTATTAATTGGGCATCGGATAACCAAGTTTCAACAGAGGAAAAGGCTTCCTATGTGACTTTTTGCAGTTTGGGTAGGGACTGGGCTGAGCAGATGAGGGTTGAGTCATCTGTGTATTGTATGAGTGTGCCATGTTTGGTGGCAGAGGCTAGATTATTGGTGAAAACAGAGGAGAGTAGGGGTCCAAGGATGGATCCTTGGGGAACCCCTATGGAGACAGGTAGTTGGGGAGATATGTAATTCTGCCATACAATGGATTGTTGGCGGTCAGACAGGTAACTCTGAAACCAGTTGGTGACTGATTGTGAGAAGGATAGGTTATTGAGGACTGAGATAAGTTGTTTGTCTAGGACCATGTTAAATGCTTTAGATAGGTCTAGGAAAGTAGCAGAGGAGAGATAGCCATTGTTTTTATGCTGAAGGATAGTGTTAGTAAAGGAGAGTAAGGCAGTGGTGGTGCTATGGTTTGGTCAGAAACCATGCTGAGTATTGGAAAGGAGGTTGTTAGTAAGGAGGTAGTCTGAGACCTGAGAGTATATGCATCTCTCTAGTGTTTTGGAGAGTTGAGAGAGAATAGCTATGGGGCAGTACTTGGTTAGTTCTGTGGAGGGGAATTATATGTGATACTTTCCACAGTGTGGGAATGTAACTTTCTGACAGAGATCGGTTAATCAAGATGTATACTGGGTAGGCCAGAGCATCATCTGCAATTTGTAGGTATTCACCTGGGAGGTTGTCTGCTGCTAATTTATATAACAAACTTGAGAAAGGAACCAGGCAGCTAGCAGCACAGACTGCAACGATAGAGTAAAAAACTGCTTTATTGAACCAATAAATCCTTGAAGTGCGTTTAATCGCATACACTTTTCGTCACTAAACAATGTCGTGACTTCTTCAGAAGGCAAAACCATCTGTAGCTTACATTCAAACCTTTTAATAATAGCGTTGCTAGTGTAATCAAACAATTAATTAATTCATTTGTGATTTAAAGCTGCAAACTGCTCCCTATACATAATGCTCCCAGAGCCTATTACCATTCAATAAAAAACAAGCAGGCATATTTTTATATATTGTTAGTGTTCATTTATATTTGTAATTCTTTCTCTAAAATGAAGTTTCTTCATAAAATCAAATAGTGTATAATTTATTTAAAACATCATATAGAAAGTATACCATCAAAGACATGTAAGACGTATAAAAATAATGTTGTTCAAATTTAATTCATTACCAAGGTGTTTTGTGAAAAGGTCTAGCAGTAATGTGTTGGTAAATATATATACTAAAGTTAATATTCTATTCAAATAAATTATTAGAACTATATATTAAAATATATGCATATCCATTATTAATTTTAGTTCGTAAACAACTTTACAATATCTAAATGAATTAAAACTGTTTTAGTAAATTTTATTATAGTAAATTTTATTATTCAAATACACACTTATACATTTTAATCACCTCAATAAATATATACTTTATATAAAAATATATAAAATATAATATATATAAAAGGTATACTGAATCAATAAATTGAATGGATAGTTTTAAAAGTTACCTAACCAAATTCTTAAGCCTTAAAATACATTTTATTGACGTCATTTCATTTAGGCCAGGGAATTGGTTGGCATTAGTTTTTAACTGCCAAATAAGTTCCTTCTCTTCTAACTTAAGTGGCTGGTATTCACCCCTAATGTCGTCTCTAACTTGGTCAATGGCTTTAAACTTAAATTTGTGTCCTGGATTTTCTGAACAGTGTCTTGCTAAAGCATTTTCTAATTTTCCTTTTCTAATACTGTAAATGTGTTCGTATATTCTATCCTGTAATTTTCTATCAGTTTTTCCTATGTAATAAGCTGCGCAGATCTCGCATTTGGCCTTATAGACAACCTTTTTACTGCTACAATTGTATTTGTTCTTAATTTTATAAGTTGTATTTCTAATGGTAAACTGGTTGCCCTCAGCAATGTGTTTACACATGTTACACATGTGGCATTTAAACATTCCAGGGTTAATTGGTGGCTTGGAGCATCTCATCTGTAAAATTTCTTTAAAATTTGAGCACCTCCTATAAGTAGTTTTAGGCTTATCTGGCATTTTATTTCTTAAGTTATTATCCATTGTTAGAAGGCCCCAGTTTTTATTCAAGATGTTTTTAATATCAATAGAATCAAGGTTAAAACATAGAATGATACTACAGGTATACGTAAATAGGTTCCTATTGGATGGTTCAATGGAATTATTCATTATTTCCATCTGGTTACTTCCCAATAGTGGTACGTATGTACCTGCTGATCTTTTAGTTCTGACTTCCGTAACTATTTCCAAAATAAATTCTTTTGGGTAACCCCTTTGTAGAAAGAATTTCGTTAGGAGGTTACATTCAGCTAGAAAATCAATCTCACTCGTTGTCATCCTAGCCGCCCTGACTAGCTGACCTTTGACAACGGACTTTTTCTGATATATAGGGTGGCAACTTTCATAGTGAAGAAACATGTTGGAGTAAGTTTCTTTCCTAAAAATTTTTGAGACGTATTTTCTATTAGTAAAATCCTTAATCAGTTTGACATCAAGATAGTCTATAGAATCAATACTGCTCTTATATGTGAATGTAAGGAAGTCAGTACTAGTATTAAATGATTCTATGAGCCGTTCTAATTCGGCTTGGGTGCCTGCAAACAATAGAAATATATCGTCGAGGAATCTTGTGTAAAACAAGATTTGGTCCTTGAACAGGATATTCTGTAATACAAAGTTCCTCTCCCAAAAGGCCATAACCAAGTTTGCGAGGCTCGCTCCACAGGGGGAACCCATCGCCACACCAATTTTTTGATGGTAAATTTCCTTGTCGAACATAATGAAATTGTATGATAGAACCAAATCTATTAAATCACCGACAAGGTGAATTTCGTTGGTGGGTGCTCCTGACCTTAATAACATAAGAGTTACCCATTCTCTCGCTGTATCGTGAGGAATGCATGAATATAGGTCCTTCACATCAACAGTAATGAAAAACGCTGTTGGAGCAAAAGTGAGACTATTAATAGAACGGAGGAACGACCAGGAATCCTTAGAGATCTGTTTTTCCTCTTTGATGTATTTCTGTAAGATTTTGTCAATTACTTTAGAGCAAGTGTATGTTAGACTGTTCCTGCCATCAACAAGAGGTCTCATTGGAGGGTTTTCTAAGTCCTTATGTATCTTAGGCACTCCAAAAAGTACTGGTGTTTTCACTGCTGATTGTAGGAGGTAGTTATACATGTCCTTTTCAATACGCCCCTCAATATAAAGATCTTCAAGCGTACTTTTTACCATACGGTAGGCAGAATTCATTTCATTGATAGATGACTTCAGGTATGTGTTACTACCTAGTATCAGTGCCATTTTTTCATTATAATCACTACTGAACATTATAACGAGACCTCCTCCTTTATCAGGCTTCATAATCCTGATAGGTGCTTGTCTTAGTTCTATCAAGAGATCTCTTTCTTCTCTTGAAATATTATAATTATATCCACGTTTTGTTTCTTTCAAATTCCTTAAGTCAATTTCCATTACTTTCTCAAAAAGACTTAGTGTTGGGTGTAATGGAGGGTTGTACACGCTTGGGACAAAATAGTCTCTTTATTAAAGTCACTGCCCATCAATATTAATAGATTGAGTTTTCTGGTGAACAATTTTAGATCTATTAATGTTTCCGCTAGGTTAAATCTGGATGATGGGACAAATGTTAGGCCCCAACTTAGCAAATCAGCCGTTTCACTAGGGATGGCCAAATTAGTGTAGTTATATATCTTAAAATCATTCGTAGAGTTGGAGATAACAGAGAATGTGGCCGGGTTGTCAAATAGGCTTGTATTAGTCAAGTCTCCGGTTACCATTTTCTTCTCTTGTTCCTCGTCGACCTCTTGGGTTGGAATGGAGGTCTCGAGGCTGTCCCTTGAAAATTTTGACTTTGATCGGTATTCGATTTTCTATTATTATTATTTTGGCCCCCTTCATAGTCAAAGTTATTTTGTCCTGTACAATTACGTTGTTGTGCCAATCTTTCACTTCTTCTAATACCATTAGTAGTGTCCGGGGGTAGTATGTGTTGCATATTCTCACCAATTTCTAAATCCTGTGCTTCATGTGAAGTTGGCCCTCCAGGCAAATGTTCTCTGCTCTGGGCAGCCCTATTTATTTGCTGAGTCAGTTGGGGGAGGGGGTAAGCCTTCCCCTCACTATAATCTTTTAGGTCACGTTTGATTTTCTTGGTCTTCGTCACATTCATTTTATTCAGATGGTCATCTATACTTAAAAAACATCTATCGTATTCATACTGATTTCTCAAGAAAGCATTATCAGTTTTAATTGACTTATCAAGTTCTACTAGTTTGTTAAGTAAATAATTCACTAAATCTTGATAGTGTATACAAAACACCTCAAGAAGTTCCAATCCTTGCTTGTCGAAGAGGGAAATAAGCGCATTATGAAACGCAGAACCCTCAACTAGGAATGCAGGAAATTGCCAGTGCCTTAAGCCTTTCGGCACTATTTTCAATTTAATGCATTCCTTAAAGTAGGCAATTTCTAGCTGTAACTTACGAACTTTATAGAGTTTTTCATCAAAGGAATTCAGTTTGATATTAATGTCATTTCTTACCTCTTGAATAGAGGCTGTGTTATCGTTCACAGAAACTCCAGAGTAAGAAAAAGATCTCTGAACCCAAGCGTTAAGGGATTCGGTAGTCCGTACATCGCAGCTCCGTTGTTCAACTCCAGCTACGTCTTCTCTCAATCCTTGTGTATGGTTAAAGTCATTCAGCTGTATATTGGCATGTGGAATAGGTTGGGAGCTTATATTTGTGGGTAATCCTGCGACTCTCGCCCCTGGGATAGGCGAGGAATTTCTTGGTCCTTGTGTTACCTCATCCATCCGTTCGGATAATCGATCAACTTTTTGCGTTAAAAGTTCAATCAAGGCTGTGAGGTTTCCCTCATTCTCCCCATTACTCATCGAATTGTTTGCTGGGCCGCTAGGTGGTTCCGGATCCATATACAAATATCCTCGAAAAGCAACCGACACCACAAACTTGAGAAGGGAACCAGGCAGCTAGCAGCACAGACTGCAACGATAGAGTTCCTTTCTCAAGTTTGTGGTGTCGGTTGCTTTTCGAGCTAATTTATATAACATATATATATATATATATATATATATATATATATATATATATATATATATATATATATATATATATATATATATATATATATATATATATATATATATATATATATATATATATATATATATATATATATATATATATATATATATATATATATATATATAGGTTCATAGGTAGGTACTAGGCTATCGGCCCTGGGGCCTATACAAGTCCAACCAAAAAGGTACCCTAGTTTTTGCCACCCAAGAAAATCATTTTCCTGTGCCACTGTCGAGCAGAGCCACAGAGGTGATCCCCAGGGTGAATTTCTTATTTCCCATCCAATCATCAAGATTTTTCTTGAAGAGTGCTAATGAGGAGCTTTGTTTAATATAGATAGGTAGTTTATTCCAGAGTATGGGAAGTCTCTGGGACAGGAATCTATCCCTCCGGCATGTTCTGTTTATTGTGGTGGCAAGGTTTAGGTCCCTAGAGCGTGTAGCTCAGAGGGATTGGGATTTCTTTAAGTGGAGCATGTCCAACAGCTCTGGGTTTAACATAGCTTTGCATGTTACGCAGAGATAACCTCTAAGTAGGCGATATGCAACGGAGTAAAGCTGGAGTTTTTTCAGATGGTCTGTGTAGGGCATCTGTTTGAGGCCGGTAATCCTCTTTGTGAGGTATTTCTGTGGCCTTTCCAGTTGTTGTAGATATCTTGTGAGGTACATACCAAAAGGGGCATTGTACTCTACAATGGGTCTAATGAGTGATGAGTAGAGGGGAACAATGACCTCTTTTTTTCTGGATGAGAAACCTTTTGTGTTGAGGTGTGCCATGTAGAAGGATTTCCTGACTACTGTGGTGATGTGATTATCAAAGGAGAGACTACTGTCCACCTGTGTCCCAAGATCTCTTATCACACTTTCAGTGTTAAGTATACTACCGCCTATGTTGTAGTTCATGGGTACAGAGTTTTTACCAAAGGGGATGACAATGCACTTTTTGGCATTGAGCTTGAGGCCATGGCTTTGACACCAGGCATCTGTCTCAGTGAGGCCCTTTTGTAGGATGTCCACACTGTTAGGAGTTTCGATTATGGCTCCTAGTTTGCAGTCATCTGCAAACTTCATTAGCCAAAGACCTTCTGTGTTAGCCTGTACTTCAGAGAAGTAGATACCAAACAGGAGAGGACCCAGGACTGAACCCTGTGGTACTCCACTTGTCACTGGTCTGAAGTCGGATTTGGAGTCTGCTACTTTCACAGCGTGGGTTCTGTCAGTGAGCCAATTGGCAACCCATCTTGTGACATAGGGATTTATACCTAGTTTAGTGAGTTTATCTATAATTCCAGAGGGGGGAATGGTGTCAAAAGCCTTGGCAAGATCTAGATAGGCAGTGTGAACAACCTTACGCTTGTCTACGGCTTTGGTGACTGCTTCAAAGAAGTCTTTCAGATTTAGGAGACATGATCTGCCTTTTACAAACCTAAACTGGGTGGGATCCAGAGTTTGGAGATTACCAATGTCTTTGTTTATAAGTTCCATGATGATACATTCCATGGCCTTGCAGACCAGGCTCGTGAGGCTAATGGGGCGGTAGTTCCCGGGGTCCATGGTGGCTCCCCCCTTGTGCAGTGGGATAACCGTTGCTGTGTGCCATTCAGCAGGCACAAAGCCTGAGGTCAGGCTATGATTGAACATGGTACTTAGGTGGGGTGCCAGTTCGTTCTGTAGTTTGTGTAGAACGCAGCCTGGGATGTTGTCTGGTCCCATGGATGCTGTGTTCTTGGCTTTGGAGAGTGTGGTTTTTACCTGTGCAGCTGTGATTACAGGAACTTTGCATTCTTCCGGTATAGAGATGGGCTCTTTACGGGGTGAGAGAGGGGTAAAATTAGCACTGAACCTATCTGCCAGGATGTTGGCAATATCAGTTGGGTCTGTATATGTAGTGCCATTGTGCTCTAACTCAGAGCAGATCTGAATGTTGCCATTGAGATTCTTGACATAGCTATAGAATGCTTTGTGGTTGTCTTTAGAATCAGTGGCAATTTTGTTTTCATAACTAGCTTTGGAGGATTTTATCAAGGATCGCAGATTCTTACTGAGGCTGACCAGGGAGCTCCTCCACTCGTGGGATTTTACTCTCTTTTGCAAGAGTTTTTTCCTTCTGTTGTACAGTTTGTTTATGGCAGGGGACCACCAGATTGGCTTCCTTGTTTGGAGGATAGCATCTTGGTTCTGTTTGGGATAGCACGATCCATGCACTCATGTAAGTGCTTATAAAGTGCAATTGTGTAGGATTCAGTAGTCGTAACTGTATTGTCCATCTGCATGGGTGTCATGAAGTTCACCACTTCTGTCTTAAGAAGCATGAAGTTGGCTTTGGAGAAATGTTTTACCATGGTTTCCTTAATCGGGGGTGGAGGCAGGATGTGGATATCTAGGGCAATTAGCTTATGGTCAGATCGGATCAATGAGGCATTGACTTCAGGTGTGGAACACCGGTCACTCATATTGGTAATGATTAGATCTAGGATATTGTTGCCCCTGGTGGGGGTGTGGATAAGTTGATTCAGGGCATTGGAGTTTATGAATTCCAGAAAGCGTTGAGTGAAGGAGTTGGTACATGAGTAGTTTTTCCAGTTAATGGTGGGGTAGTTGAAATCGCCCATTATTAGGGTGTTTGGTTGAACCCTAATATTTTCCAGTACATCAAGAAAAGAGCAGTGAGAATCCTGGGGCATGGTGAGTGATCTCTAGCAAGCTACAATTTGGATTGCAGTTTTGCCCAGAGTTAGTTGCACTTGGATAACCTCGGCTGCATTATGCTGAGCAACTAGCCTGGAGATGTGGATATCCTTAATGAATATGGACACACCTCCACCTTTGGTGTTCCGGTCCAGGTTACATGGCCGAAAAGTGTGGTATGAGTTATAGCCTGGTAGTGCAGGGGTGCTCTCTGGAGCCTTGAACCAGGTCTCAGTCACTGTACAGATATCGATGTTCTCCATTTTAAGGAGTGCCTCGAGTGAGTGCATTTTGAGATTTAGACTTCTAGCATTGAGTAGCATCACCCTCAGTTTTTGAGTTTTTGCTTGCCTGTCCCTGTTAGGGTGGTGAATTTGTCATTTGAACCTTGCCTAAAAAGGCTACTATTGCAAGAACCTTAGCCAGTATCCGGAATCCCAGGGGTGACAGGTGCAGGCCATCTCTGGCAAAGCATCGTGTTCTGTCAACCATGTCATCCCAGGCAGACAGATACTGGATCCCTTTAGAATGGCAACAGAAGCTTAGCCAATTGTTGAAGTCAATCATTTTGTCCTTGTACTGCAGCATCATTCTGGGTGATGGCAGAATGCTACTCAGGGTTCGGGTCATACCTGCCTGGGCTACAAGATCGGAGAGCTCTTCCATGTCTCTTTTCATGTAGTCCAGGGAGGTACGTCTCAGGTCATTCACACCAACATGGACAATGACAGAGTCATATTTATACTTGTTGTGGAGTGACCTGAGTGCGTGGGTTATGTGGCGGATCCTGGCACCCGACAGGCAGCTGACAGTAACCTTCTCCTTGTTTAGCCTGGTAAGTGGGACATCAGTGTGACTGACTATAGAGTTGGCTATGACGAGTGTGTTGGATATGTTGTTTTGTCGTATTGGCTGTGGTTGAGTGGCACTCTGAGTCTGCGGGCTATGTGTTGTGTTGGGGGGTGGAGGTTGCTTGCATTTCTGCTTTGGAGGTCTCTGTTGCTTGAGCAGATTATTATTGAGAGCCTCCGCAAATGTTTTTGTGTTTCTATGTGTGGATTTTGGTGGTGTAGATTTAGTGAGACTATGTGATGAGTGTGGTGTGGTGCAAGAGTTTACCTTCTCCTCTTGATTGGAGAGAGCTTTACCTCCAGTTTGGCTAGATAGTTGCATCTCTCACAGGTTGTAGTGTTGGGTGGTAGGAGGAGACGGTTGTCTGTGTACATGAGGCAATTTCTACATTGCCCCAAGATGCCCAGATTCATCAGATAGACAGGAGAGAATACTGGGAGCTGACCCTTGGACATGCCTGAATAAAAAAACGATTTTCCTCTAGATAAGTGAGGAAAGTGAGTACAAGAGCTGTTTTTCTCTAAGCAAGTGAGGAAAGTAAGTACCAAAACTGTTTTCCTCTAGGCAATGAGGAAGGTTGAGTGCTGTAGTTATTAGTAGGTTATTTAGTGCTTACAAGTTCTGAACAAGTGCTGATCACAAATAAGCAAATTCAAGTGCTAAAAGTAAGAATCTGTATCTGGACTAAACTAGTTACAGGAAAGGAGGGAAACAAGTGAAAATGTGGGCTTTTAAATCAGAAAGTTGAGAGAGATGGAAAAACTGCCCAAACAGCCAATAACTACAATTTCTGGGCCAGAACCACTCCTTATGTGGTAGATAGGTTACCTAGTGTTTACCACTCCCACTGATAAGCTAGAAGGCTTCTGTCCAACACAGAAAGCTTGGGGGGGGGGGGCTCAGAAGCTTACATACAGTCCTGGATACAGCAAATCTGAATCTGGACTACACTAGTTACAAGAAAGGTATTTTTTTTATATATATACAGAAAAGTAGCTAAAACAGCAGTCAAAACAATTCAAATGCAGTGCAGGCTAGCACACTTGAGTATGTAGCAATGTTAGACCAAACAGTTTAAAAATACAATTAAATTAAAAATGACTAAAAACAATGCAGAAGGAGTCTATTAGGTAGAATGAGGTAAAGAGATGGGACTGGGGGAGTGTCCCAGATCAAATCTACAGTGGGGGTGGGCAACTGCAAAAACCTCCAAATTTAAACAACAACACAGGAATGGGGAGGATGGGTATGGGAAACCCAACACCTTCAGCAGAGAGATCTGAAAAACTATACAGTGAAGCAAAAATAACAGTGCACAACTCTGAAGTCAGCCAGCAATTATATAAAATTAGTCAAACAACAATTACCAGTACACAACTCTGAAGTGCCAGAAAAATATACTCAGCTCTGTATATCTCCAGATAGTTTGAAGAGCACTCTTTCAGGACACAGGAAGTCTCCAGCAATGATATGCACTTTTTTTACTAAGAAAGTCTAACTTTATGCAAGTAATCCTTGAGATGGTCAGATAACAAACAGGATGTAAAACCAGTTATACCAACTTAAGACACAGAGAAATAGAGGGAGGGGGGAAAAACACCTTCAGCAGAGATCTGAAAAACTATACAGTGAAGCAAAAATAACAGTGCACAACTCTGAAGTCAGCCAGCAATGATATAGAATTAGTCAAACAACAATTACCAGTACACAACTCTGAAGTGCCAGAAAAATATACTCAGCTCTGTATATCTCCAGATAGTTTGAAGAGCACTCTTTCAGGACACAGGAAGGCTCCAACAATGATATATATATATATATATATATATATATATATATATATATATATATATATATATATACACTTTTAAATGGCGAAATGCCGAAATCTCAAGTTTTAAAAAAGCAAACTCAAAACATCAAGATTTTGGTATCTCGATATTTAAAAGTGGGGGAAAAAAGACAGACACCTAAAATAAAGTGTTTGCAGGGGGGCAAGCCCCCCCTGCACCCCCCACACCCCCTACTTAAATATACCAACTCCGAGATTGCACTACAGTGAAGAGAATGGTAATGCTCCTGTTGCACTTACCATTCTCTTCACTGTAGCGCAATATCGGAGTTGATATATTTAAGTAGGGGAGCGTGGGAGGTGCAATGGCGTTTGCACCCTGCAAACACTTTATTTTAGTTCATTTGTGGGTTTTTTTCACTTTTAAATGTTGAGATATCGAAATCTTGGTGTTTTGGGTTCATTTTTTTTTTAAATTGAGATTTCAGCATTCCACCATTTAAAAGTAGACCCATAGATACATACATATATATATATATATATATATATATATATATATATATATATATATATATAAATGTTAATGACATCAGTTAAATTACTTTATTCCGGCTTTGTGGGGAATTTAATGAGTCTTTCTAATTATCTCTCCTGTTGTCTCCTGTTGTAGGAGATCTCCACTTTGGCTGCAAAGGAAAGAAATAAGACAATCTTGTTTAGCCTCCTTTGTGGTGTGGTGAGATAATGCTCAGAGCTACAGACTGATTTTTATGGCATCCTTGAATCTAGCTCTGATGGACTGTTTGCACATCAACAAGACAAACACCATCGAAACCAGTTGATCGGAGGATATTACAATTTTGTAACTTAGCAATCTGACCTTCAAAAGCACAGGTGAATGTTTAACTAAAGAGGGAATAAGTTATGAATAATAATAAAAAATGGTGGGGGGACTGGGGAATTGGACACAATTACTGTATGCATTTCATCTCTGTAATAGTAGTGCTTAAAACCTCAGGAAACTGTGGAAAGAAATCTGTATGACATAATGTAAGATTCGGTCATTAGCACCAATTTTCTGTGCATCAACATTCCTACAGTTGGCAGTTACCTTTAAGTTAAAAGTAGTAATACATAAGTTTTCACGGAAACATAGATTAAAATGAGTATCCTGTCATGTAAACAAACACTGCTTCCACTTCACCCTCACCACTGTACTAATGATATCTTTGTCTCTGAAGTCACAAATTATTATGTACAACATAAATATGTGATGTGCAGTACATCAGCAAACAATATACTTTAATCTGAGAAGAAATTGCATAGTAGAAAAAATATGATACATTTCCATTCAAATGCAAGGCATGAACTTGTGTTAAATACTGAATTAACAGTTTTTACTAATTATACCACATGAGGACATTCATTACATACATAGTTGCACCACTTCAGCAGAATGCTTTGTGCAAATCAGTTAAAACTGTGATTATTGTTCATGTGATGCCTTACAACATCACTGAGCAGGAGCCACTGAGAACTTAGGCATTACTTTTACAAACAATAATACGAGTTCTGAAAAAAAAGAAAAAAGTTGTTTAAAGATGAGAAAGACTGTCAAATGAACAGTGACAGCAGATTACATACCACACAGCATAGCCCACAGATATTACTGCATACTGTATGTGATTTTTACAAAAAAGCAAACACTAAATTGAATAATTAAGACAGAACTGGCAAACTTCACAACACCCATGCAGACGGACAATAGAGGTATGACTGCTAAATCCTACACAAATGCACTTTATAAGCACTTGCACAAGTGAATGGATCGTGCTATCCATAACAGAACCAAGATGTTATCCTCCAAATAAAGGAAGCCAATCTGGTGGTCCCCTGCCATAAACAAACTCTACAACAGAAGAAAGAAACTGTTGCAAAAAAGAGTAAAATCCCATGACCAGAAGAACTTCCTGGTCAGCCTCAGTAAGAAGCTGAGATTCCTCACAAAATCCTCCAAAGCTAGTTATGAAAACAAAATCGCCACTGATTCTAAAGACAACCACAAAGCATTCTATAGCTATGTCAAGAATCTCAATGGCAACACTCAGATCTGCTCTGAGTTACAGCACAATGGCACTAAATATACAGAACCAACTGATATTGCCAACATCCTGGCAGATAGGTTCAGTGCTAACTTTACCCCCCCCCCTCTAAAGGGCCCATCTCTATACCAGAAGAATGCAAAGTTCCTGTAATCATGGCTGCACAGGTAAAACTACACTCTCCAAAGCCAAGAACACAACATCCATGGGACCTGACAACATCCCAGGCTGCATTCTACATGAACTACAGAATGAACTGACACCACAACCAAGCACCATGTTCAATCATAACCTTCCCTCGGGCTTTGTGCCCACTGAATGGTGCACAGTGACCGTTATCCCACTCCACAATGGGGGTGCCACCATGGACCCCGGAAATTACCGGCCCATTAGCCTAACGAGCCTGGTCTGCAAGGCCATGTAACATATCATCATGGAACTTATAAACAAAGACAATGGTAATCTCCAAACTCTGGACCCCACCCAGTTCAGGTTTGTAAAAGGCAGATCATGTCTCCTAAACCTGATTGAAGTCTTTGAAGCAGTCACCAAAGCCGTAGACGAGGGTAAGGTGGTTCACACAGCCTATCTAGATCTCGCCAAGGCTTTTAACACCATCCCCCACTCTGGAATTATAGATAAACTCACTAAACTAGGTATAAATCCCTATGTCACAAGATGGATTGCCAACTGGCTCACTGACCAAACCCACACTGTGAAAGTAGCAGACTCCAAATCTGACTTCAGACCAGTGACAAGTGGAGTACCACATGGTTCAGTCCTGGGTCCTCTCCTGTTTGGTATCTACTTTTCTGAAGTAGAGGCTAACACAGAAGGTCTTTGGCTAACAAAGTTCGCAGATGACTGCAAACTGGGAGCCATAATTGAAACTCTTAACAATGTGGATATCTTACAAAAGGGCCTCACTGAGACAGATGCATGGTGTCAAAGCCATGGCCTCAAGCTCAATGCCAAAAAGTGCATTGTCATCCCCTTTGGTAAAAACTCTGTACCCATGAGCTACCACATAGGTGGTAGTCTACTTAACACCGAAAGTGTGATAAGAGACCTTGGGACACAGGTGGACAGTAGTCTCTCCTTTGATAATCACATCATCACAGTAGTCAGGAAATCCTTCTACATGGCACACCTCATTACAAAAGGTTTCCCATCCAGGAAAAAAAGGTCATTGTTCCCCTCTACTCGTCACTCATTAGACCCATTATAGAGTACAACTTCCCTTTTGGTATGTACCTCACAAGACATCTACAACAACTGGAAAGGCCACAGAAATACCTCACAAAGAGGATTACTGGCCTCAAACAGATGCCCTACGCAGACCATCTCAAAAAACTCCAGCTTTACTACATTGCATATCGTCTACTCAGAGGTGATCTCTGCCTAACATACAAAGCTATGTCAAACCCAGAGCTGTTGGACATGCTCCACTTAAAGAAATACCAATCCCTCTGAGCTACACGCTCTAGGGACCTAAACCTTGTCACCACAATAAACAGAACATGCTAGAGGGATAGATTCCTGTACCAGATACTTTCTATACTCTGAAACAAACTACCTATCTATATTAAACAAAGCTCCTAATTAGCACTCTTCAAGAAAAATCTTGATGATTGGATTGGAAATAGGAAATTCATCCCGGGGATCACCAATGTGGCTCTACTTGACAGGGGCACAGGAAAATCATTTTCTTGGGTGGTGAAAGCCAGGGTACTTTTTTGGCTAGGCTTGTATAGGCCCTAGGGCCAATAGCCTAGTACCTACCGATGAACCTACGGACCTATGAATGTCATAGTCCGTAGCTCCAGAAAAGATGCTGCCTCTTTACCTGTACTGCTGTACACCTTGCACAAACCTGTTGCATGGGGTTCTTTACTACTGCTGCTGGCTGGCTGGTCATCATTACTCATATTTGGAGTGGAACCAGGAGCTGCAGTGATAGCATGAGTCACTTCAGCACCAGACTGGCGCATAATCATGTTTTTCAGAATGCAACAAGCAGTAAACATCCTGCATGCACTAGCTTGATCATACTGATGGGTAACCCCAGACTCATCCAGGCACCTGACATGGCTCTTCAGGAGGCCGAAGACCCTCTCAATGAAAATACAGGTCTGGGCCAGGGATGTGTTATAGGTATCTTTTGCAGCTCCACTTGTACTTCTCACTGGTGTCATGAGCAGTGGCTCCAGTGGATCTTTAATATTACCTGCAAGACAAAAAAGAGAGAGAGAAATGGGGGGGGGTAGAAAAAAATAAAGAAAAAGTGATTTAGTACTCAGCAATACATTTTACCATGAATAACTACTTATATACAATATAAAAAAAGATTATTCCACTTACCAATAAGATGAGCACTGGGCATCCTACCATGCAGGAAATGGTGGTAGAGTAAGCTAGTGTGTCAGATATGGGAATCATGTGAACTGCCAGGATACTGGGCAGAGACATTGGTGATACACCCCCATGTATCACACACTACTAGACAATTGATGGAATAGTATCCCTTCCTATTGTAGTAATGCTCACCCTGTGAACCAGATATGGCCCTAATTGCATCAAGTATTTCATGGATATCTGTCACCCCATGAAAGGTACATATAGTCCTGTCTCAGTATTGAGGCGATATTGGAAAATAGCTGCACTGATCCACACATGCCAGGTGTACATCCAGGAAATGCTGCAGGATCCCTAAGGCAGAAACCAGTGAGGTACCCAAAGTGTCCCCAGTCTGTCTCTGGAAGGTCTCATGGCAAGTATAGTGAGGCTATACATACCTTAGTATCTACAGTGATAAGAAATCTGTGCATTCTTTCAGTACCCGTATGGAGATCATATATACTCATTAAAACCCTTAAATGTCCTTGTCCACTCTAAACCTGTCAAGTATATCCTGATTATCAAGTTATAATGAGTTATCCTCTGTCTGTATCTCCATCTTTTTGGCTGGTGAGCACCACTGGGCACAAGTGGTTTGGCTCAGCCAAGACAAACAACTCACACCTGTAAATAGGAAGGATAGCAGCAAGTGATAGCATTTTTGTAGACTGCAAAGTAGATAGGATTAGCAAGACTGTTTTTTTCATGGACAGAGAGGATAGCCTTAATGTATCTACATAATGACTAAGAGTGCCACCTTAGACAATTTGAAAAACTTCACTTTTGCAAGATCTGCACAGTTCAGCTTAGCTAATTGCAAAAGTAGAGCAACGATTTTATAATCTTTTGAAAGCCACCAGAGTTTTTATGTTATATCACTTATAATTAAGGACAATTTATTTGCAATCAGGCATTTTTTAGTCTGTCTTAGATTTTTATTCATTAGCCATTTTATTAATCACAACATGATTTTCATTCAAATGGAGTGTTACAATTAAACATGTCATTTTGCATTTTCCAGTTGACTAATCAGGACATTTAGTTCTTTCATTGTATAACAGTATTATGACAAACTGCTTTATTCATTACACTTGCACATTTTAGTGTAAGCTAACCACATGCTTATTAAAAGATTTTCATGAAATATGAATTATGCTTTGTCATCTGTTTATACATGTAATAAAATACATATTATACATAAAGTTATTTAATAAAGCTATTGTATAACAAATATTGTTTTGTATTGTTGTAAATTAAGCCTAATAAGAATGAAAATGTATGGTACTAAAATATGACTATCTGCTTATTAAATATTTGTTTTACTGCCTCTAGCACCATAAAACAGATCATATCTATCAACTGTCCAGATTTTTGCCTCATATTTTTGGACTGTTCCTCTTAAAATTTGTGGGTTTCTGGCAAATCACTGAGGACTGAAGGCAGTAAATAATGACATAAGTTTAAGTCTCAGACTCCATATCCTTCATAAAATGCATGTTAATACAAATCCTATCATTCTAGCAACTTTTTTTAAGTTTGTAAGAGCAATATTTAAAATTTGTCCCTATTTTTTGCACTTTGCCCCCATTATTTTAGACGTTGCTCAGATTCCTTGTGATAAGAGGTTGAGATATGTGAAACAGATTAAAAGAAGACCTGTACACTACAGGATAAATCAAGAAAAGCATACAACTGAGTTTACAAGTCTAGTAAAATTTAATAATAAAATATGACTAAAATGCTTCTAAATACAAGAAACTTTGCTCACAATAAAGTCTCCAGTGTTTCAGTTTTAGCCCTCTTGCATAATAATTCACTTTGTTACATCATCTCTTAAACACAAATAGCAATTAAAACACCATTAACGAAACAGAAACAACTGGGAAATGCATTAAATCAAGTATCTCAAATTAAGATCCACATTCATACTTCTAGTCTTTAAAGTATTATATTTAAAATAACGAAGATTATTCATAATTTAAAATATTATTTCTCATCCTTTGTGAAACAGGATAACTACCATCTTTTCACTTCTCTACTTATATGGACTCCTTTGCTAGAGCATATTCTTTTATTAGTATCTATCCTTACCTTTTTGATAATATTAGATATGTTCCCTAGATTCCATGTCACCAGAGTTATGCTCTATCTCCCTTTACTAGCCCCTCATTACTCCACCTCCCACCCCCATCCCCTGGTTTGATGTGCCCCTCTCCTCCTTCCCGTCTTTGTGCACCCTTACTGTCTATGCATTTTCTATCCAAAATTGCTTCCTATGGATCTTGTTCTTCTGTTTCATAATCCCTGCCCCTTTATCATCTTTTCTCTGCCATATTTCTATGTTTTTTGTCAGTCCGTATCTTTGTTCCTCCATTTTCTTCTCCTGCGCCCATGTATCTTTTCCTTTTATCTCTTAAATGGTAATGTGAGCCTTCACATTTGTGAATTACTCTCTTTATTTTATTCCTACTTCATAGGTTCATAGGTTCATAGGTAAGTACTAAGCTATCTTCCCAGGGGCATTTATAAGCCTAGCCACAGAGTGATGGTTTTCGCCTCCCCATTAGATTAGCAATCTGGGCCTCTGTCTAACAGGGCTCCTGAAGTGATCCCAGGGTAGAACTTATGATTACCCATCTACTCATCAAGATTTCTCTTGAAGAGGGTCAGAGAGGAGCTCTGTCGAATATGGATTGGGATTCTATTCCAGAGTGAGGGGAGTCGCTGGGACAGGAATCTAGCCCTCCATTATGTCCTGTTTATTGTTGTTCATAGGTTCAAGTCGCTAGAACGAGTGGTTCTGAGGGATCTCGTTTTTTTGAGGTGAAGCATGTCCATTAGTTCAAGGTTGACATGGCCCTATAGGTTGGGCATAGGTCACCTTTGAGCAGACGGTAAGCGACTGAGAAGAGCTGGAGCTTTTTTAGTCGTGCTTCATAGGGTAATTGTTTAAGACTTGTCTTTGCCTCTGATTCTGTTTCCTGTTTAAAATATCCTTACGTCTTTTTATTAGGTTATAAGGTTATCTTCTTATAAGGTTAGCTGAGTAGTGTCCAATAATAAGATAAGTCTGATCTTGGTGCCAAAATGCAGTACTGCCATCCTTACAGTCACCTCATGTGTGCATTCAAAGGGTAGAGGTCCCAGCAGAGATTGTTCTGGCTTCCACTGGTGGCATGCTTTTATGGGAAAAAGGTACCATCTACTCATTCTATGTGAGTCCACTCAGTGAGTCAACTGGACATCGAACAGATGACATAAGGATTAATGTTAAGCTGTATAAGCTTGTTGATAATGCAGGGATCGAGGAATTGTATCAAAGGCCTTAGCTAGGTCCAAATAAGAATTGTGGACAGTATAGTCAATACCTATGTTTTTTGAGTCTCTAATAAAGAAACTGATAAGACTTGAGTAGACAGATCTTATCTTTACCAAAGTGAAATTGATTTGGTTTGAAGGACTGAAGGATCCCTATAACATTTATTGATTTGCTTTGATACATTCTATGACTTTACATATGACATTGGTGAGAATTATGGGTCTAATTACCTGGATTTGTGATGGGGCCTGTTTTGTGTAGTACAACCATAGTGACAGTTTGCCAAGTATCAATATATCACCAGAGGAGAGAATGAGAATAAATAGCTTTAAGAGAGGTTGAATAATGATATATTTGATGCTTACTGTAAGGAATCTAGATTCATTGTCCAGAGTTATCCTAGTGGTGCTTTTGAGCCCTGATGGAAATGATAGAACTCTAATGAGAGAGATAAAGAGACAAAAGGGAGTAAAGGGTTTCATGGATAATGGGTGAGACTGAAGGTTGGGTAAATGGGTTGAAAGTGGAGTTAAATTTGTCGGCAAGGAAGTTGGTATTACCCCAGGATTAGAGTAAGTAATGTCACTGGATATTAGTTCATGATAGAACCGAGTATTACTTTTGAGATTCCTGATGTAGTCAAAGAAAGCTTTAGCTGTCTATGGTGGGAGTGGCAGTTTTTAATTCATAAGTACACTTGCATTTTTAATAGAGCACTTGAAATTATTTCTGACCATTCTTAAATTGCTTGTATTATGAAGAGAGGAGAATATCTTATATAAGACCAATAGTTTTTCCTATTGTGGCACAATCTGTATGTGGTAATTCCATCAAAATGATATATTAATGGATTTGCCACTACGTTTCTGCAGGCATGGGAAATAACACTGAAGAGAAGAACAAGAAATTGTACATCCCTGTTGGGAATGTATATTATCTGGTCTAGGCAGCTGGCATTTACAAAATCTAGAAACTGCTATATATGCTTAATATTGGTTGTGTACAGTTGATGGAAAGGTAGTTTAAATAAACTAGAAGTGAAGTATTGGGGTTTAACAGGTATTTTTCCATATAACTGAGGCATATGGTAGATGGTTTTATTAAGGATGACCACGAAATGCAGAATCTCAAGTTTGGTGTCTTGTGAAATTTAGCATGTGTTGTGGATGTGATGGATAAATGCAGGGACATCCCATTAGTTACGGGTGTTTCAGAATGAAGGGTAAGCAGTTAACAGAGGTATGCAACGAGTGTTAGCAGTAAACTGGACCAAATGTCAGTAAAGATACAGACATGTTTGTGCTCGAGGGTCAGAAAAGCCTCAGATTTGGGCATTCTTATTTAAACTTCTAGCAATACATTATGCCATCCAACTGTAATCTGAAATGAAATTAGCTAAGTTCATATGTCCAAGATACAGATCATGTCTAAAAAGGCATGAAATCATGCTTGCCCACCAGAGGAACTATCAGTGGGTATTGAAACCATGAAAGTAACTCACTGAAAGTAATTTATAGTGAATCTCAAACTAGATTTTTTTTGCAGGGGTCAAGTACCTGCTCTTGCCATGTAGGGAGACAGCAACCTCATCTGCAGTGCATGTTCATATCAACTCCATGGTTGCATAATAATGGGAAAAAGACCAAACTCCATTGGTACTGAAAATGACTTTCTGTGAATTTACTTTATGGTACTGGAACTCACTGAAGTAGTGCTCAAACAACTAACAGGCTGGTGAGAGCAGGGAGAATGTATATATCTAACTATTAGGTCATCAGTGATTAATACTTTACTATGGTGAGCTACAGTCTTTGGGAGCCTTATGGGTGTAGGCTTGCAGCATTGATGACCCTGTGTAAAGTTAAGTGAGGATGCAGGTGTGAGTGTTAACAAGTCAAGAATAGCTGTCCCACCACCACTGTGCAGACTGACAGACATTATGGATGCTCCCGCCATAGTTTCTTCAGACTCACTATTAAACCTGAATGATTAGTTTTTTGTTGTTGTTGATCTTTTGCTGAATGTACACATTTCACAACACCATTCTACTCCTCAGATACTGCATTTTTATACATGTATTATTTTTAGTCTTTACTTTACTGTACTTTTTAGGGACAAAAGCATTTTGTGTCTTATACTGCTCACTGATTGTTCCTAAAATATTATGTTTATATGACTTGTACAACTGCTATATGGCCTGAGGCATTCATGGCTTGGGACTCCAACTTGCCTACACATGATAGCCAACACATTATCCCTATCCCCACTACCCAGAGTTTTCATTGGATCGAGTAAGGGTTTTAGTGAGATATTGTCAACAGGATACACAATACAGTTTGCAAAAACAAAAATCATCTTATATCCTCATGTTTATATCTAAGCATGCTAGGAAATCAGATTACTGTAATACTGCTACTGACAAAATGAGCATCTGGACTAAATAAAATCATTTGTTCTTCCAAAACAAGGAAAAAGGTTGTACTTGCTTTGTTTTGATTCCAAAAAGATTTATGTTGGATAGTTATCTAGGTTTTACAAATTTAAATTAATTTATAAAAAAATAGTTTAAGAAGTTGTCATTGCAACCTTTACTTCCTGTCCTGATGCAATGTCGCCTTCTAGCAACTATTGAAATGCAGTATGTCTCACTCCATTATCTAATTAACAAAGTTGCCTTGTAGTACCTGGGATTTTGCATGGGGATTTTCACTTACATTTCATCTACTTGTCAGAGGAACACATTTATTACTTAATGATTCCCCCCATCCCTGGAATAATCTTCTATCGCATGTAAAACAGAGCAATACCCTTACTTTCTTTATGGCAAATTTTGACAATTGGATGGGAAACTGTAAATTATCCTGGGTCTGACTTGTTTTGCCCTCCTGGAAGCATGATCCGTCTCCTGTGAGTGTAGGAATTGATAAGGAGAATATAGCTCATGTTCTGACTCTGTCTTGTAAGCTGTGAATCTATGATTTTTGGACTTTCTTGTGTTTGCATGATGTTCTTATGGTGCCTAACCATAATATGTACTTATCTCTGATTACTGGGGATCCAAATTTGCTTTTATCTAGGTGACTGCTCATTCATTTTGGTTCCTTCCAGAAACTAAACCTTTATGTTACTCAGACACTTCAGTGTTTTCAGAGGTTAGGTATCACTCTTGCCAAAGAAAAGTCAAAACTGTTCCTCTCTGAGGTCAACATAGTTTGGAGTGCCATCTTGAACACAGCAACTTGCATGATCTCCTGCCTTCAGGATAGCATGCAAAAGAAGATGGACTTCTTTTTTTCTGTTAACAATGTAGAAGTCTGTAACTCTGAGGACATTTCTAGGTTACATTTTTTTCCTGATTGTCCACTAAGTGAAGCTTTTGATGAAGAAAATCCTTTTCCCAGATCAACAATTTATTTTATTTTATTTGCATCTGTTTACTGTGATAATCTGACTGGGTGGAAATTCTCTTTTTATCTGAGGCCCAGGGAGAAAACATTGACAAAAATGCAAGGTATTAAAAACTACGAAATATATAAAAATGCAAAGTATTAGAAAGCAATAAAAAGTGCAGTATATAGTGAGAATATACCCCTGGATTCAAGAAAATCCATGCAAAAATAAGACTATTCTTGCACGGAATGGTTCATGTCCATTTAGCACAGCAGCACACCTTTAATATTCATGAAGGCATACTTCTGTACTTCCTATAGTGTCGCGAACCATGAATAAGTGCAGGGGGCATGTCTAAGATGTGCACAGACACTGAACATGCCCCCTGCACTCAGAAAGTGCCATACAGCACTTTCTAAGCTGAACTGGCATAATATTAGAGATTTACTGTAATATTATGCCAGTATTTCAGTGTCCACGGACACTGAAATGAGATAATGATCATTTCAGTGTCTGCGGACACTGAAAGACACATTGACATGAAGAAAGCAATATGGGGGTGTGTGACGGGTTCTGTAACACACTCCCTGCATTGCTAAAATGCCATACAACACATCTGCAACCTGCTAAGGCAGGAAATGTGTGCAAATGCACAAATAACAGGGGATAAATCCCTCAAAAGGGTAAAGCACATATACTGCCCACTAAACAGAGAAAGTTGATAGAGAACAGGTCATGCATTAAAATGAATTACTGAAGGGTAGAAGTCTGAAAGCAAATGTATGCCAATATTCCCTTACAGCAGTACATGTTGACAAAGGCACAAATGGTGGGGGAATAAATAATAAATTAGGGACACACCTGAGAAATTGCCCTCACACACTTTGAAAGTTGATAGAAAACAGGATCTGTATTAGCAGAAGTCCCTGAAGGATAGAAGCCTGAAAGCCAAATGAATGCTATTATTTCATTAGTGCAGTCCTCAATGAGTTGTCAGAACACCACAAGACTTACTTATATAACATAATAATGAAATAATAATATAAACTTTTTTTCTAGCCTAAGGAATGTTTAAGCATAGCTAAGTGGGTGTGCTCGTTATGGCTGTCCACTTAGCACAGCTTAAACATCCCCTAGGAGATAAATGCAAATATACAGGTAAAATCTTCAAGCTGAGATAGTGTAGTGCTTACAGTCCTGGCTTTACATGTAGATGTTCATAGTTTGAGTACCAAAACAGGCAACTTATTTTTCTATGGGAAAGTAGTGTTAAAATTATTTTTGTAAACATAAATTATGTAGCAACTGATTTTGTCAACTAGGGTAGTGTAGCAGGTCCAAAAGTGAGATATCAGTCTAGAAAAGATGTGAAACCCCCATATAAACACAAGTGCCCCATACAGTATAGTCACACAAGAATATAACTGAATGAAAGCACATAGGGAGATGTCATGGAAGGTAAACATAAAATTATAATATGTCAGTAATGATGAATCAATCCCTCAATCCTGATACTTTATAAAATGAAATGTGAGCAATGCTAAGTAGTGCTCAACTATGTTAACCTGGTGTAAGCATTGCTTAAATGTAAATGCTAAGCATTAAGCAGCCCAGCTAAGTAGATTTGCACATTGGTAAGCAGTACTCAACATCTATCTCTTTAAGCACTACCAACCTTAGCTGAGCAGGTTTGCGTATTGCTTAGCTTAGCTCAGCATATTCAAAATGGTCCAATGATGGCAAATGGCAGGAATTTAGCTCTATTTAAACCTCACAGGTGAGAATGCAGCCATAGCCAGTTGTAGCTCATCCTTGCAGGCACTATGGCTGGCGTAGGAGAGGGTTCGCACTTTTGGCCTTGATGCTGGGGCATTCAGGAGTCCAGGGTCATGGTTGGACTCCTAGTGAAAGACTATGAGGAGAGACTGCTGCAGGGCCAGTACCAGGGCTCCAATACAAAGTGGAGGCCTGGGACCATTTTGCACATGATCTCACCAGTGCTACTGGCATCTCTTGAACTGGTGAGCAGGTCTGGCACCATTTTTCTGACCTCAAGCATAGGAAGAAGGAGCTCTTGGACCAGTGGACCCAAGACGCATGGGCACAGAATGTCCCAAAAGTGTGTAAGTATCAGTATCAATTAGTGTTCACCAAAGTCCAGCCTGCGTATGTGATTGATAGGTATGCATAAATGTTTCTTTATCTCCTGTACAGCTCCAGATGAGAGGGCTGCGAACATAGACGCCCATGCCAGCAGGTTGCTAAGGCTGCACCGGGAGGCTGGTGAGTACAAATCTAGCTTGCAGTATTCAGGGCAAAAAAATAGAAAGAAGTAGAATGTCAACTGCCAGTAGGTTAAAATGTGTACAATGTGTAGTGAATAAATGAGACACTAGCAGAGCAATATTGATGTACAGGATATCTATCAATAAAAGTGCCAGTACCCTTCAATAAAACTAAAAACCCCAGACTGTTGTGTTTACTTTGGTATGTGGTGGCATGAATCTAAATGTGTACAGGTTCTGCACAGCAACTATGGCTCTGACAACATGAATTAATTGAGGTTCATCTGATAAAGATTGTGGAGCTGTAGAACTGGAGATCAACTATATGAAATGTTCCATGCACCAAGATCTGATCCCTGAATAGTAATCTGTAAACTAGTATACTGTATCCCCTACAGCAGTGCTTAGTGTTAACCACTGCTTTCCAGATTGTAATATGTCAAAGTATTAATATACAGTACAAGAACTATCTGCCATGCATGAATGTCAGAATTACAAGGTCAGATTGTCCAATCAAGAGATTATTAGGCAGAAAACAATCAAACACCAAACAGTAGTTCCTCAATAGCTCACTGTGTTAAAACACAGCCTTGTTGCACCTTTTTTTCACAAACAGGCATGGTTCAAATCCTGGGAGTAGTAGTAAGCTGTATGCGTAATTTCACCCAAGAATATGTGAATATGTGTAGAAAGAGTCAGGTAGTGTTAACAGAAATTTCCTACACAGGTCTACCAGATAAGGACATGTTAGCTGTAAGAAGGTTGTACTAATACATTGTGTACAACACTTCCACTGTCCAACCCCAAGGCTGCAAATTACAGCAAGATAAGTACATACACCAAATAGTTTCTCCCGATAAATGTCCCTCAAGTGTTGCACTGTCACGGCTAATGTTCACTGATGCCAATACCCAGGGTGACAGATAGAAATCCAGGTGGAGTATGCCAGTAGCACACACACACACAGCATGAGTGCAGGGCACCCCTGTCGGTGTCACATATGTAACAATGAATATGTGATTATGTGTAGAAATAGTCAGGTAGTGTTAACAGATATTCCCTCCACAGATCTGCCAGGTAAGGAAATGTATGTATTACCTTTAAAAAGGCTTTAGTAATACATTGTGTGCAAACATTCCACTGCCCATCCCCAGGCCATAGGAAGATATAAAGTGAGGTCATACCTGGAGAGTAATGAGTAGAGTAATGATCAGTACAGTTGTGAACAATCAAAGCCTATACAGTTGTTAATTGACATCTCTCTCTCCCTCACCCTATCTGCACCAATAATTCATACACATAATCAACGGGTATGTTTTTCTTCAGAACTACTGTTGGGACATGTGTCCGATTGTTCTACAAATATTGAATCATTTGATTATTAATGTTCCCCATTCAAATACTATCATTGGTGGCCTGTTGCTATCAATGTAACCTGCATGCAATTATGATGCCTACTGTTGTCCCATTTATGCATGTGTTCTGTCTGCTATGCAACTGTTTCACATCTGTTATTTTTGGTTAATTGGAACACCCATGCATGTTGTTAAAACTAATTTTGAAATATTTTGTTCATGACTAACCAAAATATTTTGTAAAACCTCAACATCACAGCACATCTGGGAAGGAAGATTCTGGCGGTCCACCTGTCGCACCTCATCTGGCCACGGCACTGGGCCCCGGCACATGTGGGACCTAACTCGGGACATCATCATCTGCTGGTCATGCACCACCTTCAGGTGGAACCGCCTCACGGGAGTGGGCATGGACAGGAAACAGTCACCCATAGCCAGGTCCGACATTTGGTGTGTAACACCATCCACAAGGAGTTTGGTAGACAGCTGCACCAGATTGAGGGCCACTGGGCACATCTTGAGGGTCATCCTGCCCCTCCTATCCAGCCTCCAGTGCAGCCACCTTTGGAGCTGTGAAGGTGCAGTGGTGACTGCCCACGGGTGGGAACCTCTGTCCCACTGTATCCATTTGGGGGCTCATGGGCATCCGATTCCCAACCACCTTCCCTGTCTAAGGTGTTTACCCCCTACATGTTTCATATACCACCCCTGTCTGCTGTCTTGTCTGTCTTCCTACCCAACTTACCTCCTCAAATATACCTATTATCCTTCCCCAACATCCTATTCTCACTTTAAAAAAAGGGCATCTGTTTAAAAAAAAAAAAAATTATGCCCCATACATAGCTGTCCATTTTGCACATGTGCCCACTGGGCAACTGTAATCTGGTCCAATTGGCTTGACAACACATTACTGTTCTCCTCACCCCTCTCTTAGGGTTTTGAGTGCCCAAATTCACCTCCAAGTTCTGTAGAAATTCACAGCTGTTGCTGTAGAAGAAATGGGAAGCTATGGACCTTTCCTACACCCGTCCTGCACATCCCTAGCTACCTTTCATACTGTACTTCCCTCTGCATGCCCCTTTTTTCACCACTTTCCTATCACCCCTTTTTCTTTTCTTTTAAAGAAATTAGCGCAGAGGTAAGCAGGAATAAACAGCAGTAAGTGAAGCTAAAACAGATTAACCGTACTTCAGCATCGCTTACCATTGTGCAAACCCACTTATAACTGCTTACAAGTGCCTTAATCACTCTGTATCCATCAGACCTTGTTCTGCCCAGGAACAAAATAGTCAGCCCTGCCAAGTCTCAAAACCAGGATGTTGTGCTCTACAATCATAGCAACATATCACTACACCATCTGACCCGTGAATATCTATAATGCTTTAAGTAGCATATCATGCATTCTGGTCATTTAACATTAAGGAAATAAAATGTCAGTCCCAAGTCTCAAACCCATGGCCCTGTACATCATAGTCAGAGCAATGTACCACTACACTATCTGAGCTGCAGAAGTTCATGTTGCCTTTTCAAATATATCATGCAATAGAAGCATACAACACAAGGGAGTAAGCTCTATGGAATCATTCATGTGCTATGTATATACGTACACACACACACACACACACACACACATATATATATATATATATATATATATATATATATATATATATATATATCTGTTGAAACATATATATGAAATAGTGGATAAATAATATAGATATGCATATATAAAGGAAGGGAAATATATATATATATATATATATATATATATATATATATATATATATATATATATATATATATATATATATATATATAACATGCAGTGCAGTCAGACCTCAGAACCATCCCTCTCAACCTCTTAGTGCAAGACACCTGTAAAAAGGCTGTAAAAGGGGGGATGGGTCAGATATGGGGACATATTTCAACTATCGCTGTTAGAAATTAAGACATTTGCTACAGCAACAGGATGCATTTCAGCAGACAATTACTGAAGGATATGAGGATGGAAGCTGAAATGTTATGTCATTATTTACTGACATAAATCCTTGAATCATCACAGTGATTTACCAGACAAATGCAAAGAAATTGTGGAACAGAAGAAAAGTGTGGACCAAACATCTGGAAATTCTGTGAAAATCCTGGCAGTGGAGAGGTATGCTCAGAACCCCTTAGTGTAATGAATCTGGACCAAGCTTGACAAAGTTGGGGGACAAAGGCTTAAAAATAGGGACATATCCAAAATACGTAAGAAGATAAGCTGAGAAAGCTGATGTAGTAGCACTGTATGTCCTAACATATATTGACTGAAATATCACAAGTCTGTGACTCAATTGCTTCCCATTAGTTAGTGACCTCAGTCCCCACATCACCCCACTGAGGTGTCAGGAATACATAACAGTTATGGGGACCAGACCAATGATATTGGTCAGACAACTGGACATCTTACAAATGTGTGGATATAACACAACATTAGGGAAACTATATTCAGCTAACAAGCAACATCCAAACTACATTCAGACTGACATAACATTACTCAAATCCAACTCTAGGGCTGTACACATTCATTTGCAAATATAACAGGCACTACAGGGATATAACACTAATAAAAACAGACACCGGTGTGAAGTGCATACCCACAACCAATTACACCACAGTTACAGCTACATACTAGTAAGCAAACTGAACACTACAGTATAATGACTGGGTGAACAACATATCCCGTTTGCCACTCACACATTACCCCTACATATACTGCCCCAAGTCCCAGTGTTATGAGAATCTTGAGGTGTTATGGGACATGTCACGGTCTGCCCGTACAAACATATACAGACGATAGGGAACCAGAAACCAGAGCAGCATGCACAGTCAGATAGAAAGGGCCCATGACACTCACATGTAACCCCCTCCCTACACAGCCCAAATAACATGTACACACTATACTGCTACACAGTCTTGACAGTCTTTTAACAATGGCCAGACATACACAGACTTCTCAAATGTACAGTTTCCCACAGAATGTATAGGCACAGGACTCATATCTATGGATGCTTCCTTGTTACATGTCTTGGGGTCTATGACATCTCTGTGATGGTAGCAGGAATGAAGGCAATAAATAATGATAGTACATACTTCAGAACCTTTTAGTGCATGACATCTGGCAAAGCCTGATATAATTGGGGGGCAGAGGCCCTAACACAGGGGTATATTGGACATATTGCTGTTATAAATTTAGACAGTTGCTGGTGTTACTGATTTTGCTCTCACATATCTTTTCTGAGGGATATGAAGTCAGTAACACCAATGGATGTTAGCATGTGCTGACTGCATTCCCCAGAGTATCCTACTGATTAGCCAAGGACAACAACTGTCTGAGGAACAGACCAAACATATGAGGCACACATCTGAACAGTGTCTAGGCCTCTGGACAGTGTAGAGGTATGAGCACAATCATGTAACAGAATGGAAATCCACTGACAGCTGCCAAACATGTCACCTAGCATGTTATGAAGCACAGTAAGACCAACATGACACTCTCCCACATCAGCTCTGGGAAATTACCCATGTATATTCAAATATAGCATGCACTACAGGGATGGAACTGTAGTGAAAAGCAGATGGGGCAAAAATGTCCACCCAAAAACATTTGCACCACAGTCACAGCAATATACCAGTATCCAAAATGATCTCCAGAGTACAACTGTCTGAACAAACATATCCTGATTGCCAGTCACACACTACACTGACATATATTGGCCAAAATCACAGTTTACTGGAAATCCTGAGGTGTTACAGGACATTTCACAGTCTGCCCCTAAAAGCATACATACCTGATGGACCACCAGCAGCTGTAGCAGCATGCATAGTCAGATAGGTAAAGGATGTATGGCACTCACATCTGCTACTCTCCCTACCCAGCCCAACAAACATCTACAAACAACACTGCTACACAGTCTTGGAAGTCTGTTTACAATGGTCAGACATACATAATTGTCATATGTACAGATTTCCACAGAATATCCTGGGTATGGAACCATAATCCTGGCCACTGCCGCATACCATGGCCAAGATTCTGCTAGGTCACTGGGATGATAACTGGAGTGTCATTGGTAATTAATGATATACCATAACTCTGCACCTTGGAGTGCCAGACATCTGGACACCGTATGATGCACTTGGGGGACAGCGTGCCGGAAAGAGGGACATATCACACATAATGGTCCTACAAACTGAAACAGTAGCTGGTGCTATATGTGTTGTTGTAACATAACATCCCTGAAGGATATGATGTCTGGAACACCAATGGATGTCAACAGTTGGTGATGACAATCCTCACATTATCCTATCAACCCCACAAAAACAGACGTTGTTTGAGGAACCGACCAAACATAACAGGCAAACATGCCAGTTGAGAGGTATGTTAGAGGCATATCACTGACAGATGTCAAGTCACTCAGTAAACGCATATCCAGATAAACCCTGTCAATCTAGCAACCCTCCATGTGTATAACAACACTAGTGACATACAATCTGTACCCAATTCTGGAGCTTTGTCCCCATGTTGTTGGGCTGTCTCTACATGACCTGTCCTGTGAGGTATTCACACCTACTGTCTGTGAAGCTGTAGCCCCCACACCTCTGTAATGTCCCCTGCACAGGCAAGGAAAAGGGACAAGGCCCCAGAGTATGCTACAGTATACTACTGATTTTCCAAAGAGAAAAAATGTCTGAGGAACACACCAAACATAGGAGTCCAAACTCTGGCCATTCTGCTGATAGCCCTACAGTTGAGAGGTATGTCAAACACATAACACTGTCAGAGTTAAAATCACACAGAAACTCCATGTCCACACAAACCCTGTTAGCCTAGTAATGATCCAAATGTATAACAGCAATACTTACATTCTGTCCCTATGTCTGGAACATTCGCCCCATGTTGTTGGCCTGTCTCCACAGTCTGGGTTTTAAGAGGCATTTCAAAATATCTTCTGTGATGCTGCTGTTTACACATCTCCATGAACACCTCCTCATTGGTAATGAAAAGGGCCAATGCCCACATGAAGTACTCAATTATAGGAGTGTGTTCCCATGTCATTGGCTATATGAATAACAACACAGCTGCTCTGCATGCAATTAGCAAGTGGGGGACACCAATTGGTGCACAGGCCATCAGCTGCTCATGAGCATTACCTACAAAAGGCAAGCTGCTGCCTATGCAAAACAGATGTACACCCTGCACCCATGAGAGAGAAAGAAAAAGAAAGAGAAACAGTGAAAATAAGTAAAAAAACAAGCAGGATATAGCCACCTACACTTGGAAAAAAAACAGGTATGTTAAACAAGTAAGCATGTAATGGACTACAGTAGGGGGTATGTAAGAATGAGAAATAGGAAGTTTAATGTATACGTCTCAACAAGACTTGCTGTACTGATATATTGCTGATCAGAACCTATGGCCATAGCATCTCGGTCTGTCTGCAGTGATATAGATCATAGGTCAGACCACTGAGTCACCCCAGGAAAAGATGGCTCACATATGATTACTACTGGAGTGTTTGTTGAACAATATTAACTGTGACAATGCTAGGCCAGCTACTGAGATGCCATATATACCCATATCTTACTTGTGAATACAACTATGATATACTTGTTTGTCTCAGAAATGTGAGAGACCTATACATGATATTTGCATAGTAAAGTACTATTGCAGATGTGTGTGTGTGTTGAACTGCATGTGATATACTGAGCCCATACCATTTTACTGTCCAGTGTTATGCACACTGACCATATGTGTGCCTCATATTTGTAGTCATTTACTCATAGAGTTGTGTTATGTCTGGGAAATCCTTGGCAAATCTGTGAAGACTGACATTACAACATCTCCTTTTTCTTCTGGCTGTTCCTGTTAGGGGTCACCACAGGGGATCATCTGTTGCCATTTCTCTCTGTCCTCTGTATCTTGCTCTGTCACACCAACCATCTACATGTCCTCTTGCACCACATCCAGAAACCTTATCTGAGGCCTTCCTTTTTTCCTCTTACCTGGCATCTACATCCTTACCATCCTTTAACCAATATACTCAGCATCCCTTCTCAGCACATGTCCAAACCGATGTAATCTTGCCTCTCCTGCTTTGTCTCAAAGCCATCCAACATGGGCTGACCCTCTCATATACACATTGCTAATCCTGTGCACCCTTGTCACATCCAGTGCAAATTCTAACATCTGTAACTCTGTCATGTCCAGCTCTGACTCCTGCCTTTTTGTCAATACCACTATCTCCAACCCATATAACATAGCTGGTCTCACTACCCTCTTGTAGACCTTCCCTTTCACTTTTACTGGTACTTGTCTGTCACAAATCACTCCTGACACTCTTTGCCACCCTCTTCATCCTGCCTGTACTCTCTTCTTCACCTGGCCTCCACAGTTGCCATTACTCTGAAATGTTGATTCCCAATCATTTCAACACATCCACGTTCGCCAGCTCTACTCCCTGCATCCTCAACATTCCACTATCCTCCCTCTCATTCACACACAGATATTCTGTCATAGCCCTGCTGACCTTCATTCCTCCCCTCTCTAGAGCAAATCTCCACCTCTCTAGGGTCTCCTAAATATGTTCCCTACTCTCAAAACAGATCACAATATCATCTGCAAACATCATAGTCAACAGGGATTCCTGTATGCTCTTGTCTGCCAACTTGTCCATCACCATTGCAGATAAGAAAGGGTTCACAGCTGATCCCTGATGTCATCCCACCTACACCTTAAATGCATCCATCACTCCCACTGCAGACCTCACCCCTGTTACACCATCCTTGTACATATCCTGTACCACTCTTACATATATCTCTCCCACTCATGACTTCCTCATACAATACCATGACTCCTCTCTAGGCACCCTGTCATATTCTTTCTCTAAGTCCAGAAAGACACAAAGCAACTTCTGACCTCCTCTGAACTTCACCATTAACACTATCAGAGCAAACATCACATCTGTAGTGCTCTTTCCTGGCATGACACCATACTGCTGACCACTACTCATCACCTCCCTGCTTAACCTAGCTGCCACTACTCTTTCCCATAACTTCATGCTGTGACCGATCAATGTTATCCCTCTGTAGTTACTACAGCTCTGCACATCAACCTTATTCCTAAAACAGTACCCAAACATTTTCTCTCCACTCCTCATGGAACCTCTCACTTTCCAAGATATCATTAAACAATCTGGTTAAAAACACCACTGCCATTTCCCCTAAACACCTCCATGCATCCACAGGTATGTCATGTGGATCAACAGGGTTTCCAGTAATCATCCTCTTCATAGCTATCCTTACTTCCTCATTGGTAAGCCATGCACTTTCTGATTCACCATACCCACATCATCCAACCGCTTCTCTCTCATTCTCTTCATTCATCAGCCTCTCAAAGCACTCTGTCCATCTGCTCAACACATGTTCCTCACTTGTGAGTACATTTCCCTCATTATCCGTTATCACCCTTATCTGCTGCACATCTTTCCTAGCTCAGACCCTCTGTCTATCCAATCATTACAAGTCCTTCTATCCCTCCTTAGTGTCCAGCCTGTCATACAACTCTTCATATGCCTCATCCATAGCCTTTGCCACCTCTCTCTTTGCCATGCACCTCATCTCCTTATACTCCTGTCTACTTTCCTCATCTCTCTGACAATACCACTCCTTCTTCCCCAACCTCTTTCTCTGTATACTGTCCTGTACTTCCTCAGTCCACCACCAGGTCTCCTTGTACTCCTTCCTCCATCCACATGTCACACCAAGCACCTTTCTAGCCGTCTTCCTTACTATCTCTGCTGTAATTACCCAGATACTTGTTAAATGTTCACTGGCACCCAGTGCCTGTCTTAACTCTTCCCTGAACTCCACCTCACAATCATCCATTTCCAGTTCCAATCATTTGATCCTTGGTGCTACCCTCACACTCCTCTTCTTGATCATCAGTGTCATCTTACAGACCAACATTCTATGCTGCCTAAATACACTTTCCCCTGTCACCACTTTACAGTCTCCAATCTCCTTCAAACTGGCCCTGCTACATTGGATATATTCCACCTGTGTGCATCTTCCTCCACTCTTGTATATCACCCTATGCTCCTCCCTCTTGTTATAGTATGTATTCACCACAGCCATGTCCATCCTTTTTGCAAAATCCACTACCATCTCACCAGTTGCATTCCTTTGCTTAACACCATACATACCCATCAGTTCATCATCCTCTCTTTTCCCCTTCACCAACATGCCCATTGAAATCTGCTGCAATCACTACTCTCTTACCCTTGGGTACAGTCATCACATTTCTCTTTCTCATTCATTGCACAACCAACTTGCATACCATATGCACTAACAACAGTCATCATTACACCATCAGTTTCCAGCTTCATAAACATCACTCTATCAAACACTCATTTCATCCTCCAAAAACACTCTTGGCATACTGTTCCTTCAGGATAACCCCTTATGCCTTCTCTTCCCATCCACAACATGATAACACAATTGTGACCTGCCTCCGATACACCTAGCTATACTCCTCTTCCATCTGATTTCTTGCACACACAATATATCAACCTTCCTCTGGCCATCATATCAGCTAGCTCTGTTCGTATACCAGTTATATCTGCCAACATTAAAAGTTCTTACCCCCACTACCACATTCCTAGTCTTTTTCCTCTCTTCCTGCCATATGAGTGCTGGGCATCCTCCAGGGTATGCCAGTCAATGCAAAAGCTACTGTGCTATCAAATGACTCAAGTGTGTTACAGCAATATTAAGACAGTGTCACTAAGTTTGTCCCATTGCCCGCCATGTATGTGCAGCATCCTACAGATGTCCTGCTCTAATGGGTTGAGAGGGATGACTGGGCATCAAGAGTGTGAATACAGTGTGCCATACTGACATAGAACAGAAATGTATATCGAGTATTACTTGTGCACATGTCAGTATGAGTAGGTGTATCTGGCTGCCTCATAACAACAGACACTGGATGCAAAATGTCAGCTAAATAAGCTGTACATGCTGTTACTGTGCATCCAACAGAGTGACATTTCTACAGCTACTGGTTGTTGCATTGTCCTGACAAAGCCATGGGTACTACAATAAGCATGATTATCAGTTTTGAATTGGAGAGGTGTCCAACTGTGTTATGACTTTGTCTCCATGCCTACTACAAACAGCTATATGAACACCTACATAGCTGTATGGACTCAGCAAAACCTTACTTGTAAAACCTGCATCCACCAAAGTAGAGTAATCCCCTTTGCTGGACAGCAGCAATACACAAACCACAGACTTGGTCTCTATATTAACTGTGCAGGCAAAGTAGGAGCAGGCACCAACCAGGCATCAAGTCAGCCATTGTCTGAACAAGCATATAAGGTCACAGGTGGATTACTGTAAGGCTAACTGTGAGTACAAATTGGACACATCCAGTAAGGCCAATCACAAGGCCATCTTCACCTATGTCTGCAATCTCAGAGGCAACAAACCAACCCAGTCTGTAATGGTGGTCAATCAGACCATACACACACACACAACATAGCTATAGCTATAGATAGGATTAGGGCAAACATCACCCCCCTGGCTCAGCATCACTATAGGTGGATATGCACAGCACCAGCACCCCTCCCCTCATTACCAGTGAGTAGGTACATATTGCCTACTGAAAGGCAACAAACATAAGTGTCCATGGGACCTGGTAACATCCCTGCCGCATCCTATATTAAGTCAGACATGTACTCCCAGCTCCATTACACACTGTAGTCACACCAATCCTAGGCACCATCCACACCCCATCCAGATGGAAGATGGCCAATGTCATCCTTCTGCACAGACCTGAATGAGGAATTGAGGATTATGCAATTAACTGGCCCTCATTGGGGGGCATATGACACATCAGGACCAGGAATGCAATGCAAGCTGATAATGTGCTGATAGATTACAGGGGTATGGTGTGGTTGTGAGTGGTGGCTACTGGTATTCAATGTACATGTGCAGGTTCTGTACACACTGTTGCTGAATGTATGAAGTCCTGTGATGTGTTTCCCTGTTTATGTCTTCCAGGTGCAATGTCGCATCAGCAAAGGGCAACATTTTCAGTGGCTGAGACAACTATAATCATAGAAGCCATACTACAGAACCATGCAATAATGTTTGCCCGGAGGCAGCAACATCTGTGGGAGAGGACTGGCCTGTGGGACTACTTTGTCCACAGGGTAAATGATGTCGGCCTGCACGCACATACATACGAGCAGGTCCGGCATCATGCAACTGACCTCATACACCATGCCCGGCAAAGGGCTACTGCCATGGCCAGGGACCACACAGCTATAGGTGGGGGCCCAGCCATGCAGCCCCCACTGATGCCCACCGAGGAGCTCCTCACCATCCCAGTACAACATCAGGGTACAGGCCCCCAAATGCTGGAGGTGGGTGGCACCCAGACAATAGACGAGGAGCATGCAGGTAAGGCCCCAGTGGAGATTACTATTCTAGTGTAGCAGACATACTTGTATCTGTAGAGTATCTACATACATGTGTCAGGTCAGATTGCAGTTGTGGATGGGGTTTTCTAATGCACAGAAGTGCACATCTATGGTGAAGGACAGCAAATTGTGTAGTATTGGGGGTTGTACTGTAAATGTGCAGACATACTACATCCATCCTGTACCAATGCCACATGTGAGTCTGCTGACAATACCATTCTCTCCCACAACTACCTAGGGCCCTCTGGTCTGCATGTGTGACAGCAGCCTGAAGCTGGTGAGTATGTAATTGTTCTGTTGTGGCTTGACAATACCCCAGGCATGTGAAGGGCATGCAATTTACCATGCACACAACTGTCACTCATAGCCATATTGCTTTATGTGCATGTTCACTTGTGGTGGGGTTAACTGCATTGCATCACAGTGGTCCCCACAGTGGCTTATCTGAAGAAAATCTATCATTCCTGTAGCATACCTCGCATCCTGTCAGTGCAAGACTTCTGGACAGAAACCAACAGAATTGGGGGACAAATGGCCTAAGGTAGGGACATGTGTGAAACATTACTCTTATACAGTGGATACAAACAGTGTACACATCTCTATTAAGATGCCAGGTGTTTGTGATATATACAAATTGAAACCATAGTATGTCAGTCCACACCTTTTCCAGTGTTTAATGTGACCCATAACATGAACAATTCACTTGTAAAACCAGCCAATCTGTTGGGCACCAAATATGGGGTATACAAACCTTACAATAAGCTGGATGCATACGCGTGCACACCCTTCAAATAATATTTTATTGCAGCAGCTTGTGATATACTGACAGCATTCAGTCTGCTTGGGTACACACCTGCCATCAAGTAAAGACACTATGAGCAACACCAAATAACAGTCTGCTGTCCAAGTAGGATATTCATTACATTTGCTCAGTTGCCTGTAACAGCAACAGCCATGGCTTGCAGACAGCTTACAAAGCAGCAAAGGGATCTCATATTTGAATGGTATCAATCAGGGGTAGGGTACAACAACAGTACCACAGCATTGCATACACCGTGGAACACAGTGGAGACAGTCATCAAAAGGTGGCTTGAATATAGGACAGCAGTGCTGTTGAAAAGAACCTGACGTCCCTCCAAAACTGATGAAAAGACATGTCCAAACCTGGTCAGGGAGGCTGCCAGGAGACATACAGCAACACTGAGGGAGTTTCCGGAATCTCTTGCAAGTACTGGTGTTGTGTACTACATGTGAGAACAATCTCCCATATTATGCATAAGTCTGGCCTATGGGGTAGGGTTAGAAGATGGAAGCATTTCCCCACACCAAAAAACATCCAGGGGTGGATACAATTTGTAATAAAGCACATGAGGTCTCCCAAAGGCATGTGTGAAAATGTGTTATGGTGTAATGAGACTATGGATCAATCTCACAGCCACAATACCAAAAGGTACGTGTGGTGTACAAGCAACATGTCTCCTCACCTGAAGACCACCATCCCCATGGTGAATCACACTGGTGGCATTGGCCTGCTGTGGGAATACTGTTTTAATGCTGGAACTGGGCCTATAGTCATGGTGGTGGGAATTTTGAACAGTTCAAAATAAGACTCACATCTGGCCCAAATCCATCAGGCATCTACAAGAATGCTGAGAATGGAGAGGGGTGTCAGCCTTCAATATGACAAAGACCTAAAGCATACATCCAGAGCTACCTAAGAATGGCTGTACCTGAATGCACTCATGGTTATGGATTGGCCGAGCCAGAACCTAGACCTAAACCCAAGAGCAAAACTCCAGTGTGACCTGATGAGGGCTGTGCACATGAGCTGCCCTTGCAATCTGACAAAGTTGGGGGACCTTTGCAAGGAAGAGTGGCCAAATAATGCCAATTCAAGATGTGCTGTGCTGATAGACACCTTCCCAAGAAAAGTGAATGTTGTAAGCCACTTGCAAGGTGCTTCAACAAAGTATCATTGTAAGGGTGTGCACATTTATGCTACCACCATACTGTACATATTTCATTCATTATATTTTACACGTAACACATTTGTTTGTTTATCGATTAGATTGCACAGGTCATATGTTACATGGAAGGTGGGTAATATTTTTGAATGCATTATTATGGTCTCATTTTATATATTACAAGAATTTGGCATGTTAACAGGGTTGTGTACACTTATCATATCCACTGTAAGCTTAGAAGGTTAGTGGTGCAACAGGAATTGTGTGACCATACTGGTTTGGAGGTCTGAAACTCAAATGTATGTCATTAATTAGTGACGTCACTCGTCAGATCATCCCATTTATGTATCAGAAAAACACAGGGGTTATAAGAAACAGAGAAAACATATGAGCCAGACATCTACACATCCTGCGAGGATCTGTACACTTATGGGGTATGTTCTGTAGTACTTGCCACTATGCTATACAGGTGAACAGCAATGATGTCTACATAGGTGCAGTCCATGCTGGGGAAGGGTCATCACAGAGCTCTATAATGTTAGTTACATGTGGTAAAACTGGCTACAATGCATGATGTTGAGGGCATTGTCATGCATATCACCATTTGGGTAATATGAGGTCTGTGTAACAGATTTGTGCCACCTCACCTGTAAATGTCTGTGTGTGTGGGTGTGCATGTGTGCGTGTGTGTGTGTGTGTGTGTGTGTGTGTGTGTGTGTGTGTGTGTGTGTGTGTGTGTTTGTGTGTGTGTGTGTGTGTGTGTGTGTGTGTGTGTGTGTGTGTGTGTGTGTGTGTGTGTGTGTGTGTGTGTGTGTGTGCACCAGCCAACCTCAAATTGCAGATATTAATGTACATATGTTGTCTTCCCCTCACAGTTGCCGATGGGGTTCGAGGTACCTCCCACTTGGAAACTGATGATATTGTCTCTGCAGACTCTGGCAATGATGATAGGAATAGTGAGGTACATGTGGGGTTGTCAGAGGCTGAATCTGTGCCATTGGTTGGCATCCACTGTTGTCCACACCATCCCTGCACACAGTGACAATGCCCACACATACCCCGTCACCAGTGGCTACAGATGATGGACAGTTGGCAGGTGGTGGCATGGAACAGGCTACTGTGGTAACTATGGCAGGTGTGAGTGTAGACACTGACCATAGCCAGAGTGCAGGCGACGTCCCACACAGACGGATAGACAGGGGTGCTCATAGAAGGACTGCTGCTCATCAAGCCGCTGTCACAAGTGCTACAGCAGGTGTCACTAGATGCATGTTTCAAGTTGTCATGGATGCACAGGCATGTAATGAATGCCACACCACAGACAAATACTCAGGGTGGTGGATGAAACTCTTTCTGATTTATGTGGCAAAATACATGGTCTTGTTGAGGCCACACATCAAAATACTGAGGTCATGAATAGATGGTGGGGTAAGACCTTGACAATCCTCGACCATGGCATGACTGTGCTAGACCATGTGGTGGGAGATGGGCATCTGCCAAGTGGACGTAGGTCAGTACCAGCAACAGCTGACAGTCTATGGGGCCATGCACCTTCACACTCCAGTAGTGGCAGTGACACCAGCACTACCAAAGGGGGGGTCACTGTCCACATTACACGGGAGCAGGTCTTTGGCACGTGGTCCTGGCCGGTGCCATCAGGGACAGGGATCCAGCAGACAGCAGTAACCATCAAAAAGCAGCACTGCATCTGGCCTTGGGCCTGATGGTGCCAGTGATTCCCCTGGCAGGACTAGTTCCCATGTCCATGGCCGGAGAAGGTGAACTGGAAACCCTACCATGCATGGTCCACAGCTGTCCAACATGCCCCTGTGTAGGGCAGCCACATGGCATGACTGTGTGCACACACACACACACACACACACACACACACACATAAACGCACATCTGTATCACAGGCAGGTCACCTTTCGACACAAACAGCACCTCTGCACAGTCCATCTATTGGGTACCCCCCAAACGTACACACATGATGTCAAAAGTGTGGCCCAGCCTAGGCCTCTGGCAAACCCACACCACACCCTGTGCATATGATGATACCTGTGCCACATCCCTGTCATCCATTTCATCGATGCAGAGATATGTTAATATGGGTCTGATGCACAAGGATGAATATAGTACATTGTAGCTATGTAATACTGTGTAAGGTGCTATTGGCTTGTATTTGTTATAGGCACACATACAAGTGTATGTACCTTATTAGCCAGGATGCACTATTGCTGTTAGTACCACTGACTGGATGTAGTCTGACATGCTGTATTCTGTTTGTGTTCCAGGTGTCTGTGTGTCTGCAGGCTTTGGCCCTGCAGACATTCCCAAGATGGAGTATGGCAGAGTGGGAATACACTGACCATGCCATAGGCAAGGTACAGCTTTATATGTACATGTACCAGGTATGTATGCATGCAACAGTGTGTGAGGGACACTGTTGTCAGACAGTGTGACCTTGCATACATACCCCTTGTCACGGAGAGGTGGCCTTCAGACATATCACCTCAGTGTTGTGTAGTACCACAGGCTCATACATACAGAACAGGGTACTGCAGTACTGTCAGGAGGTCCCTCACAAGTGTAGCCATTACATTAACTGCAACAGATTCACCTGTTAACACCTGTTGACCCTGCCATTTCTTTTCCATACACTAAAACCTGATGCAGTTGGTGAGGGCATGCATGAAACTGTGTATGACAGGTTTGTGGTATGTGCTCCTGACTTTACAGGGTGGAACAAGGAGACAAAATGGTATATCCTTTGCATACACACAGTAAGGACTGACACAGGGGATGTGTATACAGTAACACAAACACAGTTGGCAATAGACAGATTAGTAAACCTACATATCCACTTTGATGTACTGTAGTGCTACATACACTTGACATGCCCCACATAGATTATATGCATGGGACACAACACACTACCTCTTACAACACATGTTTTGAATGCCTTCATGGATGGTGAGATAACTCACCAGAAATAGCATCTGGAGTCATGTAGTGCTCCTACAAACCTGGAAAATTGATAGGGTAGCAGACATTGTATCAGTATGATGTTTCAGTCAGGTATGATACCTGATGCTGGCATGTGTGTCACTACACTCACTGTGTCTGATTTGGCAACAATATCACATACATGAGCATTGTTAAGGGACACAGACCACATGTAGGTTGCAAACATCTGTATATTCTATAGATTTCTGTACAGAGGACTGGTATGGCCTGCACAATGGTTAAACATGCTGCATGTGAGGCAGATGCTGTAACCATGCTATATAGAGTAATGCCATCGGGAGGTGGTAAACAAGTGTGGATGGTACACACATCAAAATGGTATCAGCCAAACAGGATATGATCTTCACCCAAACACACACATACAGTTGCCAGTATTA